>NC_079513.1:26460686-26813035 GCF_000801105.2 Raphanus sativus
AGAGTTTCATTGATTGAATCGTGTGTTAATTTAGCCAATTTGATATGGGGATTGAGATTTCTAAACCAATCTTTTCAAGAGCAAGTCAGACCAGATATACAAGATGAAGATCAACAACTTTGGAGTACTTAACGTACGGAAATATTGAGCAAAACATGAGGCCTAAGTCTGTTGTTTCTATCTCCAGCCAAGTGGACTTGAAAATCTGCTCAACTGTCCCAAGGTTGGTTAAAAGTGTTCTGTAATCCACCAGTAACAACTCAGACATATGATATTGGTGAAGAAAGCTGGGAAAATCTAGAGACCAAGTATAATATTTCGGGCCGGAGTGGAAGAAGGGAGGAGATTTAGTTGTCTTTTGATTGAGGTATTTGTTTCTTGACTTGCGTCCATATTTTCTTGAGAGATGTAGAAGTTAGAACAAACTACTTAAAAACTCAAATTCATTTTGTTTCAAAAAGATTTATGTTTTAAAGTTTTCACATATATTAAAGAAATATCTTAAAATTTTGATTATAAATACATTATTTTTAATGAATGCCAATTACAAAAATACATTATTTTCGTGTTTAGCTATTTTTTATAATTTTTAGGAATTAAAATTTAATAAACATAATATTTTTTCAAAATTTAACTAAAAATAATTTCATCAAAATTTAATTAAAATATAATTTCTTCAAAATTTAAATTATTCAAAATTTACAATTTATCATTTTACCTAATAAAATGTGCTAGACATATAAAAAACTTGATTTTTGAACATTTTTTTCCAAAATGTAGATCATTTTGAAACATAGAAAATATATAGGCAATATTTGACTTTGACACAAAAACAAATTAAAGTTTACTTTAATGGATCTTCTTTGTCCCCATTCCTTCTTTTCTTTTTCTTTAAGATTTAAAACGATCAGTATTTAAAAATTAAAGATTTGTTTGGTCGTAGTATGAATTGGAGATTTGTTTTTGTTTTAATTTGAAAGTTCAGAGTTTTATTGGCCTTTCAACGTTCAAAATCTAGGGTGTGATTGGTAGTGGCTGTGAATGCTCTCCACAGCCCCATTTATTTCTAAAGCACCAAAATCAAAGCAATAAGTGCTCTGCAGAACCAAATATCCAAAGCAATTTTTTAATGCTTTCATAAAATTCTACAGCAACAAAATCTAAAGTTATAGCAAAAAGTCTACAGACTATTTTCTACAGTAATAATTTCGAAACTACAGCTGTTACCAATCGGACCCCTAAATACTGGCTTGCTGGGTAAGAAATCACCTGTAGAGAATTGTCTTGGCATACCGGCTAATTCCGAGATAGTTAGAAAACGGATGTTCCTTCCAACCATGAAGGACCTTTTTATGTGCAACATACGATTGACATCGTCAATCTCTTGTGACGCTATCGAAGATCTTCATGGCCAAAGGATTACATTCCTGCTACCGAAGTTCAAACAGCACACCTCAGAAGGAGAGGAGAGAAAATTCATGATCTTTCAATCCAGCGATTGTATCTTGGGACCATCTCTTGTTGTGTGAGTAATGTTATACTCAGATACTAAGGCAGATTCCTTAGCTTTTACATGTTCCCTTGACTCAGTGAGCTCAGACTTCAAGTCATATGCTCTCTTAAAAGAGCCGCTTAGATTGAACTGAAGAATCTGGAGCTTTCTAGACATCATCTCTTTTGACATTCCTTCAAAGACAAGCGTTCTCTGCCTCAAGCCATTTTCGACCACTTTTCCCGTGTAGACAACATCCTGCGATGAAAAATACAGTAGTATTCTGTATTTCTTGACTCGCTTAGCTTCTTCTCAAGTTCCATCTCCTTGGCCAAAGATTTCTCAAGCATCCTGAAATGTTTCTTTGCTGATCAGCAGTCTGTCTGCATTTAGATCTTAGCGTTCAGATTACCAAACTCTGAGACAAAAGCAAAATCCGACACAATTCTTGTCAGAACTTGGCCTGCACAGCACTCAAAGGTCACGTATTGAAAATACCGAGCAGCAGGAAAAAATGTTTTATTACAATGCGTCTGCCGGGAGTCGAACCCGGGTCTATTGCTTGGAAGGCAATTATCCTAACCGTTGGACTACAGACGCTTGTGCCTTTTTCATTTAAATTAAACTATTCAATTTAATACGATTCCGTAATGGTCAAAACAAAAGCCGCTCGTGGTATCTTGCAAAGATAACCCATGTAGATCATGATTTTCACATCAGTTTCTCACAAGCTCCAATGCTAATATAGAGCATAGAGCCTGTATGAAAGTCAGCACCACAAGAAAAACAGCAGCAGCAACGGAAGCAGCTGACCAAGGGTTGTGAAAATAATCACGTCTCAGAGTTGCTTTCCACTTGTTCCAAGGCCTGTTGCAATACCCCTGTTGATTCTCATACACCGTCTGATAATAAAACCCTCTGCCTCTGTAATTTGTCTCCTTCAATATGGTAGTGAACAGCCTCGAAATCTCTTCTGCATTTCCACGCCTGATCACGATGATCCCACTGTCGATGAACAATTCAGCATCCATGGGGATCTGACGAAGCAGCTGAGGAACCTCATATAGTGGAAGAAGTAAGCATCTAAACGATGACATTGCTCAAACAAGATGATGTTTCTGTACAGGGCTTCTGTGATGTCGCTGATCTTGATTTTGGGAACAGTGAGACCTCAATAAGAAGTTCTACTAGGAAGCTTGCATCAACTATTAACATTTTCACAAACTCATTGTTACCAAGTCTTGTATCTTCCGCGTAACAGAACGAGCGTTTTCTTCCCATGTCCTTGCAACTATATCAAGGTCATGTAAACTTAAGGCTGTTCTAATAATAAAACTCTGTAGATACCTCAGTTTATGATCTTCCATGGCTTCAAGTTCTTTTCTTCCGTGATGTAAGGGCCCCCTATGGATACAACCCGAGGCGAATAAGCATCAGGATTCTGTCTTCGCAGCCTATCAGGTACAACAGTTGGTTGAAAGAGAAGACAAGGCTTCCAACTTCTCATTGAGGGAATCTACAAGGGGGTCACATGGAACCTCCATAATAGCCTGATTTTGATTCATGTTCCCATATGGCTTCAACTGAACCAGAGCCTTTGAATTGTGCAAAGATGAGAGACGTTTCTTGCACTACTGGATACAGATAAAGAACTACAAGGCAGGAATTAAAAATGTCAACGCCAAATCGTGACTGCCTCTCTCACAAATACTCTTTTAACATGTGGTGGTGGTACCTAACGTTGACCAAAAAAAGGAATATCTATAGAGGTGCATGTATATATCAAAGATTCATACCGCAAGAATAACAGTTTAGAAGTGGTGACATGGTACATAACATGATCTTTCTACTGTGACCTCTTGTGGTGGTGATACAAAACTCATTGAAAACTGCATCCATGTGATTTTTGATACTAAAAGATACTGACTACTGAGCAGATCCCCAGAAAACAACAAAGGGTAACAGAGAGCAAAAAATGCCATTCTACTATTTGGCAATGGCAACAAAGACAAGACAGAAGCCCTACAAGTCCTTTACAAAAAAAAAAAAAAAACTCACTTGAGCTTAGATTTTGAAGAGCTCATGAGAGGCTTAGCAATGAGACGAGCAGGAGCCGCACTCGTAGCTTTCTTCAAGTTATAATTTATCATAGAGAAAGCGCAGATCATGGCAATCACCATGGTTGGGTACACATAAACTGTCCTGGATGGGTCGGTATTCATTGGCTTCTTTAAGATCCCTTCTTTGACAAGACCCCAAACTAGCAGCAACGATCCAAACATTCCCATCCTACCAGGCTTTAGCAAACCCACAAAGGCCCCAGCTACAGAGAAGTAGCTCCCTGCAAGAACCTGGCCCAAAACAACTCACTTAGTCACTAACAAACAAATGATAGAGAGATTAAAAAAAACGAACCTCTAGGCGCTGAAGATCGGGAACTGCAGATGCATCTTTGACAATGGTGAGGTTGTAAAGATCCAACACATTATCCCACTTTGGAAACGTCATGTTGGTGGAAAGACCATTGACGATAGCACCAGGGTATAGGAGAGCCTTAATCATCGGAACAGGGAAGATCTCACTAGAAATCAACTGAGATGATGTCACGTGGATGGGCGACATACACATTCCAGATTTACATGGAACCCTGTTTTTCACATCGTGATTCAAGTCAGATTCAACCAGATAGAAAGAGAACCAAGTAATGGAATATAAAATGAATGGTACTGATCAAGTTCAAATCCAAAACAATTAGCTAACTTTTTTCTTGATTCAATTACATTAGGCAATGAACACTAGCTTAGACGCATTGCTCGTTAGATGACGAAATCGAGGGTTCGAATTACAAAGCTGAGAGTTTGTTTTTTTAGTATCGAATTTACCTGAAGAGAGGAATCTGGAGGATGATCAAGAGGAAGTAAACACGTGAAGATAATGAAGACAAGTTCTTAATCCATCCCTTTGATAGCGCTGGATTCGCCATTTTCAAACTCAGAGAGACAGAGATCACTTTCTTCTGTAGAGAGAGAGAGAGAGAGGGACCTGTTGAAACCAGACTATTAACGACGAAACGTTTTATAAACTACATGCTTTGTTGCATTGTATACACAAAACAGCAGGCGTTTTGAGAGATAAACGACGTCGTTCTAAGGAGAAGAGTGGGACCCGTTGAAACCAGACGATAACGACGAAGTATAACAAACAAAAGCCCTAATAAAACGGCAGGCTTTGTTTTATTGTTAGCACAAAATAGCATGAGTTTTCTCTTTGTGAGAGAGAAACGATGTCGTTTTAGAGAATGCAGGCGTTTCATATTAAGTCCGGTTTATTTCGTCTGAAAACAGCAAACAGTTCGATGATAAAGGCTATGGTGGTTGCTCTTTCTTCTCCAGGCGCTGCCTTTAGTCAGTCTTTCACTCTCCGGCCGTATCTTCGTCGTCAGGCGCTAGTCTTCGTGTTCGATCTCTTTCAATTCATCTTACTTCTCGCTCTGTACTTGTTGTTGCTCGTGGGAAGAACGGAAGGGATTCACTTCTCGCTGTTTGATCTAACTGGATTGAATAATGATGAATCGTCAATAGAAGATGAGGAGATAAGCGAAGAAGACGTAGATTCAGTAGAAGCAGAGTAAGCTCAAGTTTTGGGTGGTGATGACGATGTTCATGGCATCGACTTGTTCGGTTCAGCTATCAGTGTGTGTGTGTGTGTGTGTGTGTGTGTGTATAGGATGCTGGTGGTTAGCAGCATTGTTCAAGTTGACTCAGCTTGATTTCGGTTCGGTTTCATTTCCTTCCTTTTTCAAATTTATATAAATTTCCTATTTTTAACATAGAATGAATGGACGATTACTAAAAAAAAATTAGTTTAAAACTTGCTTGGTGTGGTTGGACAGTTTGCTAGCTTTGGAATTGTATCAATCGGCTATGAAATAGAAAATTCTTACGTTCTTTCCTTTTTACTGTTTTTTAGAAACAAAAAAGAAGTTGTGTGTGTTTCCACTGTCTTCTTTGTGCTTTTGAGAGTTAGTTGTGCTTTTTCTTGGATATCATTATTTCTACTATAGTCGTCTTTGTAAATTTCTGTGAGGAAATTTCAAGGAAGTAGGTATACGGAGAAAAGCAGCAGCCAATTCAATTTTTTTTATTGCTAGTGGTTTCATCATTCCTAGTCATCATTCTGTGTTCAATGTATACAAAGTTTCTTTGTAGTTTCTTCTTCCACATTGTGATCCCTTTAAAGGTTTCTAATACTGATCGTCTTTCCATAACACTACTCCGTCGTCTTCTTCGTCTCCAACAAGAACAAAAAGGTGAGAAAATCACACAACTCGTTCTCATTCGCTTGTATATCGTGAAATGAGAACTTTCGCAGTAAATTTGAGGAGGAGAATGATCCGTTTGAGGCACTGTTTAATCTACTGGAAGAAGATTTGAATAAATGATTATATCTTCAATAGAAGATGAGGAAACAAGCGACGAAGACTTAGATGCACTAGCGTTGAAGATTGCCATGATGATGATGACAGCGTATAAGATGAAAGACCAGCTAAGCTGAAGAATTGGCAGCTTAGAAGATTGGCTTATGCATTGAAAGCTGGACGGCGGAAAGCTAGTGTAAGTTTCATTTGCTTGCCACCAAGTTCAGTGTTGAGAATAGATGTTAAACACATCGATTTTTTCTGTATTAATATTGGTAATAATGGGTTTTTATGTATTTTAACAAGTTTTGGTTTGTTTTTGGGTGCATGCAGATTCTGAAAAACACAACAGGAAACAAGAGAGGAGGCGGTGGTTCTAACGCTGAGGCAAGCCTTTGATCTCTCTGTTCTTGTTCTTGTGCTATATATGTGGATAAAGTTTACAGGGCCCTGAATTAATAAATAATCATATTGCATGGGATGTGACTTGTGAGAAGAGCTAAAATCAAAAAAATGTAGACAGAGTTCTTTGTTGGTCAGATAGATTTTCTTAATTCAAATTGTCATTTTGTTGTATGATATTGATCAATGGGTTTCCTTATGCAAATAGAACAAAGAGGGTTGCTGTTTTAGATCTCAGTGACAGGGATGAACATCCTTGCAAGTAAACTTTGCTTTCGTTTTCCAAATTTCAGGGAACTCAATTTTTGATCACTGCCTCCTTGAAAGATTGTTTGTGTTCGTACGATTCTTACATTCTTTCCTTTTTACTCGTTTCTTACAAACAAACAAACAAACAAAAAGGGTTGACCTTGTGCTTTCTGATTCTTTATTTTTATTATATTTGACAGCTGGTTGTGTATTTTCAAGGATATCTTCTTCTCCCGCTGGTTGCGCTTGTGGGACCTTTCTGTTGTTACCGTCCTTATTTTAATTTTCTGTGAGGAAAATTCAAGGTGAGTAGAGATATACAAGAGATATACAAAGAAAAGCACCGGCCAGTCCACTTTTTTATTGCTTGGAGTTTAACATTTCTAGTCAACGTTCTGTGAGTGCGCAAAAACAAAATAAAGAATCAGAAAGGTCCTACAAGCACCAGCCAGCCTGTCCACTTTCTTGTTGCTAGTAGTTTAACATGATTCCCTGTCAACGTTCTGTGTTCAATGTATACGAGGCCTCATAGGCTCATACTAATTTCTTACTCCACATAGCTCCCTTTAAACTTCTGTAATACTGATCCTCTTTGCATCACGCTAATTAATGGATTCTTCTTTTTTTCTCACCACTCTTGCTGCTGCAATAGGTCTCTTTACCGTTCTGAGAAAACTTAGATTCCATCAAGAAGATAACAGAAAAAAAGATCCTTCTTCTTCATCTCCTTCATCTTCTTTATCTCCTTCAATAGTTCCTCCACCTTCTTCTTCTCGCATCTGGACACATGATGTCTTTCCTAGCTTCCGCGGGGAAGATGTACGCAGAGATTTTCTCAGTCATATTCAGATGGAGTTCGAAAGAAAAGGAATCACTCCATTCATTGATAATGAAATCAAAAGAGGAGAATCTATCGGTCCCGAGCTCATTAGGACGATTAGAGGATCTAAAATCGCAATTATCTTGCTCTCCAGGAACTATGCCTCCTCAAAATGGTGTCTTGATGAACTGGTGGAGATTATGAAGTGCAGAGAAGAGTTGGGTCAGACTGTCATGGCTGTTTTCTACAAAGTGGATCCTTCTGATGTGAAAAATCTAACCGGAGATTTTGGGAAAGTCTTTAAAAAAACTTGTGCTGGTGAAGAAAGGGAATGCATTGAGAGATGGAGACAAGCTTTGGCAAAAGTGGCCACAATCGCTGGTTATCATTCAGACAACTGGTTAGTTCTTTTGCTTCCCACTTGCTCTATACATTTTCTAAGACAATAGAATCATATTTCTTTTTGTGTGAATATGATTATTAATGGATGCATTGAACCTCCTCTCCAATTGTTAGGGTTAATGAAGCGGCCATGATCAAAAAAATCGCCACTGATATTTCAGACGTGCTGAATAATTTCACACCATCAAATGATTTTGACTCGTTAGTTGGGATGGGAGCTCATTTAGAGAAATTGAAACCATTGTTATGCATAGGCTCAGATGAGGTGAGGATGATTGGGATTTGGGGACCTCCTGGGATTGGTAAGACCACAATCGCTAGAGTCGCATACAACCAACTGTCCAACAGTTTTCAACTGAGTGTCTATATGGATGATCTCAAAGCACACCCTACAAGACTGTGTTCCGATGACTACAGCTTAAAGTTGCAACTACAACAACAGTTTATGTCTCAAATAACAAACCATAAGGATATGGTTGTTTCTCATTTGGGAGTTGTGTCAAATAGGTTGAAGGACAAGAAAGTTCTTGTTGTTCTTGATGGCGTGGACCGGTCAATACAACTAGATGCAATGGCGAAAGAGACTTGGTGGTTTGGTCCCGGAAGTCGGATTATAATCACAACACAAGATCAGAAACTTCTTAGAGCACATGGAATTAACCATATTTACAAAGTGAATTTTCCAACAAATGATGAGGCTCTCCAAATCTTTTGTATGCATTCTTTTGGTCAAAAGTCCCCTAAAGATGGTTTTGAGGAGCTTGCTCGGGAAGTTACACAACTTGCTGGTGAACTCCCTTTGGGGCTAAGGGTTATTGGTTCCTACTTCCGGGGAATGAGTAAGCAAGAGTGGATAAATGTGCTACCAAGATTAAGGACTAGCCTTGACGCTGATATTCGAAGCATTTTGAAGTTCAGCTATGATGCTTTAGATGATGAAGATAAAGATTTATTTCTTCATATAGCCTGCTTCTTCAGCTATGAAGAGATTCACAAAGTGGAAGAATATCTTGCAAAGAAGTTCATCGACGTGAGGCAAAGACTTAACGTCTTAGCTGAAAAATCTCTCATATCTATCGACTGGGGAGTTATAAGGATGCATAGTTTGCTAGAAAAATTAGGTAGAGAAATTGTTTGCAAACAATCTGTTCATGAGCCTGGACAGCGCCAGTTTCTGTACGAATTTAGAGAGATCTGTGAATTGCTGACTGGTGATGCAACAGTAAGTGTCTTTTATTGCTTTACTCGCTGCAAAATTTAGTTAATTCGTTAACAAACAAACTCTACTTTCTTGTGTGGTTCTTTCTTTCAGGGTAGTAAAAGTGTCATAGGGATAAAGCTGGACTACTACAAAATAGAGGAAGAATTAGATGTAAGTGAGAAAGCCTTTGATGGAATGTCAAATCTCCAATTCTTACAAGTCACCAATGGTTATCGTAAAACATTGCAATTAACTCGAGGTCTAAACTATCTGTCTCATAAACTTCGACTACTACACTGGAGCCATTTTCCTATGTCCTGTTTTCCTTGCAATGTAAACTTGGAGTTCCTTGTTGAACTAATCATGATTGGCAGCAAGCTTGAGAAGTTGTGGGAAGGAACTAAAGTAAGCTGTTTTTAGTTATCTCAATTTTTGTTTCAAATCTAGTATTTCTACATTTTTTGAGTTAGAAAAACTGATCTTGTCATACCCGTTTATGAAGTTTTGTTTTGTTTAAGTGTTCTGTTTCAATATAAAAGTGTATAAAACAACCACGTTTTTTTGTAATTTGTCTGTACAGCCGCTTCGAAGTCTCAAGTGGATGGATTTGAGTGATTCTGTAAACTTGAAAGAGCTTCCTGATTTCTCAACTGCCACCAAACTTGAGAAATTGTATTTACGCAATTGCTGGAGTCTAATCAAACTCCCTCGCTTGCCTGGAAATACTATGGAGGAACTAGATATAGGTGGATGCTCGAGTCTTGTGGAGTTTCCCTCCTTTACTGGGAATGCCGTTAATCTCCTCAAATTGAATCTTGTCAGTTTCCCAAATTTGGTGGAGCTCCCTTCATATGTTGGGAATGCCACCAACCTGCAGAATTTAAATCTTAGTAACTGCTCGCATCTGGTGGAACTTCCTCTCTCGTTTGGAAACCTGCATAAGCTTCAGACACTGATATTAAAAGGATGCAATAAGCTAGAGAATTTTCCCAACAACACCACACTAGAATTTTTGAATGATTTTGATCTCGCTGGATGTTCAAGTCTTGATCTCGGTGGATTCTCGAGTATCGGAAATGTTGTCAATCTTCAGACATTGAATTTAAGTAGTCTACCACAATTGTTGGAGGTGCCTTCTTTCATTGGGAATGCCACTAATCTAGAGGACTTGATACTTAGTAATTGCTCAAATCTGGTGGAACTTCCTCTTTTCATTGGAAACCTTGAGAAGTTGAAAAGGCTGAGATTAGAAGGTTGCAGTAAGCTAGAGGTTCTTCCCACCAACATCAACTTGGAATCTTTGTTTGAACTTAATCTCAATGATTGCTCCATGTTGAAACGTTTTCCTGAGATCTCCACAAATATTAGAAATCTCTACCTCATAGGAACTGCAATAGAACAAGTGCCTCCCTCGATCAGGTCATGGCCTCGTCTTGATGAGTTGAAGATGTCATACTTTGAAAACCTCAAGGACTTCCCTCATGCTCTTGAAAGAATCACATGCATGTGCTTGACCGACACAGAGATAGAAGAGGTTCCTCCCTGGGTCAAGAAAATATCTCGTCTGAGTGTATTCGTGCTCAAGGGATGCCGAAAGTTGGTAACACTCCCAGCCATTTCGGAGTCCGTCCGTTACATGGATGCAAGTGACTGCAACTCTCTGGAGATACTAGAGTGCTCCTTTCACAATCAATACCTTACGCTCAACTTCACCAACTGCTTCAAACTGAATCAAGAAGCGAGAAACCTCATCATCCAGAATAGTTGTAGATATGCAGTCTTACCAGGTGGACAAGTGCCTCCATACTTCGCTCACCGAGCTACTGGTGGAGGTCCATTGACAATCAAGTTGAACGAAAAGCCTCTTCCAAAGTACATGATATTTAAAGCTTGCATCTTGCTGGTTAGTAAAGTTGACCATGACGGTTCCCCTGAAGAGAACTCGATGGAAGTGGATATCATATATCAAAATAGCAATAAAAAGCTGTATCCGGCTTTAGCAGAGCATCTGTACATATTCCGAGTCGAAGCGGAGGTTACTTCCAGCGAGCTTCTCTTTGAGTTCAAGCTGGGAAGCAATGATGTTTGGGAGATAGGAGAATGTGGGCTAGTCCAAGACTTGGAGATCCCTTGACGTTGATGAACACGATGAGAGCTTGAGAGGTGGTGGCCATGAAACATATAAAGTAAATGGCTCTCTGTTTTTATTTGTAGTGTATTCCTCTGTTTTCTTTTGGGGGATGTGTTGTTTTTGTCACGGGAGGAGATTGTTATCAGCTGCATCCACGAACACAAATTGGTGTCGACTTCTACAGCAGCAGCCTCAACGATTGAAACCACCAAAAACCCTCTGAAAGAGTTTTTCGAGAGAAGCCAAGAGGAACACAAACCTGTGTGTCTACGGTGTGTTTTCTTTCTCTTCTTCATTGTGCCTTTACATTCCAAAGGTAAATACAAAGCTGGCTTTTTTTAACTCCTGAAGTTTTTGTTTTGAAAAGAGTTGATGGGTGCTATGAAATGAAATGTGATCCTTTCCTCAACAAAATAAATATATCTGAAACCCAAAATGTAGGTGAGGGGATCATTGTGACGTATAAAGCATGTTGATCGAAAGAGCAATTACAGAACCAGATCCAAGAAGACCAGCCGACATGAAACGAATGGCAATACACTAATATTAATAAGTAACACTTGTTTGTTTGTACTGGTATGTTGCTTGTTACTTGAAGAAAACAAAGCCAAAAGGAGATTTAAAAAAAAAAAGCTTTAAAACAAAGAGGAAAGCAATATGAGATTCTGACATCGCTACCTATGAGCAAATCATAATCATACTTCACTTCCATGGTCTTATTAATTATGTGTTCTGGCTTCTCAAAACAAAATTTAGTTATCAGACTCATTCTTCTTACCATCACCATCACCACCTTCCCTCTCTTCCAACAACCTCCCACTCTCTTCATCCCCTTGCTGAACCTTCTTCTGAGCCTCTCTGGCCTTCAACGCCTGCAACTTCGCGTGATTATAATACGCAACTCCCAAAAACGCTACCCCGTACCCGAAAAGGTTAACAGGAGTCACAGTATCCTTAATCACAGACCACGAGAAAGCGATCAACAGCCAATCTTTAACCACGCCAGCAACATTCATAGTCAACGCCGAAGTCTTCCCCACTAGAAGAAACACAGCTAGGTTCAAAGCAAACGCACACAACGAGTTCGTCCCGAAGACGACGTAATCGAAGTGGAAGCTAGACGTGTCTCTAAGAACAGGGAGCTCCACGTAGATCCAGGGGATAAACAAGAACGCTAAGCAGCAAGGAGCCACGTAGTAAAGAGACGTTATGGGGTTAAGGTTGATGCCTTTGGAAGTTAACAAGATCTGAATCAAAACCAAACGTGTCGCTTCGAAAGCAACAGCTCCGAGCTGGAGCATCACACCGAAGACGTCGAATCTCGCTTCGCCGTAAGCTGCGATCGCGACGCCGAAGGAGATGGATATCATGTTCGTCATGGTATCGGACTTGAACGATTCTTTCTTGAGGAAGACGCCAATGGAGTAGACCGCGACGGGCATCAGAGCTTTGAGCATCTGTATGAATGATACGGAGAGGTAGATGTATGCGGAGTTGGATAACCATAAGGAGAGAGAGTACAGCGCTCCGATGGGGACGACGGATCTGAGGTAAGTCTGGCGAGACATTGACACCGGCTCGACGAGTTTGAAGACTTTGATGAGGAGGACCGCTAGGGTGGAGCAGAAGGACATGTGGATCATGGTGAGGGTGATCGGGTAAGGCCAGTTGTAGAGCTTCTTGTCGAGGATGTATTTGTTGTAGACGATGACTGTGAAGCTTAGGAAGATCCATATCGCTACGTAGCTGTAGGAGAGTATGATCTTTTTGATCACGCTGTCGCTGAGGGTGCCTCCTTTCCCCATTTGTGATGATGATGGTGACGTTGGTTCTTTGTTCGTGCGACGGGTGTGTGGCGGAGGACGGTGGTGGAGGTTGAGCAAGATGAGCAGAGAGGGGGCTTTTATAGTGTGTTTGGTTTTTTTTTGAGAGAAGTGGTCCAGTTGTGGTCTTCCATGTTGTCTCATTTATCGATTTAAAAAATATAAACGATAATTATGTGAAGATAGTAAGGAATAATTTTTTAAGTAGTAGATAATTGAGAAGGTTTTCCAAAACAAAAAAAAAATATTTTTGAAAATAGTTTTTTTTTGTAGTATAAAACAACAAAATATTGTATTTATGAAAATAGTATATAATAAATCTAGTGTTTTTTATAATTTAATAGTCATAAAATCTGTATATATTAGTTCTCTATAGTTCAGAATCCAACACATATTTTCATTTTATGAAGGATATTATTTTAATTAGATGTTTTGCCAATAAATTAGTAAACAAAAGTTTATGTTAGTTTAGTATTTTAAGTTTACCTTACATGATTGGAAAGAAAATCCCATCCTAGTTGAAAATTTATTTGATTTAATTGTTTTGTTTAGATCTGTATTCATTTTAAATAATAATTGGCTTACAAATACTTATTTAAGTCATCTTATAGAAAACAATATAGGGGATGACCCTAAATTTTGTTTTTGGTTCAGTGAACAAGATTTTTAAACATGACATGAATTATGGTTTCTAAAATTTGCCTACAGGTGTTGCCCTTTGGTCAATAAACGGGCCCACAGATCGCAGTCAAAGCCATATAGTATGGCTTCACAAAACGTCCGGAGGAAATTAGTGTTTGGGGAACGCGCGTCGAGCGTTCAGGTGTGATCCATGCGTCTCACCAAATTCTCGTGGCCCCCAATGCGCGTTTCGTGTGAATTGTGATTCAAATTTCAATGCCTTTGTCCCTTATACGTGCTCTTCACGTTAGGGCAACAACGATTCCCGTGGTCTATCTTATTTAACATACACAGATATAAAAATGGAAAACACAATTGAGACACTCAACTTGTAACTGGTAAATAAGATATCTTGTACTTCATCTTCTAATAGGTTGGTACTCAGCTTTCGAAGACTGTTATTCATCTATTATTTGATGTTTGAGACATTTTATTTATAAAAGTGTAATCAGTTGGGATAGATGTCAAAAATAATATATAGTTTTGTTGAAATATGGAGCTTTCTTGTTGTGTTTGTTATTCTTATGTTATTAATTTGCTTAATGTTCTACACTAGGATATAGGAAATGTGTTGAAGAAACTATATGGAGTTGAATAACGCCACTTACTCCATCAAACCAATTGCAATTGAAGATTATGCTTTCGTGGGTGCGGTCATACAACATCAACTTCTTCTCCTCAGGATTCAGTGGAGGTAAAAATAAAAGTTTCATAGGAGGTTTTAATTCTATATGGTATAATCACCCACCCACAAAAATCATAAACCTAACTGCATGTGAAATTACTGTGTCGTTAAATAAACTAATCCCGACTGTATTGTGATCTGTTTTCCTATTTTCATGATTTGGTTTATCGAATTTATGCATCTTTTGTACATATAAGTATATTGGTTCAACTTAATAACGAGTAAAAAAATTCTGACGGATGAAGACAGTGTGGTAAAACCGTCACAATGTTTTTACCTTCTAGGAAAAAGAATATAGTCATATAGTTTTTAGTAAAAAAAAGAGCATGTAGTCTCACTCTAATTGCTGCTCGTCACTGATCTCAATGGAGTCACAAATATGTAGAACAGGTCCTAGGTTTTGAAAACTTCTTTTTTTTTTTGGGCAAATGGGTTTTGAGAACTTCTTTTATATAAGATTAAGACTCAGTCTTAATATTCCCAATCTCCCAATATTTTTCACCAAATCACTTTCAAAATCTCTAGCCACATAAACAAAGAGGTGGTATGATCATTATCAAAGCAACACAAAACAATGATGGCTTTTTCTAATCTCACATGAATAATTAGTCGATTCATAGTTCAGTTATTTTTTGCAAGATTAATTATCGTATTGTACTATTGTGTATGGATAAAAAAATTGTTTAGTGACAGTCACAGTATGGTATTATTTTATAGTTCATATATCGTTTTCGTTTGGACCACTTCCGTGAACTAAGAAATTGGGAAATGTCCAAATGTTTACCTAAATACATCTGAAATGTTTAGCCTTCATTTGTTGACTACTAACTCCTATCAAGCTGTCCTAAATTGTCGACTACAAACTCCTGTCAAGCTGCTGTCATATCTTTTAGTTATGGTTTCTCTATTACTAATAGATAACAAAAGATAATGTTGAAGTTATTTGTATCTTCATCAGAAAAAAAAAGAATCAAGTTATTTGTAATTTTTAAAAATAAGAGGACGTGCCTTTTGGCAAGTGATATAATATTACATGACACGTGACAAGATTTGAAACTTTTAGCTAACTTCATCTTGCTGTCCAAAACGTCAGGCATCAGCAATATCTTCAAGCGGAGGCATATCTTCATCAACATTACATCAGCATCATCAGTGCTCAATCCAAGATTCAACACCCTGTGGATTCTGCTCCAGAATTGTTAGGTTCATTGAAGCTGAAAAACCTGAAGTGAGGAGAGCATTCTCAAAGAAAAAAAAAGAACAAGACCCTTGACAGACTTAATTATCATTCTTAACCGCTTCAGCTCATCTCCATGCATAATTTAGTCAGGGTTGACGAGTCAAACCTGAGCTTGATTTTTAGGGGCCAATAAGCCCAGCCTTGCTCACTTATCCAAATCATTTCGTTCAGATATTTTAGACCCACAAGATCGATTCTTATAAATGGTAGGCCCATTACAATAAAAGCCCATTAGAGACACGTTCGCAACCCTATCTACTCCCCCCCGTACTACATAAATATCGCTGAACCTCATCAACGCGGCGTGGGCATTAAATTTGTTTCCGTCAATCGATATCGAGATCCAACCAAGTCTGCTTTTCTCTCAGGTAAACTTCTACCTCAAAGTTCTCCAGTGTAACCTAATTGCGTAGAACTATCGTCGGAGGTTTACTATTGAGATGATTTGTGTCACTGATTCTTAGGATTAGAAATCTGACGGGAAGTTTCTGTGCAGCTTGTTGAATTTGCTTACTATGGGAGACGCTAGGGACAACGAAGCTTATGAGGAGGAGCTCCTAGACTATGAGGAAGAGGACGAGAAGGTTTTAGATTCTGGATCTAAAGTTAACGGCGATGCCGTTAAGAAGTGAGTTTTTTTAATCCCCTTCTCGATCTGTTTCATGAGAACAAATATTTGCTTTGAGCTTGTTCTGAGATTACGAAGGCTTCATTAGTCTTTGAAATTAATATATTTTTTTACTTCTTTGTGGCAGAGGTTACGTTGGAATACACAGTTCAGGATTCAGAGACTTCCTTTTGAAACCGGAGCTTCTCCGTGCTATTGTTGACTCTGGATTTGAACATCCATCTGAAGGCAAGTACCTTTCAGCCTTTGCTTTCTAATGTCTTTGTACCATTTTATTATCGAATGATAGGGTGTATGGATACAGAAACTGTTTTCCTGTGAGCTGTTCTTGATTGTCCAGTAGTTTACTATTGAAATATATATTGGTTTTGTGGTAAACATTATACTTGTTAGTCCTTATCACCTAGCACGAGAGGAGAATCTAGTTTAGTTTTGAGAGGAAGTGTTGATCTTGAATTTGGATTCTTTGTTATAATTGCTTTTGTATTGTCCATTGACATGTCAGTGATTACTTTTCCAGGTAAAAAAACGATATTTCAATCTATTCATTTGGAGTGAGCTTAGCTTTTCGCAAAGCCACCAATTTAAACGATATGGAGGTGTTATATACTTATAAAACGGTTCCTTCGGTGCAATTTTCTTTGGTTCTCTCCATCAGTGCAACATGAATGTATCCCTCAAGCTATCTTGGGCATGGATGTTATCTGCCAAGCAAAGTCCGGTATGGGGAAGACTGCTGTTTTTGTGCTTTCCACTCTACAACAGATCGAGCCTACTCCTGGTCAGGTGTCTGCACTTATCCTGTGCCACACAAGAGAGTTAGCTTACCAGGTATGCCCTATTTCCTTCCTTTACTCTCTGCTTTTAAATTCTAATACATAATTCTGATTTCTGTCCCGAAGTTTTCTCATACTTATCATACCTTCATGATTTAAATTGCTTGCAGATCTGCAATGAGTTCGTGAGATTCAGTACCTACCTGCCTGATACGAAGGTTTCAGTGTTCTATGGAGGAGTCAACAACAAGATTCACAAAGAATTGCTGAAGAATGAATGTCCTCACATTGTTGTTGGTACACCTGGTCGGGTTCTTGGACTCGCCAGGGACAAAGATCTCTCTTTGAAGAATGTGAGGCATTTTATTCTTGACGAGTGTGATAAAATGCTCGAGTCTCTAGGTATGCTGATCTCTAACGTCGTTGTGTATAATTATGTCTCTCGCTAATACATTTTTTAACGTTTTTTACTCTTATTTATCAGACATGAGGAGGGATGTGCAGGAGATTTTCAAGATGACTCCTCACGACAAACAAGTTATGATGTTCTCAGCAACGCTCAGCAAAGAGATACGCCCAGTCTGCAAGAAATTTATGCAAGATGTAATGTCCCACGACCACTACTATCTCGGTTTACAAGTCCTGTAATCTTAAACTTTCGGAGATGTTAGGCTTACATGAGCACCTTCTGCCCCCGGGAAACCTGCCATTTGATTCTTGGATGCACGGTCTCAATCCAATAATGATTTGCGTAGAATGTTGGGGTTTAGAGAATACGGAACTGGAATGTAACATAGAGCTTTGGTGTGGTTCAGTGGGTCTTCTATCATCTTTGTGTTTTTATTTTTCTATATAGTATTTGCGATGCTAATAGGGCGGCATAGTTTTTTTTTAGTGGGGGTGTAGTGAAGTCTCAAGGTTTCATCATACTCAGTTTTACAAGCCTTATTGTTGGGAGCAATATTGATCTTCGAGGATTTAAACCTGGCGGACAAGGATCTCAGTTTGGGGGTCTTTCATCCGTCCTCGATTCTGTATTGATTTTCCTGAGGAAGGCTTGCTAATAACACTTTACTCTGATATCTATTCCTTTCAGCCAATGGAGATATATGTTGATGATGAAGCCAAATTGACTCTTCATGGTCTTGTCCAGGTAACTTAAATCGTGTCTAGTCTTGCTACTTTTCATATTGGTGGATATTTTCTTACTATTTTCTTTCTGACTGTTCGGCTATGTTTTGTTACCTGTCAATGTAACAGCACTACATCAAACTGAGCGAGATGGAGAAAAACCGCAAGTTGAATGACCTTCTCGATGCATTGGACTTCAATCAAGTTGTTATCTTTGTGAAGAGCGTTAGTAGAGCTGGGGAGCTGAACAAGTTGCTTATTGAATGCAATTTCCCTTCGATATGCATTCACTCTGGCATGTCTCAGGAAGAGAGGTTTGTATTTCTCTCATAATATTACTTATTCTGAATCTACCTTACTTTTTCCTTAAGTTCTGTTCATCGAAACCAACTCTTAACCCTATACACTATGATATGATATGTAGGCTGACCCACTACAAAAGTTTCAAGGAAGGGCACAAGAGAATTCTGGTGGCTACAGACTTGGTAGGGAGAGGAATTGACATTGAGCGTGTCAACATTGTCATCAACTACGACATGCCAGATTCTGCTGATACATATCTTCACAGGGTATGGATTATTTTGTTTTGGTCGGAAAAAAGTCCTAATATAGGCCTGAACTGTATATATAGATTATTGATTCTCATTAGGTAATCTCCTTAAGCACACTGGTTATATGGTGTAGGTTGGTAGAGCTGGAAGGTTCGGAACAAAGGGTCTTGCAATAACATTCGTGGCATCAGCTTCTGATTCTGAAGTTCTCAACCAGGTCTGGACTTTTGATCTTTTTCAAAAGTCTGTTTTCGTGCTTGTGAATTTATAGGAGGTTGGGGTATTTAATGAAAGCTGTAATTTTGGTTTACAGGTACAAGATAGGTTCGAGGTTGATATCAAGGAACTTCCTGAGCAGATTGATACGTCCACTTACAGTAAGCTCCGTCTATCCTTTTACCAATTCTTCAAAAGCAGCTACAGTTTTTGTGTGTCTGGTTTTGACATCGAACGTTGTTTTTCTTTCGCTGTGCAGTGCCGTCCTAAAACGACTACAGATTACAAGTGTTTGCAATGATCCCTTCCCTTTATGCTACCTGCTATCTTATCCGCTTTTGTTATCCTTTTTGTAACCTTTTAAAAAGGAGAGAGATCGAGAGGAAACTATTCCCCTCTTAAACTTGTGTACAAGCGAATATGATGCTTTATGTTGTCAGAATTTAGACATTATCTGTTTTCTGTGTTTCCGTAGTGTTGTAACTTTAGAGTTCATTTTGTACTTGTTCTTTCCAGGAGTTAATCTCAAATTTACCTCTTGCGTTTCAAATAGTCACTTGATAATAATCGCTGGTTGATATATGTTATTCCTAAGTCTTTTGAATAATTAGTTGTGATTGCCGTTACGCATATTTAGTCGCATTCTACCATTGAAAGGAGACACTTGCACCCAGACCAAACACCAAATGTGTTTATATGTAAATCGTTTCTGACATTTGTTTTCTGGACAATTTCTCACATCACATGTGTTATATGTAAGATGGAGGGATTTCCACACATACTGCACAAGGAATCCGAAATTTATCTGATAGAAAAAGCTTATTCTTCTTTGTAGTTTCATTCACGAGATTCCGTTGATGCTTTTAAAAAGGTTTATCAAACTTTAGCGTTCATTTTAAAAACGTTTAGCGTATTCATTAGGCCTGGGCCTTCGGTCCACCATTCGGTTTCGGTTCGGTTGAATCGGTTGTTCGGACTATCGGTTCATAGAGCACAAGTACCAATCGGTATTTTCTATAATGAAGAATGGTTTCGGTTCGGAATCAATCGGTTTCGGATCGGTGCGGTTGAAGGAAACAAAATCCACTACCAACCAAAAACACTACGGTTCCGGTGTGGTTTCGGTTTTTAACAACCATAGTCAATCAAAAATAACCAAACAAACCGAAATATACCAAACTTAACCAAACATCCGAAAATTCTATTAAGACAATCTGAGTTCAAACACACTAAAACACAACTGAAACACAAGTTTTAAACACAACAAGAGAAGAAAATTTGTGTCTAAACTTAAAACCAACATTCAAACCAAGAACAAGTCTTCAAATTGCAAAAAAAAAATGAATGTATGTATATGTAAGAAAAATATATAAATGCTCGGTATAGTTTGGTTACCTTGTCTTGATCTCGGTTTGAAACCGGACCGAACCATAACCAAAATTTCTGGGCTTTAAAGTCCAATCGGTATTTTCTTTGGGTCCGATACCGATCCAAAACCGATACTTCGATGCGGTTTACACTATGGACTTCGGCTTTAGTATATTAAGCCCAGGCCTAGTATTCATTGTTTTCTGATCTATGTAAATACAACCATCTCTTCTTTCTCGATTTTGCATAGGTTTTTAAAGTACACCACGAAAATCAAACACAAAATTTTACATTTCGTTCAATTATACAATCTTTTGTTGTTATAGTGTAGTTCATATTATTAATTCAACCATCGTAGCATATTGGTACAAAAACTCTTTTAATAGAGGAAGAAACACAGCCTCAAGCCTTGGGTAGATTGATCCCAAGCTTCTCAAGTGCGGCCTTAATAGCATCACGCCCACATTCTTCAGCTTCAGTTATATTAGGACTGTCGAGTGGCGTCACGTCTTCCATTGGGTAGCTTCTGTTCCCGTGTAGCTCACGCAAATCACTCGCTATGCCTTTAAGTATCACAGTTTTGTGAACCCCTCCAAGCAAGCCTTCGTAGTCCGTGTCACCTGAATCTCCCACGAACACCACCATGTTCGATAAATCAATCCCCCATCGCACAAGTAAATACCTGAAAAAAAAAACAGAGGAAGACAGTTGCGTGTGTATGTGTTCATAGAAGCTCAAAGTACGTTAACCCTAGCTCTTACCTAAGAGCCTGAGATCTTGAGGCAAGAACAGGGATCACGTTTAACCTAGCTCCATTCTGACAGTAAACCACATTGCAACGTAACGCTTGGATTCTCATCAACTTCCTCAGCTCCTTCATCGGAGGAATCTGCATAGCATAGATAAAAAAAAATCAATGGAGTGTGTCTCAAGAAAAGGAAACCCTAAGCCTGAGAGTGTGTATTTAGTATTTACCGAAGCAGGATCTTTCACTTTGAAAGATAAGCAGTAGTTAGTCGAAGAAGCTTCATCTTCACATAGAATCTCTCCCTGTTTTAGCTTCTTCTTTTCTTCAACAGACCTAATCCAACGAACCAAAGTCTTCCTCAAATTCTCTCCACCCCAGCGGAACTCTATATGAGAATGGTAATCCGGATCGTGCGTGTAAGGAAGCACTGTCTTGTTATCCTCGGAAGCAGAGGCGGTGAAGTAAAGCTCGCTCCCGCTGTTGCAGATCACAGCGTCAAAGTCTTGTGCTTTCAACCCTCCTGAGATCAACGCTGCGTGAGTCTCGGATACAGTCATCGACGTCGAGAGTATAAACCCTGTCGACTCTCCAGCAACGTCCATAACCGTTTTGACCACTTGGAGAAGATCAGCGGTCGCGCTGCAGTCGACTGAGATGACGAATATATGTTTACGTCTTTTAAGAGTCGGCATCTTGGAGTCGATTTTCTCAGTCGAGATTTTCTTCTGCGAGAGGGTTGAGACAGCTTTCACTAGCTTAGCTTTTATTTCGGAAGCGGTGGTGTTGTCTTCGGCGTCTAAGTTGGTATCTACGCTACTCTTTTCACCGTCCAGGGAGAGTTTTAGGTTCAAGGAGATGTCGTGTATGTCTCTGAGGGAGTCGCTAGGTGAATCGGGGTCTGAGTTTTCGAACTCTACTCTCTGCCATTTGGGAGATCTTTGTTTGCAAGAAGCTATCCGAGCCAGGTATGTTTTGCAGTGCTCTGGCCATGAGAACAGGTGGATGTTTTTTAGGCCGTTTTGTCTGCATTTTGTCCAGAGATGCTTGTCTGAGACCAGCTTCAAGAGGGCGTCGGATATAGCTTGCTGATCATGAGGGTCAACTAGAAGACCATTGTCAAGAACCTGCAAGGTCAGGATAAGAAATTAGCTATAGATATATCTCTGCATTGAGTGCAGTGATGTACAGTGAGAAGTTACTAACCCGGTGAATATCTACAGGTCCTCCATTTATTGTTGCAACAGTGGGCAGACCATGAGCTCCTGCCTCGATTAGAGTTAATCCAAATGGTTCGATGAAAGCAGGATTTATAAATACTCCCTGAATAAGATAAATAAACAGAAGCAAAGTTTTGTTTCCTATGTATTATGGACAATATGGGAACACTTATTGATCACTGAATGATGCTTAGGCATGTTTAAGCATCATTACCTTTGTTTTGGCTGCTAAACGGTAAATTTCAGGAACATCAGATTGTTTGTGATGCTTAGGCATTGCCACTTGACCATAGAGGTCGTACTTGTCGATCAGCTTCAGAATTGATAGCAGCACCGAAGCATTCGTGGTGGACAAGTCATCAATATCATTTCGGTTTCCCATTATCAGTGTCTGCAAGAATGAGAAAAAAAAAGTGAATTAAATTCCAGAAAATCATATATGATTATGTGAAAAATAATTATATGAACGTACAAGGTTAGCAAGTTCCCGTAATGGACGGCACTCTCCAAAGGCTTTGACTAGAGTAACCAAGTTCTTTTTAGGGTCTGGCCGAGCTAGAGCTAGTATCATTGGCTTGCGTGGGTTGGAAAAGAAACGCATAATCTGTCCCCAAGTAAAAGAGTTCAAAGTAAATATAAATGAACACTGTAAATACATAAAACATTTGATCAAAGAAATGTACCTCAGACCAAATAGGTGGATCAGGAGATTGTGGATCTTCATCATCTCCATCTGCATCCACATCATGTGGTACAATGTGATGAAACTCCATTCCCGGAGGAATCACCTAGAAGCAGCAACACATGTCAAGTCTACTCATGAGTCATGGTAAAAAAATAAAGATAAACCTCTCTCAAAGAGGAATAACAGAGATGATACTTACAACCATGCGAGGCATGAATCTGCCTAGACAGCTCACGCCTCTTTTCATCCTTGCTCTGAGTTTACGCTCCAGAACCGGATCAAAACCATCATAAAGATTCCACTGCTCTTCTATCTCCTGCTTTGTACTAGTTATGACTATCTCGGAAGCATCGAGACATAACTCCTCCGCCTCAATCCGCCTCATTATCTTGTAGTTATTATTAATTTCTTCTTTCGGCCGTCCTTGTTTCAGAAGCTGCTCGAGTTTATCACGACCGAGAGAATGTCCAGTGAAAACCATCGGTACGTTGAGAGCCCCGGAGAGAAGAGCGGCGGAGTCACCAGCATCTGCGTAGTGACCATGAATAGAGACAGGCCACACTTGTCCTCCTCCTTCACCAATTTCGTCATCAAGAGCCTTAGATGTTTTCATTATATAGCTAAGTGCTCTATCAACAAACTCAGGGATGTGAGGCCAGAGAAGCTCTTTGGGAACATATTTATCTTTGGGACCGAAAGGTATACGGACGATATAAGCCCCACTACTCTCTCCATGCTCCTGTTCTGTGTTGTCTGTGTCTAAAGGATTCAGCATCTCGGTCGGTTCAGAGTAGCTGCTATCCACATCTGGTGCAGTTACTTGTCTGGTCAGCAAGTCTACTCGATATACTCCTGGCATTGAGGCAAGTGCCCTTGCAAGTTCCACAACATACTTCACCTGATAACATGCAGAATAACCTTAATTAAGGTGCGGTTCTAATAGTATAAAAATATATATATTTTTATTACTGTTAACTTCGGTGTGGTTAACTTAAGACTAATTTTTTAAAAAAAATTGCTTGTAGGAAGAAGAGTACCTGGCCACCAGTATCAGAATCCCGACCAAGCTCCATGTTTTCCCCACGTATCAAACCATGAAGACTGTAAGACATTTTCAGAGTTTCTACAACTTAGTCATATCCTCACACCATAAAACTCACACCAGTTACTTTATATTAAAAGGTTGTAACATTATTATATATATATACACCTTATCAAGACGATGTAAAGCTTCTTCTCTTTGTGCTGAGCAAACCAATTCTCAAAGACGTCAACAGAGCTGACCCGAGACATTCTTCCTTTGGTGTTGCTGCCATCACTAAGAGTTGGTATCTCACCAGGCACATCTGCTTTCTCTCCTTCGGAGAAATCTTCCGACATATCAGCAGTCACTTCCTTCCTCGCTTTCTCACGCAATAGATGACGTTTCGCAGCACGCTTAGCATTCTTCCCTTCAACCTAATCAAATCACATTTCACAAATGATCAATTCCTACACAAAACTCGAGTCCACTAATAAAAAGGCCATGTTAGTTTTGATATCACTGCGACTCGCGACTGCAAAACGAACAACAAACTGCGAACCTAGGTCCTAAGCAGGGTGCTGGACCAAGCCGAATGAAACATTCAGCTCAATTTCTCAAAATTTTTGAAAAAAATAATTAAAAAAAACATAAACCTCCAAATTTGTATAAAAAAATTAGGTCTCCCAACTATTTAAATTTTTATTAAATCGTCTAGAGGTTCCCAAAATTTTAGGGCCGGTCATGATCTAAGTAGCCATGCTAATGAAACATGCTAGATCACGACGAACCTTCTTCTTCTGACGAGCCAAATTCCAAATCCTCCAGCACAGATTCTCCAACCTAGTATTCCTCTCTTGCGGACTCCTAGTAGCAGCAGCCTTGAAATCAAAATCGAAAACAGCTCAGAAACGTTCAAAAAACGCAACAGAGATCATAAAAGTGATTGTACATACCTGGACCCAGGAACGGTGAAGATCAGTCTCATCGAAGCCAGTGATGACTTCCTCCACGAAGTAACGACTCGGACTGAAATGGCCACGCTCTCTTAGCAGCAGCGACGATTTTGAGTCGCCGATCCCTGGCTCCGCGGCGAGGATCGCCTCCAAGTAACTATTCACCCAGTCGTTTCCCACCATTTTCGTTGATTGATTGATCTCTAGAAACGTCTCTTCAGTTTTCTTTTATAATCAATAATGAAATATTTTTCAGGATTCTATATAGTTCGGAGTTTAATTTAATTAATGTTTCTTTTTTTAATGTTGAAAGGGCGGTGATGTGGCATGTAAAAAGCAGAGCATACTGGAAGATTCTATTTGAATATATTCGGAAAAGCGTGTTTACGAGCAGTGAGAGATGTACACTTGGCCAGACAGCATAAGCATAAGAATCTTCTTTTTTGTCCTTTGATAATAAGCCACTAGAATCTTATTATGCGATCGAATATTACATTTTGAGCTGTCTACGTTTAATTTTTTTTTATTCATTAGTATTCTCCACGATCATGCCACGAATTATGCATCATTTCTCGTATTGGTGGCAGCTTCATGCTATGTTTATTTACTTATATACGTGTATGTCAGACGGTGTATCTATAAAAAAAGAAAGTTAACAATAGAAAGAAGACCCGAAACCAAGAAAATATTAGATAATACTAATATTTTAGGTTAAAATATCATTGTACATACTGTTATCGTTTGAAGTTTTCTACTCTATAGAATCCAACTCTTGTTCACACACGCATTAAATTTATATATTTTACTTTATTTTGTATTAGCCTTTCAGATCTATTTAATTTGTATACTTCTTTTTGAAACAAAAAAAAATCTATTTAATATTATTTTTACTAGTTTTCTCAAAAAAGTATATATTACTTCTCGGTCATCAGAACACTAAACAGCAGAGAAAGCAAAGAAAAAACAATTAAAAGTATTGTGGGTGTTTCAAAAAAAAGTGTTTAAAAAAGTAAGGTAATGTGGTGGAAGTAGAAAATTACAAAGCTTTCTTGATCTAGCTCCGTCTGACTCAAAGCAATAGACCAACCACATTAAATTTTGCAGCCTCATATAGAAATCATGTTTAGTTTACCATAAATGTATTTAATATTTACATTATCTTGAGGATCTTAATCATATCATACACGAATCTGATATTACTTTTGCATTTGATGAAATTAGGCCTGGGCACGGATCGGATATTCGGGTTTTTGAAGGTATTTGTGATTTGCTTCGAATGTTACGGATATCTGATTTTTCGATTTGCTTTGCTTCGGAAAAATACGGATATTCGGAAAAACGGATATCCGGAAAATAAATAGATATTTGCGGATATTCGCGGATACTTACGGATCTCTCATTTGTTTTGATTAATACAAATAATCTTAAAAATTTGATACAAATTTGTTTTGTAAAATATATTTTTTGCATGATATAAAAGATAAAAATTAAAAAAAGCAATGAATCTTCATATTTTGTAAATTTTTAAACTTAGTTAAAATTATAATAACACAAAACTTAAAAAAAAATTATAATTATCGTAAATATTTTCTCTTCCTTTTATGTAATACTTTTATATAAGTAATAATATGAATAGAATCTATCAAATAATATATTAGAATAATAATTATATAATTTTATACATTTAAAACTTTAAATATAATCAAAATATACATGTATTTATATATTGACGGATCGGATCGGATATTCGCTTCCCAAAATTTTAATATTTGTGATTTGCTTCGATTTTGACGGATATTGAATTTTAGTATTTGCTTTGCTTCGAAAGCTTACGGATATTCGGAATTTTCGAATCGAATAGCAACGGATAACGAATCGAATCAAATTTAACGGATAAAATGCCCGGCCCTAGATGAAATGATCCGATATGATTGTACTTAAGATTCATGGAGATCAGTCTCCTATCGTAAATCTCTACTAGGCTGTTTTATCTTCGAGATGGGCCTGCCCAATTGTTAAATCATAGTCCAATTTCTGACTTGTGCCTTCGTTTTGTTCCCAATGATTGTGATTAACACATGACAACCCCACAAAACGAGAAATATTGGGATTTGGATCCTATAAACTCAATAATTCCAATTTAAACGAAAAAAATACTTCGAAATGTAAAGATCGATGTCGTTATCAAAAGCCTGGGACGGAACACTTCACGACTTCAAGGACGTACGCATTGTATATTTGTATGCTGTCATAATTATTTTCTGACTTTTAAACCTGACTTCAGCAATTTATAATTACACTTCTTTGTTCCTCAAACTTTTTTTCCTGCGGTATCTCTTTATTTTTAATAACTAGAAAGTTCCGATCCTGAATGTCTGTCTTCATATGAGGAGCTACAATCAATGTTAAATTAACTTTACTTAAGAGAGTAGACCATAAGCTCTGCTAAACTCGGGTTAACATTGAATGTTGCCTTCTCCTTCTTCAACTCTTTTTTGTTCCCTGCTATGTGAATGTGGTTTGCATAAATTTGCGTCCGAATCGAATCTATAAAATTCATAGTACACCTTCTTTATAGTGAGTGGTTGTAGATTACCTAGGAAAATGAAGAGACATGGAGATGACAAAAGGTATCTTGTTTCGTCAGTGTGTGTGGATGGAAAGATTTCAATTATCAAGAAGAGAGAAATACACAAAAAGAATGTGAACGAGGGTCTCTCTTTTCTAAAGAAGCCAAAGTGAAACTGTGCCATAGACCCATAGCCTTGAAAAATAAAAAAGTTATATAATCTCTTTGTGGTTTATCATAGTCACATGTAGTGTCTGTGGATTGGCTCTTCTCAACCTAAAGCTAAAGAGTTAATCAAAGTATGTGGGACCTAGTCATCACTCATTTCTCGTTTCCCACCTCAACTGCTGTCTAGTAATTGGTAATCAATTTTTTAACGAATAGTTTCTTGTTCGCTTTAATTACAAAAACATTTAAGGGATACTGAAGTTTCTACTAACACTTAAGGCATTTATAAATAATTACTGAATGTATTCAAACTATCAGTAGTCATGAAAAAGGTACTTTGCTTACTGAACTAAACAGGAAAGAACAGAACACACGAGCCTTGCCTCTAGTACTTAATAGTCATAACTAACGAAATGGTTGAATACAACACATTAATCATATTGAAGACTGTCATGTGTCTCTTATTTTATTTTTTTGCTACATATAGCTAGATGTCACAACTGAAATGACAATGAAACTTCTTGTATATTTAGGTCTCCTAGATCATTGAACTGCCGTTGTTGACCATTCTTCACGTTCATTTTTTGGAATGTGAATAAACAATAGTATTAATATCAACTTAGGATTCGTCAAGACTATAGACCGTTCCTAAAAAGAGGGATCATACAAAATAGAAGCTTGCAGATTATGATTGTGTGGGAAAAGTATTAGTTACGAAACTTATGATCTCCGTCTAAAGTCTCTTAAAATAGTTCAAAGATTTGAAAGACTTGATGTCCAATAATCACTTTCTGTTTTGTTTTGCTGTCATCATAACTTATACTCCCTCTGTTTGTTATTTTAAAAAGTATAATTAAAATATAAATTTAAAATTAGTTAACCAATTACAAAAGACATTATAGAATATCATTGGTCACACAGTTTTTGATAAAGTAAAAAGTCACATTGAAAAATAAAAACATCATCTATTTTGAAACATCAAAACTTTTTAAAACTTCATCTATTTTGAAACGGAGGGAGTATTAGCGAATATAAAATTCAAAATTTTAATATGGACTTGACACCAAAATTCTCTATTAACTTGATTGTTACGCCATCTTATTTCTTCAAAGAATAAAATTCAAAAGAGAAGGTTTTAGAAATCAACAAACATAAGCTAAAATGAAAAAGGACCACAAAGCAGGTGTGTATATCGGAGGAAAATATGTTGGTATTATAGTCATTAATGTTAGCAAATGGTCCTCTTATTCCATAGTCATCTGCTTTTGTTAAAAGTCGGTTTGACCTGGAAACATAACCCCACAAACGTGTCAGAAGAACAAGAGAGCAAAAAGACGTGTGATTAGAGCGTGGAACATTTGAGGACACACCTCTTAGTATGATTGATATTAGTTATTAACAAAACGTCCTACATATATAATCTAGTCTAGATTATCTAGAGTGCATGAAAGAGAGCTAGTAAACTTACCAAAAAATGATCTAGAGAGGTTTCAATTATTATGAAAATGGTCAAGTGAACAAGACAAGATTATAGAAAAAATGATATTGAGAGCTCTTCTTTTTTTAACAAACTTCAAAAGTCGAAAAGAAATAAAAGAGAGAGAATATTAAGTTGGAGAAAAGGAAAAAAAAAAGGATATCAAGAGTTGTTTGCAAACTCATGCTTTGGACACAAGCAACCCTTCTTCAAGTCCTTTTCAGAAAGTTCCAATCCGCCACGCAAAATACACTCACTTTCGTCATTTTCTGACTCGAAAACACCAAATGAATGTAACCATTTCAATTAATTTACTAACAGCATTTTCAGTTGAACACAATTAAATATCACTCTCTTATTTGTTCTGAAATAGTCTTCCTTAGAAACCATTAAAAATTGAGTACGTCTTCGTGGGAGTCACGAGATTGAGAGCAGAAGCACCGCTCTGAATTAAGTATTAATCAGCCACATCAAGATGGTGTATTGCTTAGTATGACCGATACGTATCTTGCAAATCTATTTAATTATGGGATGAGTTTACGTAAAATAAAAATAAAGATCGTCAAAAGATTGTTTATGGAAGATGAAATCTTAGTTGCCCCATCTTAAAACTGTATCTCCTCATAGCTATGGAAGATGCTTCCATACTTTATTTCTGTTTTCACATCACAATAAGTTTGGTTTCCACCTTACCTAAGTCATAATATATCGCTTTCACGCTTAGATCTTTTCATATTATTTCTTTGTCGTGATAAACAATGAATCTCTTTATATTTTTGCAACATAATAATAGTATTAGGCAAGTAGTCGACCGACCTCTTATGATGTCACTATGAAATGAACCGAACATATTATGAAAAAGATATCAATATAACTATATAAGGGATATTTTAGTAATCTAAATATACCAATTAATTAACAAATGATGGTGCCATATATACTCTTCAAGGTAAGGAAGACGTGTATCCAACATCTTCATTACACTTTTTCTTCTTTATGAATTGAACTATCCTTTATTTCACCCTTTCTTCATCTTATTCTTTTAGTTACAATTTATGGCAATGCACCTCTTAGAAAAGAGAAAATTGGTTGGTCGGTCGTCATGTCAGTATGATTTCTAAATATATTAAATTCTATGAAAAATCATTAGATATGAATATGTTAGATAACTGTGACTCGATTAACGAATGTGAATTAATAGTATTTTTCTCCAAAAAGCATGTTTGCAACTACCATTCTTAAAACTAAGAAAAAAACTTCTCATCTATAAATTTATGAAGATTTTTAATGTTGATTTGTTCATACATCTTTTTATTAAAGAAAAACAAGTAAATAAAAACAAAGAAGATCCCAAGTATGACATAAAACTTATTTGCCTTCGAAAGAATCGGCCCCAAGTTGTCTTCCCATTTAGGAGCTGCAAAATAGAAGCAACTCATGAATAACGTTTTGCATCGACTATGACAAAACCAGTGATCTAAGTACAAAAGCCTAGTCTAGGATAGCAGTAAATGCGTCCGAAACAACATAAAATACATCACTATCTCTTGTTCTCATGCGCTGAACAACCACTTAATTCTAGTAAGGATGAAAGCCACTTCCACCTGATACAATCAATAAAAGAAGAAAAAAACGTGACAGGTTCTCAGAATAGATTTTTGACATAAGTTTGACCACAAAAAAAAAGATTTTAGCTCGACCATCTCGATGTGTATATGTGAGTAACAGAACCAAAACTGGATAAATTAGTATACTAACAAAAGTCTATATGTCCGATGCTAAAACAAGAACTAACTGAAGATAGGCTGGTCTATCTAACTGAGGGGGTCCTGACTTTTTTCCACTTTTAACCTCCTGTTTTCTCTTCTTTCAAACATTCCTGTTTAAACCGTTCATGCGTCATGAATTGAATGATTCCCAATTTCTCATATCCAAACCAAATGCATTCCCAATTCCCAATTTAACTCATGTGACTATTCCATGTTAGGTCGTTTTCTATTGGTCAGTGAGCTATAACCAAAATACACTTCTCATATCTCCTGATTTTTCATTTTTCTTTCAACTCCTTGTGTAATTTTGTCATCAATCATGTTTCGACACTATAATTTTCCGTTTATGTCAAATACACTTGTCATTGGATGAGCCATCTTTATGCTCTTCTTTGTCTATCGTTCAAATACCATCCGAAAAATTTCATGTCCCTGTTAGTCACGTAGGGTAAACTTCATCGCCAAACGCAACCTGCAAAACGAGAGACTAAAGCAAAGTATAATTTGGAGAAGCTAAAATAAAATAAGAAAAACTAAATAAAATGAACAACGAACATACCTCACACAACGAACAACGCATACCTGGAAAAGTAACGGAAGAAACGACGACGGCGAACGAGACGGTCAACGAAGGCCACGAACGTTGACTTGACGCAACACAAGAAAACGGAAATGTAAAAACAGACACAAAATGGATGCGAGACTAGATTTATTTTAGGAAAATTTTGAATCAGAATTGTCAATTTATCAGATTTTGGTAGTTCAATTCTAGCTAGGTGCAATTTCTCGAGTCCGACATTTTCTTTTAAGAGAAGAGCCGCGAGAACAGTAAAATTAAGTATGTACAAATGCATTTCGCATCTTACTACACCCCAACAAACAAAAAAAAAATTATATGATGGTGTGCTTCTTTGGATCTTCGTTTTACAAAACTCGATTTCGAGGTCGTGATTTCTCTCCCACAATCAACCGCAGATCTCGCCCGATTTAGAGTCTCCCTTTCCAGATCTGTAATCCTGTTGTGGGAGAGAATGAACAAACCTGAAATCTAAATAATCAGATCAGATCAATTACACTCAGTGGCCATCGACACGATCGATAACCTACTCGGACGAGGCTGATACGCAGCTCTCCTTCTCAGATGATGCGACGAAGGCCTTATCAGAGTCGTCAGCGCTCTCCTCACCCACTCACCTTCGACTCCGCCGATTCTCACCAGCGAGTTCGTCATCGCGGATCTCCGCATGTTCAGACTGCTCGTCGGATACGACGACGACGACGCCGCTCCTTGCCCGTGCGGATTCGCGACGTTTTTGTGGAGGCTGCACCGGAAGGATCCGGGATGCGTCGTCGGAGAGCACATACACCTCCTCGGGGAAGAGATCTTGTGGTGGTGGTGGCTGCTAGGCTGAGGTTTCTTCGAGACGGAGATGGATCTGTTCGTCGGGGAGATAGATCTGCTGTCGAGCGATGAAAACGCGATCGGCTGGGCTTTGTATAGATTCACGCGTGTGGGAGACGCGGATCGGTGGTGGCTGTGGTGATGATTGTCACGGTGGTGGTTGCTGAAGAAAGCTGACGACGGTGACGAGAAGCTAGAGCTCGTAGACGAAGCGAACGCTGAGGAAGAAGACGAAGGGATGGGATTAGAGTAAGCGCCGCAGAATCGACCCGACGGAGATTGGGAACGGAGCACGGGGCCGTTTGATTTGGTACGAGACGACGTCGTTACCATTGTTTTTCTTTGCATATCGAGAAGTCTCACTCAAGAGGAAGAGGTTTTGATTTTTGATTTTTGATTTTTTTTCTCTCTTTAGAAGGTCCCGGAGAGTGGTTGATTCGGCAAACCTAGCGAGTCTCCGGAACCGAATTTATAGCAGAAATGTGCCAATTGCATAAATGTAAATAGTTTCAAAAGTTTGACCTTTTTCGAATTTTGGGTGATTCTCTGTCGGGTTAGTCAAAACTTAACCATGGTTAGCAGTTATTATTAGTATTTAATTTTGCCTTTTATTTTCCTTTTTTCAACTTGGCGGTTTGGCCGTTTCGGAAAGAATCGGGTTCTCGATCCGACGGCTGAGAATGACGACACGGAGGATTGATTTTGTGGGCAGTTAGAAAAGCTGCCACGTGTGATGACTGAGAAAAATGCCAGCTCGTACTCCCCGGGAAAAGCTGCGGTATTACGTAACGCACATTGCCTGTTGTTTTTGCGCCCAAGAGCCCCGGATTTACAATTTCTATGGTCTTTTGTTGTTGTCGCGATCATAATGGTCATAACTACTGATTCAGGACATTAATTTTTATTAATTCCACTAGATATTTCCCTGGAAAAGAAATTATAAAATGAACAATTTTATAATTACTTATTTCCAACATACTTTTTAAGACCAATTTTAGAAGAAAAAATGAATTATACAATTAAATGGAAGAGTGATGTAAAGGTTCAATGAAATTTTAGATTTTTGGTAAAATTGGGATATCAAACTTTTAAACCACATTTTATTGACTTTATTTGTCGAGAAAGAATTATTGGTCTGAAACATGCGCTTGGTCTTCTTTGTTAGACCCAATCTCTTACCATCCAATATTAGTTATTCAAAAGTAGTTGCTACTTGCTAGTATCCAACAACAATATAAAATCTTGTAACATTAACGTGTACATATCAAGATACATCTATGATCCATCTAACTGACTCTATCATACAGTGGTTGGGGTTGCTAGATTCTGTCTTTTCAATTTGGGTTTTAACTAATAATCGGCCAAGTGAATCCGCAAGAACATATATTTTGGTGGTAGAGAAAAAAATCAACACAACTAAAGAAATGACTAGCTAGGACTGAGTGATGGGAAGCTAAAGAGAGAGAAGTTTCAGTGGAGGTGAATCATGCAACTATGATTGATATTGGAGTCAAATTAAACATCCTAGGTGAGGGAACATGATTCGAAGTATTCTTTTCAACATTAAATAATTTAATTAGAACGTGTGTTATTACATAAGTATAACTAACTACTAGCAAAGTAGCAATTATGTATAAAAAAATTTAAGCTGCTTTTTGCTCTTGAAAAATAATTCCATACTGTCTAATATTTTGATTGTTCGTGAGATGCAAAGATCTCTCAAAAACTATATTCCAATATGGGTCTTACGCTAGCTTTTAGCCATCAAACACAAATATTCTATGAAAGGTTACGAGAAGGTTAACTGAGACTTGAAGAATATAGCTAACATTGGCTTTGGATTTAGTTTTTTAAAGTTAAGACCAATTCTAAGGTGATGCAAAGAATCTTGGCTAATCTACTAAACGGGTGAAGGAGGTTACTCAACACATCTCCTAGATCTGATTGACACGATTCAGGACTGAGCTGAAGAAATTCAATATTATTTTTAGCTTAAAGACTACCAATGAATGTGATGATAAGTTAGTTCCTATAAATCATGCCAAAAAAAAGTTAGGTAAACACATAGTCGCGTCTTTCTGGTGGATGAAACCATTTCGTGAAAAAGAACATGGTCTTGATATAACCCATGTTCCGTGATTCGTAAAACTTAATGCCGCTCAGATCGTTTAGTGACTTGATAAATAAAGTAAACAAATACTCGTGTTTATAGACATACTAAAGTAGGTAGGACGATTGTAACGGGTTAATTCAGACGAATCTAAGAATTAAAATAATTTTAAATGGTAGGGTGATCAATAATGCGGGGCACATGGGGTTCGTGTTGGGTGAGTTAGGGACAAAACAATTACTTTGTATGGTCGGGACATAAATTATGTTAAAGGAATAGGCTAACAACGTCAACCCACCTCGTCTCTCACTACCACGACACGTGTGGCTGAGCCACACACGTGCCCAGGCTTAGCTAGCCTCAGCATAACAATCCAAGAGACATAAGTGTTTAACTGGTGATTCAATGTCTGACACTGGATTTAGATTTATTTAACATGGTCGTGGTCAGGTCATGGTCAAGTAGTGGGTCATGTGATTATTGTTTTTCATTACAACCTATCTACTAGTATCATCTGGAGTCACCACTATTTTTGATCTACCTTTTAAACATTTCTATGTTGTTACTTTTTTTTTTTGCGAATAAAGTCTTTTACGCTAGTGGTTACATGATCGCGAGAGTAATTTTGTAATCTTGGGTCATTGATTTAGAGCAAATAAATTGAGTGTGATTTTGGCTATCTGGGAGAGTATAAAACGACGTGTTAAAGTCCTCTCTTAACGGAAAACTATGTCTGATATACTATCATGCAGTAAAGAAAAAGATACAGTATTATGTTAAACAGAATAATCTTTATGTATTGATGGCTTGACACCAATGGCAGACTTTGATGATTATTAAAACTAAAGCCTGAGAATCTCATTATTAAGAATAGGATGCTTATTTTACTCCGGGATATTTTCATATCGACCCTATTATTAAAGTGGAGGTAGCAATGAGGTTGTACTAGTATCCAATATTATAACATATCTTGATTTCAATAATGTTGATATTATGCTGATTTGCCATTATTTCTTCTCTGTTTCCATACCACTTTGTAGATTTGGTTAATCAATAAGCATCCACCTAAAAGAGACATTTGAATATCATGGTATTATAATCATCTAAACAATCCAGAAATCATATCATATAGTAGATTTTCACCAATTTGCTTTGTAATTCTGGTTAAAGGTTCTAATCATATCAATAGTTTACTCGTCTGCTTTCTTTTTACAATATGATGCATCTTTGAAGAAGCGAGCTGAGAGAGTTGTGATTTCTAAGTTTAAAATGCTATTGGCTATTATCCTAACTTAATCACAACACTTTTATGTGTCTATTGTTCGTGAAAGTCTACTAGTTTAGTAACATTCAATCATAGTGGTTTTCAGTGAAGATATTGTATGTAACACAATGCACCCACCCACATATACTCCACAATAATTATGATATCATGCTGATTTGCCACTATTTTCTTCTCTGCTTCGACACCTCTTTGTAGATTTGGTTACTCAATAACCATCCACCTAAAAGAGACATTTAAAAATACTGTATCTTGGTATTATCTAAACAATAGCCCACGTAGATTGGGGTGGGCTTCGATCTATGTGAGTAGTAATATGGCATCCGAGCTGAGAGAGCAACACGGGTCAAGCTTGGGGAGTTAAAGGCGAAACGTAACGGAAATCAGACATTAAAGATGATCATAAAAACACCTAATCCATGCTGGAGACTACGTCGCTTTTACAATTCACCACCAAAGACCTATAAAAAAGGAGGAGCCAGGGAGTACGGGATCCGGAATCTTTCACTGCAAGTCTATAGTCTCTATACATTCATACTCATTTGGCCTTTGATACCCGTTGTGTTCGTAGCTCATTCTACATCAAATTATCAATAAAACATACATTTCCTATTTCTGAATGAAATTCATCTGTCACAATCATAATCATGCATTTTTTTATTAGGTACACCGTATACTGTTACGGAATCAACCATGTCAGTTTGAGTACCTCTAGGGTATCAGAAGAGATCTCCATGCAGCTGACTGGAAGTTAACTACAAAAGCATATACAAAAGGTTTCACTCCGTCTTATTTTTATTCTTCTTCTTCATCAGAACAAGCTTCTTAAGCCCACGCCGCCAACCTGTATGCTTACTGGTTTTGACGAGATTTTCATCTTTAGAGGCCTCAACGGCTCCATCACTCTGTTCTTTCCATTCACTGCTGCTACTACTACTTTCACCTTCCTCCCCCAAGATCTGTACGCCGCACTCAATAATCTTAGAATTTTGGTATTTGCAGATGAATTCAAATTGTATATCCGAGTCCACTTCAAGGCCTCTGCCACCTCCAAATCCAAACAAGTTCTCATCAAATATGAAGAGGTGATCTGTTAGGAGTTGAGAAGGAATCTTCGTTGAATTATACCAAGGCCGTTTATTCGGATAGAACAAAATTTCATTGATGAGAACACCTTTGCTTCTTAGACGACAAACAATATTAATCGTGTGAGGAAACCATTTGGCTGGCGGAGAAAACAGGAGGCAAGCCTTAAATCTTGAGGAAGCAGAGAAAGTCCAGTCACAGATACTGATAGTTATGGAGTTTCCTTTGGCTTTGTGAGTGAACTCAGAAGGGACTTCTTTACCTGGTAAACCTACACTCATGTTTTCCCATCCTTGTATGATTACTCTTCTTGCTTCTTCCTCTAGTGAATAACAGTTGTAGAACGTGAATTTTCTCATTAACTCGTCTTCTGATTTAGCACACTTCCAGTCATCGAGAGCAACATTTGGTTTGCAGTAGGAGAAACAGACACTTTTGAGCGATACACAATCATCTGCATGAAGAAACAAAAGAGAAGGCGGTAGACCCTGCACTAACACCAGCTTTCTGCAGTTTTTGATGCTGAGAATCTGCAGTTCAGATAGACCAATGACGCAATCTGGAATCTTCTTTATATCACTGTTGCTTAAATCTAGCCTCCGTACATATTCTGGGACATGTGTTAATCTCTTTAGGCGTGTGCTGCCTATATTTAACTCGCAACTACGAAGCCATCCTTCAGCAATGGTTGAAGGAACATCTTCTATCATTGTGTTATGTACATCAAGAAGTTCCATGTTGCTTGAAAAATCAGGAAATGTTCTCAATCGCGAGCAACCACTCATGTTGACTCTCTTAAGAGATGCTAAATTGATGTTGGTGGGAATAACCCGTAACTTTTCGCAGCACGTCATGTTCAACGTTTCCAGTTTGTGTAGATTCCTAATAGAGGAGGGAAGCTCCACCAGACTTGTGCATTCCACCAGTGTCAATGTCTCGAGATTAGTAGCCTCTGAAAGATTTGGGATTTCTTTCAACCTAGTGGAGCAGTCCAAATTTATCTTCTTGAGATTTGGAAGGGGCTACATGCATGCATGTGTCAAACACAACAAATAAGAAGACCACATATGGAGCTTGATTTCATTAAAAATAAAAATAAAATAAAAACAAATACCAACCTGGACTCCTCCCCAGAGCTTCTCAAGATTGCTGAATGTCAAGAAAACAGCATTTTGGCGAGGAAAGTTAACGAGGAAATATAATCCTCGTAAATGTACGAGGAACTTACGAGGAATTTACAACGAAAGAAATAAACCTCGTTATTTTCTCGTAAACTAACGAAGATAACATTTCGTCGTAAAGCCCACGTAACTTTACGTGGTCTTTACGAGGAAATACATTTTCCTCGTCAAAACCACGTAAAGCTTGCATTATCTTTACGAGGAAAACTGGAAATATAATTTCCTCGTTAAATCAACGTAAATTTACGTCACCTTTACGAGGAAATGATATACGTGAACTTAACGAAGAATTTTAAAGCACGTTTTTTTTTGCTACCTACCTTTTCCTCGCAAATTCATCGCAAAACTTCAACTACCAGATTCGAAAATTTTCTATAAATATGGAAGTTTCAACATCATTTTAAACACACCAACAAGAAAAAAAAAGAAAAACGTGAAAGGAAAAAAATGTCAGGCTCTGGGAATGTCTACGAGTTGCGGAGGTGGATGTATATGCATAGAGATGCTAACGGGAGAGTGACGAAAGAATACATTGCGGGACTGGAGACATTTATGCATCAAGCAGATTCCACACCGCTCGCCCTAGAAAGCGGTAAGATGTTCTGTCCATGTCGGAAATGCAACAATTCGAAATTGGCAAATCGTGAAAATGTTTGGAAGCATTTAATAAATAGAGGTTTCACGCCAAATTACTATATCTGGTTTCAACATGGAGAAGGTTATAATAATTATGATCAGAATGAAGCTAGTAGTAGTAATAGCAATTTTCAGGAAGAACCGGTTGCTCTTCATTTGCATAATGAACCTAGTTACCATCAGGAGGAGCAGATGGTAGATTTTGATAGGGTTCATGATATGGTAACTGATGCATTTGTAGCTCATGATGAAGATGAAGAACCTAACATAGATGCAAAAAAGTTTTATGAAATGTTAAATGCGGCGAATCAACCACTTTACAGTGGTTGTAGAGAAGGTCTCTCTAAATTGTCGTTGGCTGCTAGAATGATGAATATTAAAACTGATCACAATCTACCGGAAAGTTGCATGAATGAATGGGCAGACTTGTTCAAAGAGTATTTGCCGGAAGACAATGTGTCTGCTGATTCTTATTATGAGATTCAGAAACTGGTGTATAGTCTTGGGTTGCCTTCGGAGATGATAGATGTTTGCATCGACAACTGCATGATCTACTGGGGAAATGATGAGAAGTTAGAAGAATGTCGATTCTGCAAGAAGCCACGATTCAAGCCGCAAGGACGGGGACGTAATAGGGTACCGTACCAAAGGATGTGGTACCTACCAATTACAGACAGATTGAAAAGATTGTACCAATCAGAGCAGACTGCTGGAAAGATGAGATGGCATGCCGAGCATACTCAGACGGATGGTGAGATGACACATCCATCAGATGCAAGAGCCTGGAAACATTTTAACAAAGTATATCCGGAATTCGCTAGCAATATCCGGAATGTGTATCTCGGATTATGCACAGATGGATTTAGTCCATTCGGAATGTCAGGGAGACAATATTCATTGTGGCCAGTCTTTCTTACGCCATACAACCTGCCACCGGAGATGTGCATGCAACGGGAGTTGCTATTCTTGACCATATTAATACCTGGTCCGAAACATCCTAAAAGGTCGCTGGATGTTTTCCTGCAACCACTGATAAAAGAGTTGAAGGATTTGTGGTCAACAGGGGAGAGGACGTATGACTGCTCAACGAAGACGAATTTCACGATGCGAGCGATGCTTTTGTGGACCATAAGTGACTTTCCTGCCTATGGGATGTTGTCGGGATGGACTACACATGGGAGATTAGCTTGTCCATATTGTAATGGAGCGACAGATGCGTTTCAACTGAAGAATGGGAGGAAGACAAGTTGGTTCGATTGTCATCGTAGATTTCTTCCCATTGGCCATCCGTACCGAAGAAACAAGACATTGTTTAGGCACAAAAGGGTTGTGAGAGACACTCCTCCTCCATATTTAACTGGAGAAGAAACTGAAAAGCAACTCGATTACTATGGAGTTTTGGAAACAGTTCCTCGTGGTGGTAATTGGCATGTTCCCCCTAATATGCCTGATTCTTACGGTGTTCATCACAACTGGCACAAGAAGAGTATATTTTGGGAGTTGCCATATTGGAAGGATCTTCTTCTGCGCCACAACCTCGATGTGATGCATATAGAGAAGAATTTCTTTGAGAACATCATGAATACAATATTGAATGTCCCGGGGAAGACAAAAGACAACATAAAATCAAGGTTAGACTTGCCGGATATTTGCTCAAGAAGCGAGTTACATATAAACAGCAATGGGCAAGTTCCTGTTCCGATATTCAGATTGTCTTCAGAAAAAAAGTCGGTGTTGTTCAACTGGGTAGCATCAGAAGTGAAATTCCCCGATGGGTATGTTTCAAATCTGTCTAGATGCGTTGAAAAGGGTCAAAAGTTCTCTGGGATGAAGAGTCATGACTGTCATGTCTTTATGCAACGACTACTTCCCTTTGCTTTTGCGGAGCTACTTCCTACAAACGTACATGAAGCACTTGCAGGTACTATATTTATTATTGCAGTTATTTTATATATAATGATTTAGTTTGAAATATATATGACTAATATGTGTATAATTGTTTTTGGAATATACAAGGCATTGGAGCATTTTTCAGGGATCTGAGCACCCGCACCCTTAAAGTAGAAGTCGTGGAACAGCTTCAAGAGAACATTCCCATCTTATTGTGCAACTTGGAGAAGATATTTCCTCCTGGGTTTTTTGACGTAATGGAGCATCTAGCTGTCCACCTTCCATATGAGGCATTGCTTCGTGGACCTGTACATTACGGATGGATGTATCAGTATGAGCGAGCCATGAAATATTTGAAGGGAAAAGCAAAGAACCTTGCAAAGGTTGAAGGTTCTATAATTGCTGGAAGTTTGACGGAAGAAACTTCTCACTTCACATCGTACTACTTTGCGTCAAAAGTACGTACTCGGAAAAGAGCTCCAAGGAGATATGATGATGGTGGTGTCGCGCCAACATACGCAGTTGCTGGTGTTCCAGACATCTTTAGCCAGATTGGGCGACTGGGTGGAAAATCAAAAGAGGTTTGGTGGTCGAGTGAAGAAGACGCTCATAGTGCACACACCTATATTCTACTTAATTGTGAGGATCCATTGATTCGTTATTTTGAAAGGTAACATAAATGGACACGTATATATAAATTAACACATATATATAATTGCCAAATATTAATTAATATAAAAAGTGATTTTACAGCCTATTTGTTTCACAAGTCGAAGAAACATTCCCTGGTATATCCACAACTGACGTAGACAAAAGGAAAGATCAACACTTTATAAAATGGTTGAAGAGTCAGGTATTAACTCAAACTCTTTATTCATAAATGATTTGTATTTTAACGTTCACTTTGTTTTTGCAGGTTGATTTTGACGACGATGCAGATTATCCTAAGTGGTTACATGAAGTAATTCAATCTCCACATGTAAAGGTCACCACTTCACAGATGTATTTCACACGAGGCTATACTTTTCACACATATGAGTATGGTAGACAGCGGGCAACCAGTAACTATGGAATATGTGTGAAAGGGGAAACCGATTTCTACGGTATCTTGACAGAGATTATCGAAGTGGAATTTCCAGGGATATTGAAGCTGAAATGCGTCCTCTTCAAATGTGAGTGGTTCGACCCCGTCGTCAACAGAGGTGTTCGGTTTAACAAATTCGGTGTAGTTGATGTCAATGGTGGAAGAAGGTACAACAAATTCTTTATTTGGCATACATGAGTAGAATAAGCTTATTTCTATGTTTTCTTTATTTTCAGGTACAACAAATTCGAGCCTTTCATCTTAGCTTCACAAGCAGATCAAGTTAGCTACCTTCCATACCCTCGGATGAGAGAATCGGGAATAAATTGGTTATCCGTGATCAAAGTTACACCTCGAGGACGAATCATAAGTGGAGAAGAACCACCATTGCAAGAAGAACAGATAAATGAAGTCGAGGAACCTGAACAACAAATTGATGACATTCTTCTCATTGATCCGCATAATCATGAGTATGAAGATCTTACCGACGATGGCACAGATGAAGCTGTTGAAGACGAGTTTAATGAAAATGATGATGTTTCTAGTGATGACGAAAATGTATCTGATTGATGTATTTGTGTTTTAATATGATTGATTTTCAGACTTAATGCATGTGATTCGATTATAAAAAAAAATATTGAGTTTGAGGTTTTGAATGAAAAATAAAGGATTGAGGTTTGGGATTGGAATATGAAGAGTAGAAGATAGGAAAGATGGTGTTTGTGGTTTGGGGTTTTTGATTTTAGAGGTTTAGAAAGAAAACCTCGTTAATTCCTCGTAATTTACGACGAAATAACGAGGAAAGTAGAAAAAAAGAAATACACGGGCCTCGTTAATTCCACGTAAGCACAAAACGTCGTAACGACCTCGTAAGCTTACGTGGAATTAACGAGGCTTATTTTTTTTTTTATTTCCTCGTTATTTCCTCGTAGGTTTACGAGGTTTTAACGAGATATGTTGTCTAAACCCCTAAACCCTAAACCCCAAACCCCATCTTTCTTATCTCTTTTGTCTAAATCCCAAACTCCAAACCCCATTAATAATTTTCAAATCTTCAAAAGATTATATTTTTAAATCTTCAAAAGATTATATTTTCAAATCTTCAAATGATTATATTTTCAAATCTTCAAAAGATTGATATTTTCAAATCTTCAAAAGATTATATTTTTAAATCTTCAAAAGATTATATTTTCAAATCTTCAAATGATTATATTTAAATAAATAATTTGATTTTGTATAAGTTTAAATTAGGAAGAAGAGATTGATATTAGAAGTTAAAGAATTGTGGTTATAAATTTTGAGGTTTGATATGTTATGAATATATGAAGTAGAATATAAGAAAGATGGGGTTTAAGGTTTGGGGTTTAGAGTTTAGAGGTTTAGAAAATAACCTCGTTAATAACTCGTAACTTACGAAGCATTTACGAGGAACAGAAAGACGGGCCTCGAAATTTCATCGTTTTATTTGGGACGGGCCTCGCAATTTCCTCGTAATGTTACGAGGGTTTTACGAGTAACAAAAAGACGGGCCTCGCTAATTTATCGTTTAATTTGGGACGGGCCTCGCAATTTCCTCGTAAGCTTACGAGGTTTTTACGAGAAAGAGGAACACGGGCCTCTTTAATTCCTCGTAAACTTACGAGGAAATTGCGAGACCTCCGTAACTTATATATACAACCTCACAAACCTCACACTGTCCATTCCTCCCAACTTCCTCTCCACTTCCTCCCCATTTCGTCTCTAACTCCTTTCCCATTCCTCTCTCCTCCGAAAATGGTAATTTCCTCGCCCCCTTTATTAGTTTAGACAATTTAGATAGGTGGTTAATTTAGGTGGTTAGTTTAGAGAATTTAGATAGGTTTACGGATTTTATGTTTGTTAGATAGATTTTTACATTATTGATGATAGCTTTTTAATTATTGATGATCATAATCTCAAAAAAATATATTTTTGCAGGTTCGCCAGCGCATGCTTACTGCTCACTACAGGGAGATATTCGGTGAGCCTGGTAGTCAGTTAGACCCGCCAGGTTCTTCTTCAGGTGCCGGCGGTTCAGGTTCTTCGGATCAGGAGTCTGTTCCCGAGACTCAGCATTTCTTCCCTCCGATTCCTCCTCCGATGGCTCAGCCTCAGCCGATGGCTCAGCCGATGGCTCAGCCGATGGCTCAGCCGATGGCTCAGCCGATGGCTCCTCCGGTGCCTCCTCCGATGGCTCCTCCTGAGATCCCCGCCGCTGTTCATCCCGATCTCATGGTGCCACCTACTGTTCCCTTCTCGCAGTACACTGTCGAGGATATTCTTGGTATGCCAGGCAGAGCTGGTTTACCAATCATAGACCCCGACAGACCCGACGGGACTTTATGGTAAGTGTATTTTTTAAATAATTATTTTAATTTATAACTTCATTAAATAATTTAAATTTTCATTTTTTTCCAGGTTTGGGGTTGACAATTCCCTTGCGACAGATGTAACCGAGACGATTAAAGGTTACTTCTCCATGGCGCATCCAAACTGGAAATTGACGCCGATCTACATCCGAAAGACGTGGTTCAAGATTTACGCTGTAAGTAATTCTATTAATTAATTTTTTTTTTTATTAACTAATTATTAATTTTTTTTTTTATTAACTAATTATTAATTTTTTTTTGCAGCAAAAGTATCATTGGTCCATCGGGGTCAGTGAGAGAGTGAGGAAGGCGTTTTACGAAAAGGCGCAAGTTCGCTTGTCGGACACGGTTTGCAACTGGAAGGGTGCCTGGATCGTCAAGGGGTACACCCGTGGCAAACCCGCTGAGCTTACCACGGATGTTTGGGACGGCCTCATCCGTTACTGGAAGGATCCTAACTCCATTAGGATCGCAAACATTTGTGCTGCCGCCCGTAACACGGTAGACGAGCACGGTAACGGCCCGATGCTACACTCTACGGGCCAAAAACCACATGCCGGTGTCCGTTTGAAAATGGTACGTAATTAAATATTTAATTATTATTTTTAATATAATTAAATATATTTCTAACAATTTTCTTAAATGTTTTTAGGCCAAAGAGTTGGGACGTCTCCCGACTCTTCCGGAACTTTACGAGCGGACCCACAAAAACAAGGCGGGCCAGTTTTTAGATGGCAAGTCCGAGCAAATCTACAACAACGTAATTGCTCGGGTTGAGGAGCGCCAGACTCAGCTGACCCAGCAGTCCGGCGACGGATTACCAGTTACCTTATCCACAACTGAAGTGGATAAGATTTACGAGGAGGTAAATTTTTTAACATTATATCTTTTTAATTATTAATTGATTAAATTTCCCTTTTAAATTTAACTAACAAATATAATTTTTTTGTTTTTAAGGTTGTCCCTAAGAAAAAGGGACGTACGTTGGGGATCGGTTCCGTCAATGATGTCCCGAGAGCGACATCATCTTATGCTCAGAGACAGACCGAAGAAGTCACTCAGTTGCGTTCCGAGCTGGGCGCGACCAAAAGCCGTGTGAGTGGACTCGAAGCCTTCATCGACGTTATAGCGTCCACAAATCCGGAATGGGAAGCTTTGTTGAGGAACATGAAACAACAAAATCCCATTCCAGGCGAGTCATCGGGCACACATAACGAGGAGGATGTTACGAGGAGGAGCGAGGAATTCTACGAGGCGATGAACGAGCCTTAGTTTTTTTAGTTTTTTTTCGGTTTATGTATTATAAAATCCAAAACTTAATTATATATAAAATATTTTGTTGCTTGTGAATTTTATTTAAAATTTATTTATAAATCCAATATTTAAATATTTTTATTTTGTTAAATTAATAATTATTATATTTATCAAATAATATTTTATTAATTCGAAAAATGGAAGTCTACGAGTTATTTACGACGAAAATGTTTCCGAGAAATTTACGAAGAAATAGTTTCGAGGTTTTTACGAGGAAAGTCTTTCGAGGTCTTTACGAGGAAAGGCTTTCGAGGTTTTTACGAGGAAAACCTTTCAACGATTCTACATCGATTTTACGAGGAAATCCTTTCAAGGATATTACATCGAATTTACGAGGATATGATTTCAAGGATCTTACGTGTAAGTAACGACGCGAGGTTCACGTGGTTTGTACGAGGAAATTAGGCGAGTGATTTACGAGGAAATGGGGCGTGGAACTTACGACGAAATATTAACTTCGTCTTTACGAGGAAAGAGAAACCTCGCTATACTACGAGGAAATGGCGACGAATCCTTTTTTACGACGGACGAAAAACGACGAAAGGCTTTTCCTCGTTAATTCCTCGTAAACCTCCTTTTACGAGGAATTAACGAGGAAAATGGCCCTCGTTAATTATTTGTTTTCTTGTAGTGAGCTCGACGAGACGTTCCGGCTGAAATCTTGGAGGAAGACTTTTTCTAGGGTAAAAATCCCAATGTAGTAACCTTAGATGAGGTAGATATTCCAGGTCCTCAGATATCATCTGACGTCCCCAAGTGTTATATATCCTTAAAAATCTAAGATTGTTCATTCTTCGGAAAGCTTGTCCACTTATTGATAATTCGCCGCTAATCTTGGACACATCAAATGATATACCTATGACTGATCCAGTGCCCTAACAAACATTCCAAAAGAGGACTGATGAAATTGTTATCATATGAAAGCAATAGAGAGTAATAAGATATAGATTTATATAAAACTATGTGATTTTTCCGTGCACTAATAAAACAGAATAAATAGTATTAAGGATGATTATGTTACCATCATAATTAGATATGTGGCTTTTAAATATAATATCTTATATTAAATCATATATTTATTTTTGGTGTATTGAGTCTTTGAAATTGAGCAATGTTTTTTGTTTGTTTTATTAACTACGCTGAAGTTAAATTATTATTTTCTTAACTTCAAGTAGTTGAATTCATCCTACTATATTTGTATATAATTTTGTAATTTTTGTATATCTGATATATGTTTTTCATAAATATATAAAAATATTAAATTTAAGTCGTGTTAACATAACTTGTAATATTTTAAAAATTCATGCACATTTACGAATATATAAAATAATTAAATCACACTAATTGGTTGATTTGATTTTCCATATTTTGATTAGTTTGGTTATTCATATTTTGGTATATTCAATTATATTTTTTTGGAAATGAACTAAAAGAGTTTATCACGATTATACTAAAATAAGAATAACCTTACTAGTTAGATTTTGCTTAATTTTTTCTTAGTTTGATAATATATTTTGTAAGAGTGTGTATGCATTGATATATGTTTTTAGATAAAATTAAAAGTTGAAGTGTTGAGAAATTCATAAGATAGTTACTCCAAAAACTAATAAATTTTATCCTCACAAATTTGCTTATATTCAGTTTAAATCAAAGAATATTAATAAGTTTATATGTCATTCTAAAATTGTTTAAATTGTTTATTCAGTTTTAAGTTAATAATTATAAAAAAAAATGATAATATATGATAAATTATTGTTTTTAATTATAATCATTTAAAAAACTAATATTCGACGTGAAAAAAAAAACTTATTTTATCTTATTCAACAGCTTCATATTTTCAAATATGTATTTGGTTTTAAAATAATCAGTTTATGTTGTTTTAAATGATTTTTAATCATCTGATAAAAGATAAATTTATAATAACTTTTTTAGTTTTGAATAAGGATATATATATTATTTTATTTTTTCAATTTATTTTGTATAGTATATCTTAAAAGTTTATATACATTTCTCTTTGTTTATGGTTTTACAAATACAAAGAATAAAAGTTCGTTTATATATGGAATCCATATAATTTATATTACATATAATTAGCTTTCTATTATTTATGTATTTTTGTTAAAAATAATTTAAGTTAAAAAGCTTATTAAAGTTTTATTAAAAAATAAATAACAATAAATATATTAAAGTTATTATATCTGAAGTAAAAATATGCTGACAAAAAAATCTGAAGTAAAAATATTATTATCTTTTAGAAGAACATTTCTAAAAGAATTTATACTAAAATTTATATGTTTTCCTTTTTATTTATGTTGTTTTGAGAAAATTTAGAAAAAATAATAAAACAACTTTATACATAAAAAAATTATATGTTTATATTTTATAAATATTTCCTTTTCTATTTATGTGTTTTAGATAAATTGAAAACTAATTTAAACATTAACTAAAATCTTATTAGGAAAATAAATAAATAAATATGTTATTAATATATTAAATTTAACATATTCAAAGTAAAAATATTATTATATTTTAGAATAATATTTCTACAAGAATTTATATTTCAATTTATGCGAAATTATGTTATTTATATATTAAAAATTATTTCCTTTTTATTTATGTTGTTTTGGAAAAATATAGAAAGAAATAATTAAAATTCGTTTATATATATTAATTTATATGTTTATATTTTATAAATATTTTCTTTTTATTTATGTGTTTTTAAAAAGGAAAATTAAATTAAAAAGTTAATTAAAATCTTACTATGAAAAAAGAAATACTTTATTGATAGCAATTATTATGTATAATATTTTTAGTTCATTAAAAATATCTATGTAATCAACCATCGTAAAAATTAACGTGAATACGACACATAGGAAACTGACTTCTCAAATAATATTATAGAGATAAGTTACCATTTCATTTGCTAATACATCACATATCTCTTCAGCCTCCACTAAAAACTGACGTTTCCCAGGCTCATCTTCATGCACTATTTGTCTACCCAATTTTTGAAGCAAAGAGTGCATCCGTATACGGTTAAAATGGATTTCAATCATAGATTTGTTGGATAGAGTCTCCAGCCCGTTTTCCACATCCAAATTACTATCAGCGAGCATGCTTGTCACGTAACTATTTGGGAGCTTATCGAACATGCATGCAATGTGAAGGAAAAGATATTGATTTGTCTTCAACAATCTGTCATATCCCACTCTTAAGACGTCTTCGGTTTTTCTTTCAAGACTACTTTCGATCCTTGATAACTGACGCTCCCATTCTTCCTTGCTCTCTCCACGTAACGATGAACCCACAACACAAAGGCCTAACGGGAGATAACCACAAAGGTATGCTACTCTATTTGCAACCTTTTCAAAATCATCTTGTACATATCTCTGTTTGAAAGCAGATAAACATAAGATCTCAAGAGCTTCTTTTTCAGATGGAAAACCCATATGGTAGATATCTTGAATTCCATGTGCCTTGAAATTTTTTTTATCTTCTGTAGTAACAATGATCCTACTTCCGAAACCAAACCAAGAAAGTTCTCCAACCAAAACCTCTAATTTCTCTAGATCATCAACATCATCAAGAACGATAAGCACTCTTTGATCTTTTAGCCGTTCTTTTACCGCACCTAAATTATGTACCCTAATATCTTTTTGGTTCAAAACCTTAGACAGAAGTTGGTTTTGCAAACCCAACTTAGAATCATAATTGTCAACACCCATTATGCTCTTATAACTACCCTTGAGGTTCCCCATAAAGCCCATAAGTAGAAAATCTCTAGAGAGGTGATCGAATAAAGCTCTAGCAATGGTGGACTTACCAATTCCCGCAGGACCCCAAATCCCAATCATCTTTGCTTCATCAGACTCCAAGCATAACAAATTGCTCAGTTTTCTTAAGTGATCTTGCAGTTCCACAATCCCGTCAAAGTCCCTTGACAGTGTAACATTTAGTTTGTTCGAAACATCTGTGGCAAACTTTTCGACCAGATCCGCTTCATCAGTCCTAACAAAAAAAAGATTCCAAGTTTATATAAACTCTTTATCACTGAAGTATATAAAATTCTGTTATATAAAGAAACAACTAACCAGTTTAGAGAGTGCTCTCCAGCAATGGTTGCTACATATGCCAAAGCTTCCATCCATCTCGTCTTATCTTTCTCAGTTTTCCCTTCACATGTTTTCTTGAATGCTATTCCGAAATCTCCAGTCTGTTTCCGTACATTGGACGGATCAACTTCATAAAAGATGGTCATAACAATATTCCCTGAAGCTACTTTGCAGTTCAAAATTTCAACCAATTCATCTAAACACCAGCTGGAAGAAGCATAATTCTTGGAGAGCAGAACGACTGAGACTCTGGATTCTCTAATGGCTTGTACAAGTTCAGGCCCGATCGTGTGACCTCTCTCGATCTCATTATCTTTGAATGTTGTGATCCCTTTGCTTGCAAACTGACGGCGTAAATGGCTGAGAAATCCTCTACGAACATCTGGACCGTGGAAACTCTGAAAGACATGGTACCTCTTGATGCGAGGAGAAGAAGAAGAAGAAGAAGAAGAAGAGGAAGAAGTAGCCATGAGACTTGAGAGATAAAGAGTGAATGAGAAGTTGAAGAAAAATATCTATGAGAAATGTATGGAGGAGGAAGAAACAGAGTTATTGTTTTATATACTTCTATGAGAAGAAAACGCAGAAAGCAACTGTACAGGAAATTTCAATGAAAGTGATGCAGATAAGTATTCCAAATATCTCTAGAACCCTAAAAGTTCAACCTATCGTCCGCTGCATCAGAAAGACCCCTACCCAAGTCGTCGACGACTCATCAAAATAATTAGAGGAAACTACAAAAGTCTTCATGGAGGGTCTCTTCTCCTACTCATCTTCTCCACGCTCCACCACACGAACTTTCCACCTCACGCGGCGCCTTCGTTGCCACGTCTCTAATTCCTTCAGAGCTAGTTCCGATTCTGAATATCTCTCTGTATACATACATACATACATACATACATACATAAAATATTTATTCAGAATCCTTGTTTGATTCTCAGGTTAAATCAGAGTACAAGCCTGGAGTTCTCGACGATAGAGGTGAGTTTGTTGCAAATTGGGTGGATGGTCATGACATTAGATTAGGCTATCTTGTTCATGTTTCAAGTAATGTAAATAACAGGAATTAAGTAGGGTTGGATTCAGACAAACCCGGTTACGTTGGTCTTATTGAGTTGGTGAAGCTTCTCTTGTTGAAAAGTCGCACTAGATCCGAGACCAGTGACGCAGCGGTATACTTTCTTCTTCTTTTTCTTCGTCAAGATTCGATCAAAAAGCCCCTATCTTCATGTTCTTTTTGTGGGTACATGTGCGGCTACTGAAGCCTGAAGCTTCTCATTGCTCCTTTAGCACAAGGAAAGATAGCTGCATTGATGGTTGGTGAGACCCTGTTTCATTATTCAGTTCAGGAAAGTTTAGACCTTTTGCATCCAGGGAGCTAAAAGGATTTTCTTCTCTTTTTTTTTTTGCCCATGTTGAAGCAAGGGTTACTGTACTTACTTGTCAATGGCTCATGGCCTTGCAAAGTAAACACCATTGATTTTCCTAATGGAGAAGCTTGGGAGAGTGGGGGTAATTGTATTAGACTTCACGAAGAAGTCTATGAGCTACATGACAATCCAAGCATCAGCTCTGTGTTTAGTTACCTGAAGAATATATTAAAGCCTACAAGTACTGAGATCACCGTTCCCGTAGAGCATTTTGTGCCAATGCAAAAGTTGAGACTTCTTCAGATTAATCATGTGGGGCTGCAAGGAGATCTTGAACTTCCTCCATCTTCACGTATTAAGAATCAAAACTAGCTGGAAGGAGGTGGGAACGCAGCAAAAGCTGGGCTTAATTCTGGAGATCAAGTTCTGTACACCAGCAGCTTCTTTGGAGATGAGCTTTGTCAGCAGGTGAGTGTGTCTATGTGTATGTGTCTTTTTCTGTCCTGATTTTATTTAGGTGGTGATCTTGCTAGAAATGTTTGCCTCGTTGTTCTTAGGATTGAAACTATCAAATATTATAGCAGAAGGGTTTTGTGTCTATCTTTTTCATATGCTTCATTAAGTAGTACATACCTGAGGTGTTTTCTGATTGTTTTGTGCAGTTCTTGATTGGTTTTACGATGCAATTTGTGATCTTTGATCAAACCCAAAGGTGCAGAGGTTGATGTGAAGATACTAATCATTCAACTTAAAAAAAAATAAAAAAAATTAAGAACCTCTTAGAGGTTCTCCCATTGGACCATGAAAAGAGTAATTACATTTACAAGGGTTCTAAACTTTTTAAAACATACAACTAACTATTAAATTAATCATTAGAACCTCTAATGAGTTTTTACTATTGGAGTTGCTCTAATGCTTTAGTTACTAGTCAGTGTGTTCTAAATAGATGATGTTTTAAGAAGTTTTTGATGTTTTAAAATAGTTTGATGTTTTCATATATCAATCTACCTTTTAATTTTATCAAAAACTATGTAAACAATGATATAATGTAGTATGTTTTGTGATTGATTGAATAATTTTTAATTTATATTTTAATAATAACTTTTAGATTAAAAACAAGTTTCTTAAAACTTCATGTATTTATTAAAACAGAGAGAGTAATATTTTATTTTTACTATCCCTTTACTTTTTTCACGGCCAATTCTCTTTTCCTTCTTCCTTTATTACTTTTTATTTATTATTATTTTATTTCTTTCTTTTTTTCCTTTTTTCTGCTTTAATGATATTTTTAGAGTCCGTAGTTCAAAAACAAAAAGATATTATCGGAGTCCACCATTTTTTATTTTAAAAAAACATTTACATTAAATAACTATTTTTCTATTAATTTTTAGTTTTAGTTTTTGATTTTTAGATTTTGATTTTTTTGTTTTTTGTTTTTAAATTTTAGATTTTGTTTTTGATTTTAATTTTAACTTTTAGATTTTGCTACATTCTTAATCTTGAATAAAATAATCAACATTTTTTAACGTGATAAAATAAATAGCAATAAAATATTTTAAAATTACCACTAAATTTATCAAAATATGGTGGCTGTTATTTAAAATAAAAAAAACACACCACCTTGTCTTTAAATTATTTTATTTTAAGTATCATAATAAAATATCTATAAATTTAAAGTAAATTTAAAATGTTTTGAAAATTTTAACTATTTATAAATTATACTACATAAAATATTTTTATTTAAAAAAAAATTGAATGGCTATTTCAAATTAATATAATATATTGTTGTTGTTTAGTGTGTCTAATAATTATTAAAATTATTCAATTATTTTATTCATAGAAATAAATAACTAATTGTTTACATTTAATATTAAAAATATTTATATTTGTATACAGATATAAACACACAAATAAATTACTTTACACTAATGTTTAAATGATAAAACATTGTATGGCAATTTTATTTTTATGAAAATATAATTTATTTAATTATTAATTAGTTAAAATTGTTCCAAGTTCCAACACCATGAACACTAGATATAGCTTCATTTATCATCCAATGTCAGGTCCATTGGCTTCTCCAATGTAGCCAATTCGGGAACAGAGAAAATATGCTTATCCTAGTTCTGTGATTTTATCAAAATTTAAATGATAAGATTTACTAGAATGAGCATGAACAACACCAGACATAATCGCTAGATCAACAATCTCTTAACGTGATAACGCATCATGTTTTTTTTTTCTTTTTGAATGAAAATAACGCATCATATTGCAAAAGCAACTAAAACAACTCGAATGTGCTCGTCACCTCAAAGACCCAAAGCATCGTGGTGGCCAGACCTAGAGAAGCAAACAGAAAGTTACTAGTTGTGTATTTCACATCAACTTTAAAGCTAGAAAAGAAGGTTCGAGAAATTCAAAGACTTACCCGCAGAAGAGATTTCCCTTCGATAAGACTGTAAGGTACAGGTCCAAAGTTACGTGAATCAGTTGAAGCATGCACGTTATCTCCCTCTATCCAAACATGACCTTTTGGAACCTATTTTTGAAGAAGCAACACATAAACCCTATATCAGACAAGCTTTGGTGGTCGAATAAATCTCATTGGTTCACCTTCTAGACCGTCGTCCTAAACCTAAAGCCTAGAACTTTGCACATTTGTTTTACCAAAAGATGGTAACTTTGAATTCAGAGAGTTTGCTTAATGTTCTCATACCACAACGCTAACTGAGTCATCACAGACCAATGGGTCATCATAGAAAGAGAGTCTGTGCCCTTCTAAACCTAAGACCCGCTTTGTCAACATCATCGTTGAGTCTGTCGGAGATCGAACCAATACAATGTCTCCAAGACCAATCTTACCGAACAACCGGTGAGACAAATGTTCAGCCAAAATGACATCGCCGGTAAGATTAAGCGTGGGAAGCATGCTCGGACCTTGAACCTGAAACCCAATACAACGAAGTTAGAGATTTAAGTAAAAGTAAATAAAGAAACTAACAAAGAGATTTAACTTGCAATGATTTATAGACGTGGGTGGAGGAGACTATGTAACGATCGGTGACATGAAGCAAACAGAGAAACTTGGCGACGATTGAAACTTGATGGAATGCTTCTTTCGCTGTTCCATGCCATTGGTTCAGATATCTAAGCCATCTCATGTCTCGACTAGCGAATCTCGCCGGAAGAAATCGTTTTTTTTTACACTTGAAACGGCGCCAAATTCTAATTTAGAAAACTAAGGCCCAAGCCCAAGCCCAATGTCCACCCACGCATTTTTTTAATTTCTTCCCTAATTTTCCTCCTATATATTCTCTCACATTGCTGCATCTTTTCATGTTTTTTCATAACAAAACATTTTCTCTTTTCCTTACAGTTTCAGTTTTTTTTTTTACGAGATGTACAATATTGAATGCAGTTCTCCGTCTTCCGCTAGATCAACGAGAGGAACCACCCACAGAATGAGATCTCCGATCTGCTGCCTAGGAGCCAACGCGGTTGTCGAGCCTGAAGCGATGATCGGACCGAGAACACCTCGATCTCCTTACGAGTGGCTCAAATCCACGGCGCAGGAGCTCGAGCTCAGAGAACGTTGCCGCCGAGTCAAGACTCGCGTCAAGGTTACGTGCCGCAACAACAATTGCGCTTATCACCACCACCACCACCACCAGAGCTATCCTGTGGATTTCAGCTACGATGCGTTGAGCTACGCGCTCAATTTCGAGGACGATGTACGAGCGGACGAGGACGGCTCAGTACCTAATTTCACGGCGAGGTTGCCTGCGTCACCGGTGACGAAGCCTAGATCGGCGAGGGTTGATCTGATCTCGTTCTGACCGTTAAGTAGTCCCTTTGTTCGTGTGACGGAGGAATGAAAATGTTCTCGGTTGTGCTTATTAGAGAATTGAGAAATTACGTACGAATGACGTCATTGTTGTCTATGTAAATGCTCTTTTCGCGTATTGATAATGTGTTAAAAAAAAACATTTTTCCATATAAATATAGCTCTCTCATCTTTCTTTGTAAATAAGCATTTACTATTACATTATACAAGTCTAATCGGTTTCATTTCTGATTTTAAGAATGTTTTTGAGAAGAGAAATTATTCCTTATTGTATTTAGTATTTGTCAAAATGATATGGAATGCAGGATCAAACCATGCATAACTGGAGTTGATATTAGCCGGTCACTAATTACCACACTATTTTATAGCTGGTAGAAAAGATATTCAGATTTAAAAAAAAAAAACTGGAGAGCTGCAAATTAAATGATGAGTGAGCAATTCCTGAGCTGAGGATTAATTAATCAACGTGTTGGAACCTATCTAGTTAAAACGTGAGTCAAGTGAAGATTTTAAACGATATGCGATTGAGAAGTCATCAAGTATCAAAGTTGCAAAAGCTATATTCAACCAAAACTATATGACTGGGAGGTTCAAAACATTAAAGAATATAACAAAAAAGGTTATAGTTATGTCGGCATAAGAAAAGAAATTTATATGTTTTGATCAGTTAGACTGTTCGCAGCATGCAAGAGCAAAGACAAAGCGTAGTCTTATACGTACTCTGAACAAACACAAAAGTGTTGTTATAATTTTTCGAACACATGAACCTGGTTCGGCTACTCGAATCAGAATAATATAAATTTAATAATTAGAAGAATCAATCTTCACGTTTAGATTAGTTATAAATTATTATTTGGAAGTGGTTACCAATATACAGAGATATTTATATTTAAAAAAAAACAAAAATATACAGAGATATCGGTAAGGTGCAGGGCCGTCTCAAACTTTTCACAGACCCTGTTCAGAAAAGAAAATAAGATCTCTTTTAATAATCTGAAATAATTTTGTTTTTTTACAAAATATCATTATAATATAAAATAAATACATTAATTTAATTATTTAAAATCTAAATAACACCAATTTTTTTGTTATTAATGCAAAACCATTGATCAAATCACTGAATTTGATTATTTAGCATTTCTCAATGCAAAATCATTGATCAAATCATCAAATTTGATCATTTTTTAACTTTTTCAGTTTTTTACGTTTATTATATCCACGATCAGAAATCATAATCTATAAATATAATAAAGTAAAAGATAGTAAACTATATACTTTTGATTGGACAAGTCACTCTTTTTTCTTGTCAAGTTAGCTTTTGTTTTCTTCGTGTTTGCTATTTTTAATTTAAAATGGTGAAAAGATATATATTGTGTTATCCGTATTTATAGTCACTAATTGATAATTGTTTCCTAAACATAATCAATTAGAATACTAACTTTTTATACTACCATTGAATATTCTAACACACATCAACAACTATTTATTACTTTCCAAAATATATAATTGATATAAATACTAATTACTTTCTAATTTATTGACTTTTTAGTTGGTTATATAAACAAAATAAAAATTGTAATTTACATTTATTGGTTATAAATACGAAAACTAAATTAAAATAGTCATTCTGATTTTTATAAAAATATGATTTTAAATTTATAACTATTAGTAAAAACAAAAAAAAATTGGACCCTCTAAAATTTTGGACCCTGTTCGACCGCTCCACTTGCACGTGCTAAAAGACAGCCCTGGTAAGGTGGGTACGAGCATAAGCATCTAAAGCCGGTTGAAGATAGTGGAGGCCAAGTATCATATTATCCTCAACGTTTAAAATTAAGTTTTTTTAAAAGAAAGCAAGAAATGAGTGGAGATAGACTGAAGATAAGAGTGTGAAATGAAGTGAAGTGGGGATGAAAGAAAAAAAAAAGGAAAAGGAAAAGTACCTAAAACGTTTTTTTCATATGTATTGATGTTTGGGTTGTTATGTAGTGAATATAGTGATACACCACTTGCCACCATTCGACATGTCTCTTTCTCTTTGATGCTTCAAATCTTACTTATTTGTATAGTATTTTTTTTTTTTGTAACTGTTATTTGTATAGTATTACCCTTTTAAAAATATAATCATACATCTTTTATACTTTTCCCTTACAAATTATTTTTATAACTAGACTTGATCTCACAACAATATTCATTGTCAATCATCTTCATTGAATTTTCAAAATTTAGATATTTTTATTCACATTTATATATACATATATAAATAATATTTGGAATCGAATCTTATATCTGATGTAAAACAATGGTTAAGGCAAAATATCAGTCCGAGTCGAGATATGAACTTGTGACGTTGAGGTGCACTTTTTTAAAAAAAAACTAGATTTTGACCCGCGCTTTTGAAGCGCGGGATATTTTACGATGAAAAATTTCACTAATAATTTAACAAATATTTTGGTTATTTTTAAAGAGTGTGTATTTAAAATATTTTTGCATTTAAATCAGTATTTTTAAATTCAACCTGATTGTGATTATACCGGTTAATCCGGAGATCTGACAATTCAATTTATGTTTTTAAAATATTCATATTAAAAAATCACTAAAACCCGAGACTAACCGATTGAACTGATGGATGACTGATATGTAATCTAATTAGATTTAAATTGTAATAGTTTCATAATTTGTAATCTTATAATCGAAATTTTAAAGTTCACTATTTTGCAATTTATGAAATTATGACGTTTTTACAAAATTTTAAAGAGAAAATGATAGATATAAAATAACTAAGATTAATTATTGTATTATTTGGAAACATTGATAGTAGTATAAAAATATATTGTTTGGAAACATTGATAGTAGTATAAAAAATAAGTATATTGTTTGGAAACATGGATAGTAGTATAAAGAAAGGAACATTAGTGACTTAATGTATGTTTAACTATAAAGTATAAAGGTGTATTTAATTTAAAAACTTACAAAATAAATGTTAGGTCCAACAAAATGTTTCTGTTTTAATAAGATAGATCTCCTAGTACATTAGAGTTACAGACTGGGTATTTAATTTGTTACTAAATATAACTTTATTTATGTATTTTTTTGCCCTAATTTGTACGGTAACTTTCAGCTTGTTTTGTGATAAAAGAGATAAACTGCATCGTGACACCAACAACGAATGTATATGTCAAAGTTTTATTATATTCAATTTGATTTAAGAGGTCGTGACCTGAACTTACAGATGTTGCCGTACCAAGATAAGTTCGCCATATATCAAAACTTTTTTTTAAAGAAACATCAGACGAATCAAATATTGTTATGACTTCTTATTATATTTGTTTTTCTTTTTGTAGAATATCAGATCAGAACATTTCCGCGTACACTGGCTAACATGAGATCATAAAGAAGCTTATGATAGAGTAAGAGAGAATGTTGTGAACTTCCTTGTCGTCCTTGTCTCTGTTTTATTCTCTATCCCCTAGTTACCCACTAGTACTTTATTTTATCTGTATCACTTTTCTTTTTTTTGTGTCACTTTCAGATAGCGAATCTTTCAATTGATTCAGCACCGTAAATTGGAAAAGAAAACATTAGGAGTTTTATCTATGAGGACAAAAGAGAACAGAAGTCACTGTTTCGTCACTGTTACATACCAGATAACACACAGCTGCCTTTTGGCCCAGCTATCGAAAAATACTCTTCTTAGATCACTGTCATATAAGTAGAAGACAAAGACCAAACAGAAATTCACGCAATGCAAGCTTATTCCTCGGTGTCTTTTTGTCTCTTAAAGTTAAAGGAGATTATTGAATTGCCACTATTAGGCTAGTCCCTCTTAATCTTCATGAAAATAAAAACGAGTTGAATTGAATGCAAATCCAAAAACTATAAACTAATTTGATTTACGTGCAACCGATTTGAATATACAAAATTTACACTGATGACAAAAAAAACAAAATTTACACTAGTATATAGTAATCGAAGTTACTGGAGGAGGAGGTAGGCGACTACGTAATTACGTAGGAAATATCCGCGTTAACGCATTTGAACTATAATAGTAAGCCATCCGTAGTCCCGTGGGGATGTGGATCAAGAAATAACTAGGCCCATAGTTGTAAGAAGCCCAAGAGGCATGAGCTTTTTACTAATTTCAACAACGGGGTAGTGCAGAAAAAGTGATGTTGGGTCTTTATAAACCCATGTCCAACTCTACATTGTCCGATTAGTACGATATTGTCCATTTTGGGCATGTAGGCAAAGCCCGCATAGATTTGGTTTTGGGCTCATTTCCAAAAGGCCTCGTACTAATCAGAGTTGGACATCCCTTTATATACTAGACATTATTTGTCTAAATTTCCAATGTGGGACTTTGTTAACATTCACAACAAACCTCCTCTCAAACCAATTACCACATGAACCCTTGGTTTTTAACCTCTAGCGAAACCTGGCACACGTCTTGTACCGCCGTAATCACCAACAGGACTCTTCACATAATCCTTGTTACACCATTAAAATTTATCCATCTAACCTTTACTCCACCATTAAGACATTTACCACCTAATCTTTACAGCACTGTTAGGAATATTCACCTAATCTTGTATCGTCGTTAGGGAAAGACTTTCTGTATAAGTCTCTGGCACCACTTAATCGCGAAGTCACCTTGAGAATTCTCCTCCCACAACCGAAACTTCTAGGATCTTTGACTGGCTTCTGCTACGCACCCCGCCCTTCGCATCGAAGTGGAGGCTCTTCGAACTTGAAGGGTATTTTGGTCTTCTAGCAGATGTTCGTCATTCTGGCTCTGATACCAATTGGTGGGCTTTTTCCAAGCCCATGTCCAACTCTTCCGAGAACGATTAGTATGATATTGTCCACTCTGGGTCCGAAGGCAAAACCCGCATGGATTTGGTTTTGGGCTCCTTCCCAAAAGGCCTCGTACTAATCAGAATTGAACATCTCTTTATATACTAGACATTATTTGTCTAAACTTCCAATGTGGTACTTTATTTGCATTCACAACAAACATTCTCTCAAACCAAGTACCACATGAACCCTTGGTTTTCAACCTCCAGCGAAACCTGGCACACCTTTTGTACCGCCGTAATCACCAACGGGCCTCTTCACCTAACCCTTGTTACACCATTAGGATTTATCCACCTAACCCTTACTGCACCATTAGGATATTCACCACCTAATCCTTGCAGCACCGTTAGAAATATCCACCTAATCTTGTATCGTCGTTAGGGAGGTATTTTCGGTATAAGTCTCTGGCACCACTTAATCGCAAAGTCACCTTGAAGATTCTCCTCCCACAACCGAAGCCTCTACTATGCACCCGTCCTTCCCATCGAAGTGGAGGCTCTTCGAACTTGAAGGGTATTTTGGTCTTCTTGCAGAAGTTCGTCATCCTGACTCTGATATCACTTGTTGGGTTTTTATAAACCAATGTCCAACTCTACATTGTCCGATTAGTACGATATTGTCCATTTTGAACCTGTAGGCAAAGCCCGCATGGATTTGGTTTTGGGCTCCTTCCCAAAAGGCCTCGTACTAATCAGAGTTGACATCCCTTTATATATTAGACATTATTTGTCTAAACTTCCAATGTAGGACTTTGTTTGCATTCACAACAACACAGAGAAAAACTAATTTCAACAACGGTCAATGGAGAAATTCTATCTTTCATTCATTTGCTGGCAACCTTTGCAGCTCCTGAATGTGACCAGGCGTGAAGAGGTTCGCCGTATCATATTGTATTCGGGTTAGCTAGTGATTAGACTAATTATCCTCTAATTGTATATACTACATAGCACGTCTAATAATCAATTTGCACAAATGTTAAAAGAGAAAACTCCTTCGTTTTTTTTTCTTGAGAAAACTCCATGTTATTCACAAGATATGATAATAATGGGGATGGTATAACCGTCCTATCACAAAATTCATCTTAGCCTCATATTACAAATCATGCTTATGCTTCTTGGTCTTTTCGGTTTTGTGTGCTCCCTAATACAACATATGAAGTCACAAAAATACTTTCTACGCTGGTTTTCTGTAGGAGTTTTATCTTTGTATCTCCAACCTTCTATCAAGCTATATTTGATATTTTCATGCACAGCTACAAACTGACTTCAACGCTCTCTTCCGCTATTTTCACCTGCATTGCTTCACAAAACAATTCTCCGAAATTCAGTGACTCCATGTTTTCTTGAAAAATGTAACTAAAAATTAATCTAACCATGCCTAAACAAGCTCACACTAACATATAAATTTAAGCTATACACTTTGTCACACTAGCATAATCCGTGGAATTGTATATTTGCTCAACGAGTATTGTCCTATCTTTTTTTTTTTTGCTCAACAAGTATTGTCCTATCTTGGATAACTCTTACTATAGTTATGTCAGTAGTACCTTTTGCGTTTGTTCTTTGAGGCGGTGGAAGAAGATGGATTACTATGCCAATTCCTCTTTCTTTGATTGATGAACCAATTGTTTATCTGTTTGAGCTGCAAACCCGTCTCCTGCACCAACCTCGCCTTATCTTCTTCCTGCCAAAGTCATCTCATTCATTTAAAACTTAGGAGGTTAAAAAGACAAATGAAGAAGTCACGTATGTAAGCCAAGCTATATAGAACATAACAAGAAACCCTTGAGATGTATCCATGTCACTGATTAATTGAAGAAATAGGAAAAGAGGACTCACAGTAGGGTAAGGCCACTTAGAATGAGACTGCCACCAAGCTTTGAGAACCGAGGTGGTATCTCCTGGTAATTTCCCAGCTCTTCTCTTTCTCAATATCTCCTCTCTTATGTCTACAATTTTCTCCTTGTAGCCCTTTTCACAAAAACATGGTTTCTCATTCGATAGATCAACTATATATAATAGATGTTACTATACAAGCTTTTTTTTTTGAACACATACAAGCTTTCTTTATATAAAACAAAAGATAATAGTTTGTCAAATAATGGACAGTGTAACTTAACAGATGAGACAATGTGTATAGGACTAAATGATAGATATATTTATATATCATTTGTTACCTGCTTGAGTTCATGTTTGAGTTCTTGTCTAACTCGTTCCATCAAGGATCTCTCACTCTCAGTGGGGACAAGAGGACCAAACCCTAACCCATCTAAGCTTCCATCAAACAAATGAGCATCACTCTCTACTTGCTCATCTTCATCTTCAGACATTGTTGCTCCTGTGCCTTCACCAGGAGACACTCCTGTCTCACCCAACAAACAAACCCGTACCACATATCAGAAATGAAATAACAGATAAAATAAATAGAAAAACATTGCTTCTAAGTTAATGCAATACTTAGTTACAATAATAGCGTTAAAAATAAAAGGCGAGTTCTCAAAAATCTAACCAGTGAAGCTTTGAAGAGACTGCTCAATCTCCCAACAAGCCATAACAGCTTCCATTGCATGGACACGAACATGCTGTTGCAGTTGTTCTTTAAAAGAGCAAAGCAATAGTACATAATGCGTCTGCACAAAAAGCATGATATATATGTTATCTTTCAGACAACAGATCAAAACAAATTTAAAATGACAATAATCAAAAGTCTAAAGACTAATAATATACATAGGATACACAAAGAAAATGACAAACTATGTCTTTTGTGTCAGTTGAGTATATCCATAACTACGACCAATGTATCGTTCAACCAGACTATATATATCTCAAAGTAAAATCATATGCTTTCAAATTTCAACTGTACAAAACTAAAATCCAAATCTTAAACTGGCTAATATTATATCCAACCAAGTAACTGATCTATGTATGTGTGTCGGTGCAAAGTACAAATCTGTGAAAGAAAATTTCCCTTTCTTCTCCAATTTATTTATAGAAAAACTCGAACATGGTCAAATCAAATTTGCAAACCGTGAAACTATAAACTAAAAAGGACAAAACGGAATTATTTGATTTTATTTTCCCTAAATCGAAGAAAACAAACCATTTCTGATTTTAAAAAGCTAGGTAATAAAATAGTGGAAATAAAAATTAAAAAAAAAAAAATTTGGTGAGAAGGAATGAGAAGTTAAGTTACCATGAAGTGGTCAAGCTCCTTATCATCACCGGAGACGAGTCCTTGAGAAGCAGCGTCTAACGTTGAGTACTTAGCCACGACGTTCTGCGACTGAGCGAGCTGTGCGTCGATCCTCGGAAGCTGATCCACCGGCGTTGCGATCCTCAGGCACGCTACGTGTGCAGACAACAGCTGCTCGTATAGTGGATGAGAGAGTATCTCCGCCTTTTGCCTCCCATTCTCGCCGATCATCGACTCCTCTCCGCCGGTAACGTTTTCCATGGCGTCACCAGAGCCGGCGTTACTGTTACTGGCGCCGCCGCCGCGTTGGAGGAAGGAGGAGGAACGAGAGAGCCACTGGTTAGCGGCGGCGGAGGAAGGAGAATCAGAGCTTGTTGCGACGGTGGAGGCGGGAGTGTGGAGGTTTAGAAAGTTGTTGTCGGAGCGGAGGAGCCAGTTAGGAGGTGTGGATTCGTGGAAATGGTGTTCCTGCTGCTGTGGCGGCGGAGGAAGAGGAGGCTGGTGTTGTTGGTCGGTGAAGTGATTGAAATGATTGTGATGAAACGCCATCGTTTTCTTTTTTAAAAAATCTTCTGTTTCAGAGAGGGAAAGATTGAAGAAAGAGAAGATGATTTCTAAGCGTTGACGATCTTTCTTGTGCTGAGTGCTATATCTCAATAATGAAAAATATGGGTTTGGCGTTTGGGTATGTAATACTATGTGTTTGAATGTTTGAAATTTATTCCTGTGGTTATTATTTTAAAATTTATTATATTTTTTTTAGTTACCAATTATTTGATGATAGTAAAGTGGGATTAGGTCTAAAGTAGTAACATAGTAATAACATTTCACTGTGACAACGGAAAGTTGTATCGTTTTAAGAATAAAGATGGTAGGATGAGTTGAGTTGACGGCAAAGGCATGATAAGATATTGATACGAATTGCGATATAAAGGAAAAGTATTGTACCATTTTTCCGTGTAGCTAAAATCTTTTGTCACTAAGCAAATGGTATATGTCTATTTTCGAGGAAAATAATTTTGGATTTTCATTTTCTTTCACTATATACCTGCTTTGCTTATATATATTTAGCACAACTGAATTCATGAAACTCATTTTAACTTCTTTTTTCTAGCTGCAGATTCTTTGTACGAAACCTAAACTATTTTGCAAAATATGTTAAGCAAACGAGTTTTATTACCATGTAAACATCATTGTTTCAGCAAAAATGAAATCCCATAGAAAATGTTTGAATCCTAGTTGTTCACTTTTCAAAGCAAACCCAATATGCAAACAACGAATATGAATTGGTTAAACTCATTTCACCACCATGCGTAATTGTTTTTTGGATAAAATCAACGAGTAACTTTTGACCTCTGTTAATGTTCAAAAAGAACAAAATAACTTTTGAGCTCTGTTTCGGGTTTGTGGAGTAGAAACCTATTATTAAGCTTGGACCGCTGAATTTTATCAGGATGTACTTAATTTAATATCTAGAATTACATCAGCATCCTTACTACATAACATAGGTTTTGAGGTTGACAAAACAAAAAAAACATAGTTCTTGCAGAATTAAAACTGAAAACTACTTTTACAAGTTTGGACATGAATCTTAGCAGCCAACTTTGGTGGTTCAACCCCTAATTAATCTGCAAAGAGTTTGGCGCAAAGTTGATTAATCTCAAGAAAAGATACTTGTTTGTTATAGACCATGAATAGTTGTAATCGGAGAAAATTGAAAACCGAAAGCAAGGAGGAAGGGGGACCATTACTGACGTCATTAAACTCAGCAAAAAATATCGGTGGACACGTATCGAGATAGCACTTTTCAGCTAACTGTGGTCCCTAAAAGAAATGGCACGCTGATCAGATAAGAGAATCCAACCGTACAAATTACATTTACATTATTGGTTGTAATAAGAGACCAATCAGTAAAATGAAGTGGGGACCAGTTTCTGAAATTTGACTTAAGCTTGTAGTTGCTGTCTTATCGAAAGTACGACAAATTTAGTCCCATCAGAAAAGCAAATTAAAAATGGAATATTTAATCTTGGTATGAACTCGTCGTGACTTCAGCCAAAATTAGTATACGTAAAATAAAAGTGTTCACGTATATATAGATCAAACAAAATCTGTCAAATAAATCTATATTAAAATGTTCATAAAATGTAGAAACAATGAGCTTTAATGTGATACGAAGCATTGAAAACACGAACAAAAAAAGAAATAGAATTAAAAAAAACTTCAACTATATCAGTTGCCCAAATTTTAGAAAAAAAAATATATATCAGTTGCTAATTAGTAAAAAAGGTTATTCAAAACGATAACACTCCTTACTCTTTACTCGTATACTCCATTGATCACTATAGAGGCCTTCTTATAAATATGCTAGAGTACATCAGTTGGACTAGTCGTAACCTCTCTACATCCACTCCTTTCTGTAACTACTTTGTTCAAGATATTTTCAGATTCCACCCAATCATATTATTTTTATCGGAATTTAAGTCGCTTGCTTGTATACCAATCGCTCAGTTTAATGTAGCCTCCGTTATGTAAGCAGTATGTAAGAAAAGGTCAAATGTATTTGTGAAATTATTTTTGGGAAACTCTATTTTAACTGGTACAATAATTGACATTAATATGGAACTAGTAACCAGTGGTCAAATAACTGCAAAAGAAAACTACCCAATGATGAGTGGTTCTATTGAAAGTTGGTAGCCATTTGACCGCATCCAAGATTTGGTATTAATAAATATATTATCATATAGATTTTTGTAAGCTTCTCGCTTGCGTGTAAATATACAATTAGATAAAAGAAATTGTAAGCTTTTCACTTTCGTGTCTTACACGCGAGAGCCGATAAATGAGACGACTAAACCACAACAAACAAAAATATCCAAACAGTGAGGTGCGTGATGGTTGATAATCAAAAGAGTAGTACATGAGTCGAGAGAACATCCGGCGTGATCAGGTCTATGTTTCGTGTGGAATCAACTAACACGTGAGTGGACAAAGGAGTCACATTAACGATCACATTCGTCAATATCATAACCAACTCTTGTCCCCACACGAAGTGCCCTAAGTCGCACGGCTCGACTAATTTGAATAGTAACGACTACTCTCCTCTGGAGTATTGTTTTTCTTTCCTTTTCTTCTTTTCTTAATTAAATATGAACCTACAAACTATTAATTATTCACACTAACATAAATGTTACGCAAATAATACATACTAATAAGATTTTTCTTGAAAAAGGATTTGGACCTACTCGTGTTTATTGCCCCGGACCAAGATGAGAGTAGGCTGGTACCATGGTAGAGAGAATCTTAATCAGAGACTTATTTTGTCCATATTAGCGACATAGACAAAATTATTAATTAATTTAGTAAATGATTTTATCAAAAAAAAAATAGTAAATGACAATGTGGACTGGTTGTTAACAAAAACCATCAATTGTCTATCTTTTCTTGTTTTTTTCAATAAAATATAGGGAAAATCGCATAAAAAACCCTTAAATTGTCACTTACTAACACTTTAAACCTTGAAGTTTTTTCACTAACATTTTTAACCTTCAAAGTGACATTTGTATCATAAAAAACCTTCAAATCAAAAAATTGACCGGTTCAGCAGGTAATTTTTTTAAAATAATTATTTAATTAATAAAATAAACAAAATAAATAAATAAAAATCCAAAAATAAATAAAAATCGAAAAATTCTAATAAAATTTACAAAAATGGAAAAAAAAATCAAAAAAAATAAATTAAAATTTTAGAAAATTAAATAAATGTATTAAAAATTAAATTATTTTCTAAAAATATTAATAAAAATAACTAAAAAGTTAATAATAAATAAGATTAAATTTAAATAGAGAAGAACTAAATAAAGAGTTCACAATTTTTTTAAAAAAATGGAAAATATAAAATTCAAAATCACTAGTGACGATGATGGTTTCTCACATAACCATTAACAATGATGATAATTGCCATATCTCCAACGATAGTTTCCAACATCATCTTGAAAATGACAAAAAAAAATCTTTTTCAAACTTTTGAATTTTCATTTTTTTGAAATATATGAATTTTAATTTTTCTGTTTTTTTAATTTGATCTCATTTAGTTTTGAATTTTAATTTTCTAAATTTTAATTAATTTTCTATTTTTCTATTTTTCTGATTTTTATTAATTAATATATAATTACATAAGAATCAAAAAAGTTAGAAAAAAATCCGAAATTAATTATTATTTAGAAAATTAAAATTCAAAAATAAATGAGATCAAACTAAAAACAGAAAATAAAAAAATTCATATATTTCAAAAAAAATGAAAATTCAAAAGTTTGAAAAAGATTTTTTTGTCATTTTTAAGATGATGTTGGAAACTATCATTGGAGATATGACAATTATCGTCATTGTTAATGGTTATCTGAGAAACCATCATCGTCACTTGTGAATTTTGAATTTTGAGTTTTATATTTTCCATTTTTTAAAAAAAACTGTGAACTTTTTATTTTGTTCTTCTCTATTTAAATTTAATCTTATTTATTATTAATTTTTAGTTATTTTTATTAATATTTTAGAAAATAATTTAATTTTTAATATATTTATTTAATTTTCTAAAATTTAATTTATTTTTTTATTTCTTTTTTTTTATTTTTGTAAATTTATTAAAATTTTCGATTTTTATTTATTTTTGGATTTTTATTTATTTATTTTGTTTATTTTATTAATTAAATAATTATTTTTGAAAAATTACCTGCTGAACCGGTCAATTTTTTGATTTGGAGGTTTTTTATGATACAAATGTTATTTTGAAGGTTAAAAGTGTTAGTGAAAAAACTTTAAGGTTTAAAGTGCTAGTAAGTGACACTTTGAGGGTTTTTTATGCGATTTTTTGTGTTCTTGTTTTGTTTGTTTTCTTTTAATATTTTCATAAGTCTATAAATATCTATAAGGAAAAGGTTGAGAACACTAAACTCGGACCCAAAAAGAGTGGTTTCCGACAGATCTGGTATATAACTAACATTATTGTTAACGTTATATTTCCAATTAAATAAGCAGTATATAATATGCAGGGCCGTCTCAAACTTTTCACAGACCCTGTTCAAAAAAGAAAATAAGACCTCTTTTAATAATCTGAAATAATTTTGTTTTTTTTACAAAATACCATTATAATATACAATAAATACATTAATTTAATTATTTTTAATCTAAATAACACTAATTAATTTAATTATTTATAATCTAAATAACACTAATTTTTTTGCTATTAATGCAAAATCATTGATCAAATCACTAAATTTGATTATTTAGCATTTTTAATGCAAAATCATCGATCAAATCATCAAATTTGATCATTTTCTAACTTTTTCAGTTTTTTACGTTTATTATATTCACGATCAGAAATCATAATCTATAAATATAATAAAAAAAATCGGAATAGTAAGTTATATACTCTTGATTGAACAAATCACTCTTTTTTCTTGTCAAGCTAGCTTTATTTTCTTCGTGTTTGCTATTTTTAATTAAAAATGGTGAAGAAAATATATTTTGTTCTCCGTATTTATAGTCACTAATTGATAATTGTTTCCTAAACATAATCAATTAGAATATTGACTTTTAATACTACCACTGAATATTCTAACACACACCAACTATTTATTACTTTCCATAATATATAATTCATATAAATAATAATTACTTCCTAATTTATTGCATTTTTAGTTGGTTATATAAAAAAAAGATTGTAGTTTATATTTATTGGTTATAAATACGAAAACTAAATTAAAATAGTCATTCTGATTTTATAAAAATATGATTTTAAATTTATAACTATTAGTAAAAAAAATAAAAAAAATTATGGACCCTCTAAAATTTTGGACCCTGTTCGACCGCTCCACTTGCACGTGCTAAAAAACGGCCCTGATAATATGGAACTTATAATATGTCGAACTTATAATATAATGACATTAGCCTACAAACGGGGACGTATGTGATGCTCATAGGAATTGTTTTTGATTGCTGGTCATATGTCAGCTATCACAATTTAATTGTATCTATCGATCACAAGACAAAAAAATGGCATCTTAGGGAAATAACCATAATTAATTATGGTGGTTTTTTGTTTCCAGCATAAATGAAACATGTCAATACTTTAAACATTAGAAACATAATAACATATCGTGAGTTAAACTAGTTAGATACTTAACTTTTAAGCTGACAATTATAGGTTAGTATGATGTACTAAACGCTCCTAAATTTATACACTAAAATTATCTCTCCATCCATCTCAAAATATAAGATACTCAATTATTAAAACTATTTTTCTTTTTACAAAATTGTTCATGGAAAGACAATGAGGCTGGCAAGGGGATTGATCACAAACCAAGTGTTTGTTAATTTAGTTGTTATACACGCTTGGCTTGTGATCAATGAAGACTAAAATTAAAACTAGCTAACGACATAGACAATAGTAACATCAAAATATTGTGGGTTAAAAAATGCACAAAATACTTTAAAATATTATAATGAAGGATTAGAGAAAGAACATAGGAAGCTTTATGTCAGGTTCAGGTACGAAAATGATGGAACGTCACCGATGTTTTATCCTCACTTTCACTTTGCTTTGCAACGCTGCTAAAGTTGTTCCGTTTGTCTTATAGTCCTGGTAACGTTCATAACACTTTTGTCGATAACATTAACATATACATTGATTTGGAAAGTTGTTTGTTTGTTAGTCAATGATTTTAAAATTTCAATATCAGCTCATTTATCAAAACAATATTATATTCTGATCTTTGCTCCAACAAAAAAGGAATAGAAAGAAGGAACTGTAGGCCGAAACCATCATGATTTTAAGAACTCTAAATGATCATATCAAATAATAGAGAAAGTAGGAAAGGTAAAAATGATCCAACCAAAAAAAGAAGATAGAAACGTTTCAAAGTAGACAAAAACGTAGAAGACTAAGAGTGACTTGGTCCCGCGTGAACGATAGAGAGGGAGAGATTGGGTTTATCCACATTGCTGAAAAAGTCTTTGGTTTCTTCTTCCTACTCATCAAGTTCTTTTTGGTTTTGGTGATTACACACTGTTACGTCTGGATGTTTCATAAATCTTTGTGCACCAGTAAAAACTCAACATTCGTTGGGTCAGAAAAGAAATCGAATTTTTTGAAACTGATATAAATATGAATCTAAAGATATGTAAGATTATTAATTCACATAATAATGAAAAATTCTAAAATGGATATTTGCCTCGATTCATTTTGTTCTTTTGTTTTTTCTGAGTTAATTCGCATGTGTTAAACGCCAACCATTAATTATTTTTAAAAAGAATAGAGTTATGACTGGTGATATGTTTTGTCATTTTTCAAACTTTGTTTTATACATTTTGGAAGTGAAAAACTTTGGGTAGTGTTTTTTTCTAATAGTAATAGTTATTTTATGTTTCGTCTTTTGACCAATGAAATGTAAATGGTATTACTAGTCTTCTTTCTTTATAAAAAGTAGGGGAAAATCTGTAGATAAATCAGCTCTGAGTCGTATGTTTCTAGTGAATCTAGTGATTTATATCTGTCTCACTCGATTAATTCTAAATATGATTTTAAAAATAAGTATAACTATCTAAATGAAATGTTAAAACATGTTACCTATATTTTATAATGTCATGTTAAAATTAGGAGAGGGAAATTTGTCTGCTCTTCTTAAGAACCCCAAAGTTAGGCTTTGTTCACTTCCAAATTTGGACCACAGACACACAAAAGAAGAAGCACTTTCAAAATGAAATTAAATTCTGTAATGGACCACTTCTCCACTCTTCTGCGTTCAGCTTCAATGCGTCTCTGTGTTGTCCATATCTGTCCACATTGTTTGCTTACTTTTAGTTATGCATTTGACATCTATTTGGGAATCTTAGGCCATTCTGAAATAGCACATAGTTTATTTTCTTATTTTCTTGGTTCCATTACCCTCGGAATCCAATGTGACTCAACTAGGCTTGTTTTCAAGAATGTTGTTTAGAAATATTTTAAACCCAACCTTGTTGTTCTAAAATGTTGGGCCGGGCCAATAGAGAGGCAATACCCATTATTACTACTTTAGTTTGTTTTTATTTCGGGCTGGCCATCGATTACTTGAGTATTACGCAGATCTAGTACTCCACTAATGAAAAAAAATTAAACCAAATAGTTTTTCTTGACATTGATACATGGGAGAATTGGAAAAATGGGAGACTTTCAACTTTTGTTTGTCACAATAAGACTTTTCATACTTTTGGCAATTTTGGACATATTTTACCCTTGTTTTATGAGAAAAATAGTAAATAGAGTTTTAAAAATATAAAAAAATATGAAAACTATAGAAAACATAAGTATGACAATATATAAGTTTAATTTTTAAAAAAAAAAAATTAGAATCATATTTTATTTTATCTTCTGGCTACAGTTAGAATACTCATTCTGGTAGTCTACTTAGTTTATAGTTCGGATTCTAAATTTAAAACACTGATATATCCAGGCTATATATCATAGTATAACATTTCTTCTATACCGTGGCAAAAATAGAATCAGCTACGCTATAATCAAGAAAGATGGCTTTGGTGTACCTTCAGCTAGAAAACGAGATATAACCACAACTCAATCACAGAGCTCGGTTACATTACGTGTCATAATCTGTTATACCTTTTACCTTATATGACGTCTAGAGGTAGAATACAGTTCTCACCTATTATACGGTGTTATGGGTAGGTAGTATACGTATTCTAGGTAAATCGTGAAAATATGGAAACTTGTGTGAAGAAGACGTGAGATTTAGATGAATTTGAGGGAAGAACACTTCGATTTGAAGTTGACCCGCTCCGACGAACCTAGATGACGAAGTCGATTAAGGTTTTTGGGGAGTCAGATGGAAGAGGAAGACGAGGAGGGAGAAGAGATTTCTTGTCACACTAGGATTTCAGATGAAGAGAATGGCGGAGACGACAAGGGTGGTGAAGAACCCTAAATCGCCATGAGAGGAAGCTCGGCGGAGAAGAAGAAGTAAAAAAAAAAATTTGGGTCGCGATCCTTCTTTTGTTACCCGATCCCCTCTTTTGTTTAATCCTTTTTTATTCATTTTTTACTTTTTAAATGTTTTAAATAATAAATCTATTACGAAAATAATTATTTATAATTATAATTCAATTACTAAAATGAGATTTTAAAGGTATTATAGTATTTACAAGAATTAAAATCCCAATTTGACAAAACATCTTACAAAAATCCTAGTGTGACAAATCCTAGTTCAAAGTGTCCTAAACATCTAATTTTCCCTTGATACATTCCTAGACTGATACCATAAAAGCATTATTTACGAGAGAGGTTGATACTTAATAATTGTAGCAGGACCGTTTAATAGCACTTGCAAGTAGAGTGGTCGAACAAGGTATGAGTTGAAAAATAAAAAAATAAAATTAAGAATTTTGAAAATAAATATATAAAATTGTAAAACTTTAAACTTTTAAACATAATGTTAAATTTAAATATAATAATTTAAAAAGGACGTCAGAAAAAATATAAATAAAGCTATAAATTCTTTAAAACTATTCAACTACATTATTAAATATACTATTAATATTTTTGAATAGGGTTCATAAATAATTTTGAGACTGTCTTAAACAGTAGATACTAGTGAGCTTGGCTCAGGTATTAACAATTTCAATAGTCCGTTATTGCTATCAACAAAAACTGATTATACATACTATCTGAGCATAGTGTTTTGAAGAGAGTGGTTTCAAAACTGAGGCAAGGTTCAAAAGAGCATATAGCATATACACGAAGTCATATAATTTTGAAAGTAAAAAACACAGACATATAAGCACTGTGATCGGCATAAGATATATTCCCACTGTGATCTTAAGTTCGCCATTGCCATCATCCTGACCGCTAGCCCAAGCTGTTTCCTGCAAAGTATGTTCACAAGGTGCGGGTATTATATATTTATATTAAATTGGTTGGAAAGAGAGCTGATTCAACATAGAAGTTTGTTGGAAACTTTACTCGTGGAGAGATTACTGAATATGTCTCTGTACGCAATATTTATAACACCTTTAGTACTTGTAGCTTCAGTATCATCAAGTACTTGACGCCATTTAGGTTCAACTTCAAGACAGCTATAATATAGAAAGCTATTAATGTTATGAAAATATATGAAATACAAGAGTTAGCTTAACACACTTCAGATTTGTGTTTACATAGAGATGATAGAAGCATGCATTGATTCTGGACCGCCCTTGTAGGTAAGCTCAACAAAAGTACCTGCATCTTCTCCTTTTGCAAGTCTTCCAGGGTTTACACACACACACTTGCCTTCATCTTCCCCTTCCCCAGTAGATAAAACCTTCACAACATTCAGTAGAAAAAACAAGTTACTCACACATCACAACTTCTGAATTCAATACCACTATTAACACACTGACTCACCTTCACGACGTACCTCGTGTAAATTTGCTAGAATCAAAGTACCTCCTCTCTTAACACTGGAGAAGAGTGGAAGTAATATAAGTTTACCGGAAGTATCAGAATGATTTCTCAAAACCGAACCGGAGCTGACGGAAAATTTAATCGATTTCAAAACCGAACCGGAACTTGTGTCAAGAAACACGGCTCGGCCAATGATCGCTAATCACCAACGAATGATCCAAAACTAACATTACCTCAAATTTCAAGAAACACAAAAACTCCACGTCATCGATCCCTTCAAGAATTAAACCAATCAAAAGCGAAGACGCAGATTGCCACCTCAGCTATCTCAATCATTAAACAGATCTAAGCCGTCGAAAATATCAAGATTGTACTTTCTTCTGTACCTCCCAAAAATTAACCGACAAAACATCCATCTATATAAACGAGACAACCTTTTACTGTTTCGCATCAAACAATTCTTGTCTTGCAAATTTCTTCTAAACCTCTTGCAAAAGAAAAGTTCGCATCTTTGATAGAAGAAGAAGAGAATGGCTCGTACGAAGCAAACCGCTAGAAAGTCCACCGGAGGAAAAGCTCCGAGGAAGCAGCTCGCCACCAAGGTTTGTTCTTTTTCAATCTTCTCTACCTCTGTAGGTTAAATTGGATCCAGGGCTTTCGATTTAGGGTTAAATTGGATTACTTTATGAACGTAGACTATCTGGGTTTCTCGAATTTGGGTTTAATTTAAAGTTTGTTGATCTTTTACACAGGCGGCGAGGAAGTCGGCACCGACCACCGGAGGAGTCAAGAAGCCTCATCGCTACCGTCCCGGAACCGTCGCTCTTCGTGAGATTAGAAAGTACCAGAAGAGTACGGAGCTGTTGATCCGCAAGCTTCCGTTCCAGCGTCTGGTTCGTGAGATTGCTCAGGACTTTAAGACGGATCTGAGGTTTCAGAGCCACGCTGTTTTAGCTCTTCAGGAGGCTGCGGAGGCTTATCTTGTGGGTCTGTTCGAGGACACTAACCTCTGTGCCATTCATGCTAAGAGGGTTACCATCATGCCCAAGGATATTCAATTGGCCAGAAGGATTCGTGGAGAACGTGCTTAAGATGAAGTTTTCTCCTCTGATTCAGTTTAGATCATGATTAGTTACTTTTTTCCCTTTCGTTTTTTTTCTCTTCAAAGGACATGTTAAATCTTCAACAGCTTTTTTTTTTTAATCAAAACAATGATATAAATCTCTCATTATCAACGAAGCTTCTTTGTTTATCAATTTGAATCGATATCAATGATCGACAAGGGTCATTGTTAACCAATTCTTAAAGTGATCCAATCAAGAGGATCACTTGCCAGGTATGCTACGAGACGTCTTGAATATAGATTCAATAACAATGATCTGCAAAGCATAGAGTTTTTACTTAATTTAAACTAGCTAAGTTGCAAAGCCATTACTAAGAAGAAGAAAGCAAAATAAAATTATAACTTGGAGATTATTTATTAATAAAAAGGGTAGCTGAATTGATATACATTCATAAACTCAACCCCTCACTTGATCAAAGGGTTTTTTTTTCCTGAAAGATGAACAACAAAGACACAACAGTCACTTACTGAAACCAATTTTTGCCAATTTACACATAGACAAGTTTTAATTGGTCTCTTCTTCTTCACACTCACAAATCCTAAAAACCTAATAATAATCCACTTCCCCTCAATAATAATTAACCTTTATTATTATTATTTCCCTCTTAATTAGCAACATTAGTAACACCACCACCACCATCTTCCACACCTAGACCATACAGAACACCAGTGTATCTCTCAGTCGACCCAGTGAAATAACGCTCCTTGAGCTTCCTAAACGACCCCAACGTAAGCAAGCTATCCGACCCCGCCTGATGACAAACCCCAACTCTCTCCACCCCCATAAGCTCAGCAAGCCTGTTCAGCCCACCAAACAGCCCATTACAGAACGTCATCAAGTGCTTGATATCGTACACCGTTGGGAAATACACATACAACAGCTTGAAGAAATCCGCCTGCTTCATCGGCAGCTCTTTACACGTCAGCAGCTTAACCAAGTAACCGAAATCGTAACCGCCGTGGAACGTCACCCACGAGATGGAATCGTTCAGGACGATCCCGGAAGACATCATGAGCTCACCGAACCGAGCCACGTCGATCCCTCTCTCGACGTTCTTCTTGAAATCGATCCCGCACTGGCGGAGGAGCTCGATGGACTCGCTCGCGTAGATGTCTTCTCCGATGTCGAACTCGCGGAAGTTGAACTGCCAGACGCAGGGCTTGCCGTCGGGGGCGGGGGTGGGGAGGTTGCCGTCGGCGTCGGAGAAGGTGAGGCCGACTTGGATGAGTTTGAGGAGGTCGACGTTCTCCTTGAGGGTGCGGTAGTTGAGGTCGCTGTTGTGCTTGAAGGTCTCGACGGGCTTGAGGACGACTCCGGGGAACTCCGTGTCCATGGCGATGTAGGTGAACGTGTCGACGATCTCACGGATTAGGGCGAATTCCTCGAGGAGGTTGTCGTTCCAGACCTCTCGAATCGTGATTGAGTCTTCTTTTTTGAGAGTCTCCGCCATTGTAATTACGAGAATCGAGACGGATCTGGGAGCAGAGCATAGAAATCGAATGGATCTGAGAACGAGAGGCTCCGATCTGTAATCGCACGATGATTTATCAGCAAACCCTAGATTTGTGAACCAGATTCGATTTTCAAGAAAAGTGAGAAGAATACCTCAGATGATGACGTCAGGAAACGAAACAGATCTACGAAGAGAGAGAGAGATTGGTGCGTCTCTGGTGGAGAACTTATCGGGTCAAACCGGAGAGAGAGAGAGAAAGGTTTTCAAAGTGAAAGAGAGATGCAGGCTTTGGTTGGGGGATGATAAATAAAGAGAGACGATGGAGACAAGTGTGAGCCAGGGCGGGGGGAACGATGTCGTTTTTGATTGGTGGTGGAAGCTTTGTTACGACGACGTTTTGGCGTGGGCTTTGTTTGCATCAATCATTACGTCTTGGCCAGTTGCTAATTATTTTATCCGAATTTGTCCGTTCAACCAATTTATGAATGATTTAATTGAATTATATAAAATAATGAGGATGTAATACGATATATGATGACCATTTTTTTTTTTTTTGATGATGACCATTTTTTATTAATGTGCATCACGGAAATTCCGTTTGTTTCTATCCGAAATTTTATTTTCGCCTTTTAGACCTACCTCCATTACTATTATTTTCGATTTTTTGTATGTGATTAGTATTATATGACTGACTATAGTATTAGAGCTAAGTTGGTAATTATCATATTTTTATATATTCTTATGACCAACGTTTTCTTCATGCCGAAAGTCATACTTTATTTATATTAAGAACCATCTGCAATTTTGAAGATTATAAACATTTAATAAAAATTTGATATTTTCTGTAATATGTGAGCTTGTGGTTTACTGGATTATTTCTGATCTAACCCTACTTATTTCATAAGGGTTTTTCTTTTGCTAACATATTATTTCGTAGATAAAGTAACTATAATATGATTTGACTTTCGTATATATATATATTTTGAATATTCGTATATAAACAACTTGATAGAAGAAGTTTTATTAATTTTGCATGCATCAGCAATCAATAACGTCTTTCATATAGGAGTAAACTATTTTCTCTCATCAGTTATGTATTTTTTTTTCTCTTTTATTAAAGGATGTTTGTGCTGCCGGCATGCAATCGAACCAATAAAATATTCTAGGATAAATCTTACTATCTTATACATCATGATCTACAACACACCTTCGTTCCGAACCTTTCTAGATCCAAAAGAAAAAAGCTTCGCACTTTCACCAGAGCAATCAAGTTTTGTTGTTCATTAAAAAACAAATCTGCAAAACGATTCTCCAACTCAAAGGATGACCATAAAAATTGTACAGCAAAATGAAAATTATTGGGAAGACGGATTACGGATCATTGATTCTCATCATTACCCCGGAGTCAAGGCATCATCGTGCTTCCCACTTACCCCGACGCATAACATGCGGCTATCTAATAATGAATTAATTTTCATATTATCACAAAAAATAATTAATTTTCATATATAAACTAGTATATAAAAACTTATATATTTACTATATTTTTATGCTTTATGAATTAATAAACATGGTGAATTAAAATTCTTAAGCAAATCAATATAAATATAACATGATTTAAAATATAATAAACTTTTGAAAACTCTTAAACATATATGTAATCTCCTTCTAAAAATTATTTTTATAAATAAAGCTTTAAACCTAAACAAAAAATTTGTATTTTTATTTTTCTTCCCAAATAAAAGTTCTAGCTTTTTATTTTATATTTTATTGTTAGTTTATTAAATTTATAACTGAATGCATTTATATTTTAGGATATACGAGTTTGTTAATTGAAAATATTAAATAAGCTAGTGATAAGAGAAAAATTCAAAAACTATAAAATTTAATCAGTATGTAATATTATAAATTGAAAATATTATTTAAAATTGAAAATATTTTGTATATGAAATTTAAAAGATATTTATAATCGTACAAATTAATAAATTATCATAATTTCACTATTATTTATTTATAAAATTTTAACTGTTCTATCCAATAATATGTAATTATGAATTATAACAATTTTTTACTAGGTCTAAATATCAGGAGATGGATGTTATAATTAATTTATTTGACCAAATTAATCGTTAAATTTATTTTATATTTGTTCCGATAAATTAGATATTTCTTTAAAAATATATATTCTGTTAAAATCAAGTGTTCATAATAAATCTGATCAGATATTTAATTTTCTAACAGTGCCATGTTGTCTATTCGATAAAAAATTGTAAATATTTTGTTTCTAAATTATTCTCAAATTTTTAATAGCAAAATAGACTTGGAAATTCAAGTATTTATTTTCTTGTTTAATATTTTAATATGACGATTAAATCGTTTATTTATCCTATTGGTAGTTACATCTTTTATTTATAGTTTCATCGGCTTTGAAAAAATCAAGTTACATTTATTATTGTACTTTTGCAACATTTATATTTTCTTATCTACAATATTTAATCCAAAATAAATATTTAACAGTATTTTTTCTCGGCTGGCCTGTAAAAACTCTTTGTTATTAATAACGCGTTAATAATATTTGTCAAGCGTAGGCTAAACACTTATTTAAAAAAAAAAGACATAGAGACAATTAGTGGAAAGGATTAGACTAAAACATGTGGTCAGCCATTCACGTGACCGATGACTCCAATGTAGTAAAAAACTCACGTGCCAGTCTGTATTGGGTTCGTTTCAACAAATTTTTATCAGGGGGGGGATGGATGTCACACCCTTTCGAACCCTAAAAAATCTCAATTTAAATTGATTCCTTCTTCAGTCCCATTCTTACAATTCACCCAATCATATCCTCTTACTGCGCTGTAAGAGAACGAACTCTCCCCCCTCTCTCTCTCTCCGACCTAGATTCCCTCCTCTCAATTGTCAGAAAAAAAATGGCTGGTGCTAAGAAGCTCTCATCATCAGCCAAGACTAAACCTTCGAGTGTCTCTGGGAAAGATAAGGTTTTTATTTTTTTTTCAATCAAATCAAACAATTCAACTTCGATTCGAGTAACTGATTTGTTGTAATTCAGGTTAGCAATGGTGAAGACTTGGTGGGTTCAAAGGTTAGAGTTTGGTGGCCGATAGATCGAAAGTGAGTTAACTCGATCTAACTTTCAAAAAAAGTTAGGTAACTTCAAGTACTTTGTGATGATGAATCTTACAGATCTCTCTCTCTTTGGTTTGTGTAGGTTCTACAATGGAGTGGTTGATTCCTTTAACTCTCGCACTAAGAAACATCGGGTAATTCAATTTCTGTTGATAGATCTGGCTTGGATTGTAGATTCAATTACATCTTTCATTAAATGAAGATTGAGTTAGGTCAATTTCAGGATCCTTGATTATACAATTTTTGGGTGCATTCAATTTTTCAGTTTCTTTAAAGATTGTTGTCAATTAATGTTTGTTGCCTTTACAATCATGCCTGTGATAAATAGGTTTTTTATGATGATGGTGAGAAAGAGATCTTGGATATGGACAAGGAGAGGTGGGAGTTAATTGGAGATGATGATGATGATAATGCTGCTGATGAGGTAGAGAGTTGTTTTATCATTGTATTGTTGATTTTGCTGTTGAGGAATATGTTTTAATGTTTTTTTCTGTTTTACATCTCCTTGCAGGACAAATCTGACGATGAGATCGCTGATGTTATCCCAGAACCGTAAGTAGAGAGAGACTCTTCTTTATTCTTGATTAGTTCTTGATTCAGAAGATCCTGTGTGTTGTGTTGTGTTGAGTGTACTGTCTTGATACAGCTAGTGTTCAAGTTGTTTTTTTTCCCAGTGGTCTTTTGTTACATATCTTTGGCCAAACTCTTTTGCAGGCCTAACAGGAAGTCTGCTAGGACAAATGGTGTGATGGGTGACATTGGTGGGAAGATTGTAGCAGCGGCCTCGCGTCTGAGGTCGTGCAATAAGATTTCCGAAGCAACCAATGGGAAGAAGAAAAGGGCTTCTTCGTCTTCATCAGAGGCTGTCTCTGAAAAAGTGACAAGACCAATGCCTTCCTCTAAGAAGAGCAGCAAGAGGAAGAGGACTGATGACGAAGATGTGGGTGAGGATGAGCAAGCATCTGACGATGAATCCAAGCCGCTGCAGATTTTGGTGGATAAGTTGAAGGGCAAGAAGAAGAAGAAGCAGGAGAAGGAAGCCCCCAAAGAAGAAACCAAGGAGGGTGAACCCAAAGAAGAAACCAAAGAGGGTGAAGAACCCAAGGAAGAAGGGGAAGAAGGTGAAGAACCCAAGGAAGAAGGGGAAGAAGGTGAAGAACCCAAGGAAGAAGAGGAAGAGGGGGAACAGGCTTAGACAAGAGAGTTTCGCAGTCTATCTCAATGTGCAAGTATTTTAGAAGAGTTTTTAATTTATACAGCTGAGTCTTACTTGGTTAAAGTATAGGACTTGTAGGGATTTTTAGGTTATGTTGATTCGAAAAATGTGCAGCCATAGGGGTTGAGATAAAGCTAATCTGTTGAACTGTGATTTGTGAATCAGTGTTTACCATTTAATCACACCTCCTTTCTGATATGAATTGTGTTCACTTGCAAAGCAGATTTAAACGCTCCACATATTTTTGTTTAGAGAAATGCTTAAAATATTAAGATGGCAAAAAGAGTATTATCTTCGTGTGCTGATATAAGCAAGAGATTTAGTGCTAAATCGAGCCTAGATTCATTGTGAATTCAAGTGAGCCAGAAGGGTAAACAGTGTTAAAATTTAGTTGTTGCTGATTAGTTTATCCGCTATTCAGTTTTCTCATCTCATGTTTTATAAACATATTTTGAATAAATACAAATACTTGGACCAAAAAAGAATAAATACAAATACTATATATATATGTATGAATGTGAATTCAAGTATTTACATTTTTTATTTCGTAAGGAGGAGCTGTACGACTTCATCTTTTAGAAGAAAATAAACAGAATCGTGTAGGTGAATAAGTAAACACCAAAATACTGCGGCCTCACTAAACCATTTAAAGGTACAACACTAATCATTATTTTTTGTCAACCAACACTAATCATATTTATACCTCATTATCATTTTAACTATTCTACTCATTGGTTATCGAAAAACTAAATAGCTTTTAACTCGCAAAGTCTCCTACAAACCGTGACACGAAAAGAGTAAATATAAAATTAAGTCAGCATTAATCCAGTAATGAAGAGAAGGACAAAAGATGTTGAGACACGCGTGTGTCAGTCACTAGTGTCATTACAAAGGACATTAAACAGATGAGACGGCAAAGAGACGGAACTGATAAAATAAAGATACATCCAACGGCTCGTAGCGCACCTCAAGTCAAATCAACGACCAAAGACAAAAGACTTGGCCTTTCGATAGCGACACGTTTCTCTCTCCGACAAACCATAACCAAGCGTTTTCCTCATCCGTACTTTTTAATCTCTTCCTCTCTGTTTTTCATTTTCTCTTCTGCTTCCATTTAATCTAAATTTCTTGAAAACGTTTTCAGATCTTATTCATTTTAGGGTTTTAAATTTTCTCAAATCTCTCGATAGAGAGAAAGAACCAGCACACACAGATGCATACTTTTGCATGAAGAAGAGAGTGAATATTTATATAAGATTAACCTTTCTTTCTCGATGCCAGTTTCATTTCTGAACGCATCTCCATCACCTTTGTTTCTAGCTTCAGTTCTTTTTTTTTTAATATAGAGCTGTGAATTAGAGAAACCCTAATTAGTGTCCGTACTTAGATTTTTTACTTTCCTTTTATGTATCCACAGATCGAGGTCTTGTTAGTTGTTATTATTTCCCAAATCTGATCTCAAGTACCTTCTTTCTGTACTTGCGACTTCTCACTTTTTTGTGTTTTAACTTTCTCTTACCATCCGTTTCTGGACAAGATTGACCTAGCTATATGTACACATAAGTTGTTTCTCTTCAATATATTACTATGTTAAATGTTGATGGGGAAAAAGAAGTTGACAGAAGAGAGTGAGCACACAAAGGGGGAATTGTATAAAATTAAGTTTGTTGTATATGGTTGCTTTTGCGTGCTCACTCTCTTTATGTCACAACTTCTCCTTCATGGTCATCTTCACTGAATCTTAGTGATTATGTGTTCATATATGTCTCATATTATGCATTACATATTACATATTACATCTATTATTCTTTATTGTATTAACTTCAATTGATTGGCATTTGAAGTATCTTCAGAACTTTGTACATTAGTCATGATGAATCATAAATTTTAGTTTTATGATATATTTACACATATGACATGACCTTTGTTGGATTTCTCATATACAATTAAATGTCTTTTTCTACTTGGTTTAGGTTTCGTTGACCCATTATGCTTCTAATATATACTCGTTGGAATATGTTGTTTGTATTCTAAGTATATATTGTCACTCGAATAAATATTTTTTTATGCAGACTCTAGCTCATGGTTACACTGAGTGGCACCCAACTATAAAGGTTCAAATTTATGTAGATTACACTTGAATCTATGGAATTACTAAGTTTGGGGTTTACCGACAATTAACCAAAGCTTCGAGTTGATCAATGAGCTCAGAATCAGAGGAGTTGTAGTTTCTGTGCTTGTTAGGTGAATATTTTTGATCTAAGGTCTTTTATTAAGCTGTGTGGAGTGTACTCTCAGCCACAGTTAGTAGAAGCAGTTGAAACTTATGTGGTTGTTTATACGTCTGAGTGAGAGCCTATCTGCGATTGCTGTGGTGAAGAAAATGATTATCTAGGAAAGGAAATTTAGTCGGGACATTTAACTAATGTACTGTTAGTTGAGGTTTGACTGGGTTGTTATATGAAAATATTAGATAAGTCGAATGAGTGGATGTATAGTGTAAATAGTGAGATTCACATAACATTGTGGGTTTTGGAATATGACTTGAAGGAGGTTTTATTGACATGTGTGAACATTGTGATACACAACATAACTTTGCATACACAGCCATATATAATAAGCTCCTTCATTTTGTTCCATGCATTTTCTTTATCTCGTCAATTAGCTTCTCTGTTGGGATGTTATTTTATAACGAATGTGTAACTGCTTTCTGAGTCACCTTGTTGCAAAATCCTTACGTTCGGTGTCAATAACTAGTCTTTTTATTACCGTAACTTAGCAAATATTTTGAGTATTTGATTCTTGGATCAATAGGAATTATTTGTTCTAACTTCTTTTGTTCATTAAATACTCAAATATCGTTTCTTGAATTTTATCAAGGGAAAATCATATTCGGTTACTAACTTAAGATGAATGGCAAACGTGAAACGACTCGCTTTGTTACATGTTAACGAACCGAATCAAACAGACTATGCTTCATTCCTGTGCAGGCATGGATGGACTTTCGTGAAGAAGTAAAAAGAGACTATAATCTAAATGAACTTGTTTTGCTGATGTAACCAAACTACGAAGAAGAAAAATAATGAGTTGAATGTGATTAGAACAAATGATATAAAACACATGCATGCAGATAATAATGCCGTATACTAGAAATGGAAGCTTAAGCTTATTGTATTTTCAATAATCAACGCTAATTATCTTTTGCCATGACATAATTACTTGATATTTGGACAAAACAGCTCTTTAATTATATCTTTGAAACGAACGGCTCAGATGTCTTCTAAGTACATACCCAATACAAGCAAGCACGGGATCATCCCCTAGAAATAATGTAGAACAAGTACGGAAACATGTGTCAGAGAAGAGATTGCAAAGAAAGACCAAAGAAAAGCAAAGGTTTTTTTTTTCTTTTTTTGGTCAAAAAATGCATTTACTCGTCTTTGGTAGACTTTCTCAAAGAACAGGAACTTGAGGTAGCTGTTTTTCATTTACGTATCATTGTATTATGCCACTAGCTTATCTTATTTGAATGTATATTCTGCAGATTTACGGAAGTTTTGACTATGTTTGTCCTGTTTTTTTGGGTGTTATAAGATATTTGTCGTGTGTCCGAGGGACATCAAGGCTGTATTAATGCTGTCTTCGAACTCTACTGGTTCACCCTTGCTATGATCTAAAGGTATATGAAATTGACTTAGACACCAGCTCTTTAGATGTAGCACGGAACAAATTATAGCGCATGGATTAGTAGCTCGTGATTTGGTCTTGTAAGTCGGGTGAAGTTAAATCTCCTTCCCATTGTAAAAATTGAAAATGTGGAAAATTGTAGTAAGAACTTTTTCATATTGAATAAATACGATTTCTGGTTACTGAATTCTTTTTCTTTTTCTGGACTAAGAAATATAAAAGGCAATTTCATATTAACAAATGACATTGTATACACATCTTCAAGGCATCATCATCAGTGGTGTCTTTCGTGCACAACTTAAACGAGCAATACTCTCTATCAAGGGGCTTGGGAGTTGTGATCACCTATTTGTACTTTTGTATGCATGTTTAATCAGAATATCTGGAAGAAAAGGCTGGTGGATCCATCACCAAATGATTTCAGATCTGCTGGTTTCACCAAGGCCCTGCACAGAGGACATGTCCTCTCTCTCTCAAACCTGCACCAAGTCATTAATCAACATTCATTCAACCGTCCAGATATTATTAACACAAAAAGAACCAAACTGCTATAAGCACCAAAACAAACTCACCATTCTGAAACGCAATCTTCGCAGAACATGTGCTTGCAGCGAAGAAGAACTGGGGTGTGCATCTTCTCCTGGCAGATGGCACACAGGTCGCCCGCAGCATTCACCTGTGCACATATCAAAAAAGCAAGCCATTTCTCTTGCTTGTTAAAAGGCTTGAATCTTAAAGAGGCATTTATCTATAAATTTGAATCTTTCTAAAACACTGACCTGCTCTGTAGTTGCGTACGATCCATAATGCACTTCTTTGCGAGACAAAGATTTCAACGCCGTAAAGAAGGATTGAACCTAAAAAAAATGTATTGCCAACTTCCCCTCATCAGCTACTACCTCCAGAAAAAAAAAAACAGGGTGATGAAATAGTGGAGAAACACTTACCTTCTCAACTACAGAAGTGAGCTTGAAAGTGAGATACAGTCCTGTCATGAGAGAAGAGAAGAGGCTTCCGTAATCCTTGTTCAAGAAGAAACGGTACCATACAGGGGTAGGCAGCAAAGAGCGATACAGAAGCATCATATATTCAACCAAAGTTAGCAATTGACCCTGCAGACAGAAGTTTAATTACCAAATTAATGATCGCTTACCAAATCACACAGTCAGCTTAAAGTGAATAAAAGCTCAAAAAGGACAGACATAAGAAGAGAACCCTGACCTGTTTACGATAGTTCCGACCCCTACTGTTCTTGTAGTAAATCAAGAGAAAACACTTTAATATCATCGAGGCCTGCCGTGCTAGTGTATCTGAGGCAAAAAATACGCAAAATTTCAAGTCGTGTAAGCATTAAAATTATATAAAACATAGATACAAAACGATGAAAAATGTACACACACATACCATTGACGACGATGATGAAAATGGCATGCCAGAAAGGAGGAATGGACTTGGGAGGGAACATGATCAAGGGATACAAGAGGTCATCCTTACGGAACCACCAATAAACACCAACCACATGGGCAGCAAACGCTACAGAGATCCCGATTAAAGCCGAGATCTGCCTCTCACCCTGCCAACACAAATATCAGTGAGACTTAAAAAAAAACTAGCCCGTTTATTTAAACTGAGAAAAAAAGAAAGAAATAAATGCAAAACCTTTAATGCAGTTTGCTTCTTCAAAATATCATTCGACTTGAACATGACAGCAGCAATCCAAATTGCAACAAAGAAACCTAAACAATAGGCAAAAATAACTAAGTACACGAAAACATTATAAGAATAAAGAGAGAGAGAGGAGAGTGGTGGTACCCTGGAGATGCTGGCGGATAAAGACGACCAAGAGAAGCAAAGAAAAGGGAAGAATCTGCTCGATCCAGCGCGCAGCCTGCTGAATATCATATCTCTGGTAAGGCGAGCTGGCCGCAGCATCTCCTCCGGTAACAGATTCACCTCCTTCTCCAGTGGGACTCGAAGCAGAACCACCACCCAGAGCTTCGCTCTGAGCCGCAGTGCCGGTGATATCACTTTCAGCAGCAGCAGCGTCCTGCTCCTCGTTGCCGATGATCCTAATGGCGACCTCTCCTCCTCCGCTGGAGATCATCGTTGGAGAATCATCGCTGCTGCTATTGACGAGGGATGTTGTTTCGGCGGCCTCGTGGCTGGGACTCGTTGGCCTCGGTCGAAATAGACCTGAGTACTCTAGTAAGGTTGATATGGGGGCTTGGATGAGGTTAGAAGCTGAGAGGATTGAGGAGTTTCTCCGAGGAGAGCCTCTGAAGGTGGTGTCGTTGTTGGTGCTTGAGGTTTCCATTTGAATAATAAAACCCTAAAAATAAATAAAATCGAAGATTAACAGATAAAGCAGCAACGAGTATGCAGGAGAAGGGATTATTAAGCTGTGAAACACTACCTGAAAATGGAGCTTTGAATCGTTATATTGGAAACCCTAAAGCGAAACCCTGATGGAGTCAAGCATCTTATGAACCTAGAAAACAGATTAAAGTCGCATCAATTCCACACAAAAGATAAATAGCTCAGAAGAAGGAAAATCCACGGATCGAGGTTGAATAAGGGTACCGTGGAAGATAGATCTCGTTGAAGACGGCGATTACGGGAAAGAGAGGCGAAGGTCGCGATGAGAGAGAGAGAGAGGAGCAAGGTCTATCGTACGCGGAGGTAAAGAAAGATCTTCGAGGAACTTTTTTTCTGTCCGTCAATGTCTGGTACAGTTGAGGCCTGACCATTAATAACCCTTGCGAGGTCAAAATGGGTTTTCTCTTTAGTGGGCTTTTAGTTGGGAATGGATTGGGCTTTAAATTTCACGTGTGATGTTAAATAGATTATTTATGATGATCAATCAAAGAGTCCGCAGAAGACTTTATTCATTCTATATGATTTCTCGCTGATGATGTTGGTAGCAGATTCTACATGATGATAATGTATTTTTTGAAGGAAGAAAGAAAGAAATAATACAGTTAAATGGAGCAAGAAGTACAATGGCATGGTGGCGCATGTGGTTTAGGAACACCATTTTCACTCCAAGCACAGCTCCAATGGCGTTTTCAGCTTCATCCAAGTTCAATCATACGAAGCAGGTTTTGTTAAATCTCTTTTAGGGGGAAGGTAAACCAGTGTTATTCATCTTCCTCAAACCACTGCAACTATTAGCCTGATCATCATCAAACATTTTATATTTGATTTGCTTCCATTTTTTTTCCTAATACCTTTATTCTTTATAAGAAAACATATATTATAATATAACACATACTCAAATGCAAAGATTATAAAAAATTGTGTTATTAGACAAATAAAACAAAATACACTACTATGACGTTCACATACATTAAAACCCTCTTGTTCTGCATCAAAATAGATCTAAAATGCAACAAAATCATTTTGAAGAAAAAAAAAAAACGAAGATAAACTATAATCACCTTTCCCTCTTTGTTCCTTGATCACACAACCACCATCATCATGTTCATACTCCTCTAATCGATCTTAACCGAAGAATAGATGAGTCTTGTGAACCAGAGGCAAGCATAGAACCCAATCGTTCCTGTCAGCACAAAAAATGCGTAAGACGCGATGAGCATGTACCCAAAGTAAAGCATCGCCGACACCAGTTTTGTGATCTGAAGCTTTGTGAAGAAGTAGAACGTCGCGTAGAGGAATAGATACAGAGCTGATGAGCCTGATGTTAGGTACGATCTCCACCACCACAGGTAGTCTTCACTGCAGAGCTGGAAGTAGCAGAGTACTACGGTTATCTCGGCGCAAGTGACAATGAGGATTACAAAGACGAGGAAGAGGAAACCGAAGATGTAGTAGAACTGGTTGAGCCAGATGGATGTGAGGATGAAGAAGAGCTCGATGAAGACTGCACCAAACGGTAGGATTCCTCCAATGAGGATTGAGAAAACCGGGTTCATGTACCACGCTTGCTCTGGGATTTGCCTTGGGATTTTGTTGGTTTTCACTGGGTCATCAACCGCTGGTTTCTTGAAACCGAGGTAAGCCCCAACAAAGACAAGAGGAACCGAGATGCCAAACCAGAGGAAGATCAAGGCGAACATTGTTCCAAAGGGGACAGCACCAGATGACTTTTGTCCCCAGATGAGAGCGTTTAGGACAAAGAAGATGGAGGAGACAACTGCAGGGAACAAGAAGGCTGTTCTGAAGGCGATTCTCTTCCACTCTGTTCCTTTGAACATTTTGTAGAGACGTGAAGAAGCGTAACCAGCAAAGAGTCCCATGAAGACCCAGAGAAGAAGCATGGCAGTCATCAGACCACCCCGGTTCGAAGGGGAGAGGAACCCGAGCATGGCGAAGATCATTGTGACAAAAACCATGCCTAAACATTGGACCCCTGTACCAACGTAGACGCAGAGCAGATCTGAATTGGTTGGAATCCTGAACACATCACCATGGACAAGCTTCCATCCTGTCTCTTCTTGAGCTTCTTCTTGAGTCTCAAGCTCGTTGTATCGTGAAATGTCACGGTAAAGGGTCCTCAGCATTATCATCGCCACCATACCAGATAGGAACAGAACAATCATCAGAGAATTGACGATAGAGAACCAATGAATTTGGTTATCATTCATCAGAAGATAAGCATCCCATCTAGATGCCCACTTCACTTCACTTTCCTGAACAGAAGCAGCAGCAGGAAATCAGATAATTATTGAGAACGAGAACCACGGCCTTTGTTCAAGGAACACATTGCAGAGTATTTTTCATATACTAAAAACAACTTGCCTGGAAATCAACATCATACGTGAAGATAATCTCCTTCTTTGGTTCAACTTCTTGAGGGGTAGAGGAGCTAACGACTAAGCGTTTTGTGTGAGGATCACAGGTCGTCAAACGGGTCTTCTCACTCCACTTTCCATCGTACTCATGCTTAACACTACAAATCAAGGGGAAAGCAATCAGTACAAAAGAACAGGGAGGCACAAGAGACAATTCAAATCAGGAAAAAAGAAACGAACCTGTAAGGTTTGACTTCAAATCCCACAATCCTTGCAGAATCAGTTTGTACATCTCTGTGATATCGGACAGTAAACGCCAAGTGATTGTGCATGAAGAACTTTTGCTCTTTGCTCTGTTTATACAAAAAGACAGTTTAGAAAATCGAGATATTTCATTTGAAATGCTGTCGACAATCGAAACCTACTTACCCCTTCATACTGGCCTTTAAGACCAACATGATAGCCAAGCTGATAAACAACAGCGGGAGAACCCGGATCCCCTCTTTCGATTGGAACCACAAGAGGAAGATTGTCGAGGATCCTAGCACACACAAAAGAAAAACGCTTGTAAGAAAACTGACAGAAGGGAAGCATGTTCTCCATATAAGCAAAGAATCCAACAAAAAGTTTCTATATTTGGGTCTTACATGTTGACACGGTACTCATCATCAATCTTTTCTTTGAAGGCTTTGGCTGTCTTGTCATCAAGAGTGACCCGGCAGAGAACATTGCACATCTGTGCCTCCCGCATCTTAAACTGCAGTTGATTCAACTCCACATAGGTTAGAGATAAAAGTACATACTGATTATATATATAAGAACCCAAAATACAATAGAGAGAGACAAACCGAATAAGGGGCATTTTCAATGCGGTCACCACGAAGCACTTCACCAAGATTCTCAGTACTATCAACAATCTTCTTAGGTTGACAAAAAGGAAGCGAGTAGTACGAGTAAGGAAGCTGAGTCTTGATGGAGCTTAGTTTATTCACTTTAACCTTCAGCTCATCACCCTGTTACATGCAAGTATACATCGAGTGAGATTCTTAATAAAGCATGCACGACAACATTGCGCTTGTACCTTAAACTAAGAATCAAAATCTCAACAAATGTGATACAGCAACGGATCGAGAGATTCTCGAATCGGAAATGAAGTGAAATTAAAGCCTCAACACAAACCAATCACACCGAGTCTCATTTTCTGTAGCTATCTCACGGATCAACTACTGATTAATCCTAAAGCTAAACCAACATCATACCAAGACCTATAGCTCAGATCGAGGAGATCCAATTCAGATCTAGAATCCTAGGAGGACAGATTCGAATGTTTACCTTCTCGAAATCCTGAGGAGCTACACCTGGGAGATAGAAAGAGTGAGCTACATGAACGCAGAGCAGAAGAATTAAGACGATAGCGGATCCAGAAGCTTCCATAGCCATGGCCGTGAAAGGAAATACGAATGTTCAGATCTGAAGCTACGCTACAGTTTGTTTTTTTTCTCTTATACGATTGGGGAGAGTGGAGACGAAGACCCGCTTGTAGTTGTAAATGTAGTACAGCCCGGTTATCTCTCCGGTTTGGCTCTTTAGTTGGTCGATCCTTATCAACCATTCATTATTCGCCACGTCGCTACTCCTAAAGTCTTTACATAGCTATCCACTAATGGGCTTTTAACTCGATGATGCCCACCATATTATAAACCAGGATTAGTTCATTAATCAATAGCATCGGTAATGAATCAAACGTTGTACTAACATGTATTTACTATTTACTGCTTTTGTTATGTTTTCTGCACAAGTGCTTACCTTTTAAGAAGTTCATAAATCATTTAAGAAGAAAATAGTAGTTTTGGGTTTATTATCTTGAAGAGTAGCACAATAAAGGAAGCAAATAAGCTTAGTCTTGTTCAAGTTCACCAATGAAACAATAGATATTAATAACGAAGACTTCCTACATACATTGATCATAAACCTTTAGAGATTGTATTTTATAAACTACCATTTGTTATACAGTTTTAATCAAATTTAAAATATTTTTATAATATAAAATATTCCCTAAAACATCTTATGAAGGAAGTAAAGTATTGATTCATTAGCAATGATATTGATTAATTAACTAATCACTAGATCTCGACCCGCACAACCGTGCAGGTTTTATTTTCATTTTTATATGTATATATATTTATTTAGATCATTAGTAGTATACATTTTAAATTTTAATCATATATTTAAATATTTATAAAGCTATTTCAAATACAATAATATATAGTTTGCACGTTATAAATAATCAATTGTTTAAACCGTTGTACGTATTTGTTGCTTCTTATTATATATTTATCTTATTGTATTTGCATTTAGTTATTAAACATATTAATATGTGCATGAAAAACATATTTGATAATTATTTTTTATTTAATTGATGTTAAATTTTTACCCGTCTTTTAAAGCTGGATTTTTAGCAGTATTTTCTATGTTTATTCATTTTACACAATATATATTATTATATCTACAAAAGTGAAAGATATGTTAATTTTATACATGTAGTATATAGTCTGCTAATGTTAAGCCGCTCTGTCATATTATATTTTTAACATAAATAATTCTATTTATGAAAATAAAATTTAAAATTTTATCAATTTAATATAATTTTATCATATTAAGTTCAATATGATAAAAAAAAATTAACATAATTGATTGTGATTATATAACAGATAAAAATAAGATATAATATTTTATTTTTCATTTTATAAAAATAGCTGAATATATTAATGTATAATAATATTTCAAAACTAATTACGGAATTTGTTAAAATATTTACATATAATTTTGAAAATTAAGATCTTTTTAAAAGATTTTTCGAAATTTAAAATATATATATTTAAAATTTAAATGAAAAGATTCAAAAGATATTATGATTAAAGTAGTTCAAAGATTAATAATGATTAAAAATATAGTGTGACCAAGTCTAGTAGATAGTCTATTTTTAAGAAAATCACACATGAATTAGAAATCATGACTTCTGTTTTAGTATAATAGATGACTAGATTATGACCCGCGCTTTGGAAGCGCGGAATATTTTACGATGAAAATTTTTACTAAGAATTTAACAAATATTTTGGTAACTTTTAAAGAGTGTATTTAAAATATTTTTGCATTTAAATCAGTGTTTCTAAATTCAACCCGATTGTGATTATACCGGTTAATCCGGAGATCTGACAATTCAATTTAGGTTTTTAAAATATTCATATTAACAAAAATCACTAAAATTCGAGACTAACCGATTGAACTGATGGATGACCAATATATAATCTAATTTGATTTAAATTGTAATAGTTTCATAATTTGTAATCTTATAATCCAAATTTTAAAGTTCATTATTTTGCAATTTATGAAATTTGTTTCTACAAAATTTTAAAGAGAAAATGGTAGATATAAAATATTAAGATTAATTATTGTATTGTTTGGAAACATTGATAATAGTATAAAATATATTGTTTGGAAACATTGATAGTAGTAAGAAATAAGTATATTGTTTGGAAACATGGATAGTAGTATAAAGAAAAGAACATTAATGATTTAATGTAGGTTTAACTATAAAGTATAAATGTGTATTTAATTTAAAAACTTACAAAATAAATGTTAGGTCCAACATAATGTTTCTGTTTTAATAAGATAGATATTGTTAATTATTTGGACATTTGGAAGTCGGCCAAAGAAGTTAAGAATTGTATATAATAGTCGAGTGAAATATAATAAGGTGGTTACAAATATTATAAGAATTGAAGAAAATAAAGTTTGAAAGTAAATTGTTCGAGTAGTATGAAGAATGCTGTTGCTTTTTATTTTTCTATGAGCTTAATTACTTATAGAGTTTATTTAACTAGATGTTCGTACAGGTCAAATAAGCTAAGGATGGGATTCAGATTATAAGCAATTTATTCCATATTGTACGTGAATCAGTTTGGTAACGTAATCTTTTGTAATTGTAATTTATTTAGGAAACTAATAAATACACGAAAAAGACAAACATAACTAAATAATAGGTTTGTTTAATTTAGTGAATTTTTTCAGTGGCATTGAATTGTAAAAATTTTGTAAGTTTAAGGGTATTTTCATATGTGTACTTCTGTTTTAATAAAATAGACTAGATTTTGACCCGCACGTCCGTGCGGGTGTATATTTCAAAAGTATATTGCTATTTATTTTTTATGTCAATATCAAAGCTGAATAAAAATATTTAAATTTGAAGAACCGAACCGATCACGATCCGAAAGAGTAATACCAAACCCGAACCAAAATTGATTAAATATCCAAATTATTCAAAATTTTGATATTTAGACAACCGAACCAAAAGAGTAATAAATTTGAACCGAAGTATTTTGGATATCAAAATGTATCCAAAAATATATATATATATATATTATATATTATATATTATATATATATTATATATATATATATATATATTTAATTATTTTTAGTTTTAGTGCATATAAAAACATTAAGAATATATGTGATTTCTTGCTAGATTGACATTTTAAACATAATAATAATCAAAACTTAATTAATTATCAATTTACTTATTTATCAGGACGCTTATGTATAGCAAATTTTGAATAAATGAATTAATCTGCATATATATGTCAGGAATAGGGGTGGACGTTCGGGTACCCGTTCGGGTTTTGATTCGGGTCTATTCCGATTTCGGATTTTTGGGGTCAAAGATTTCAGCCCCATTCGGATATTTCTAAATTTCGGTTCAGGTTCGGTACGGATCCTTGCGGGTTCGGATAACCCGTTTAAATTATTTTCAAATTTTTAAAATTCATTATATACTTTAAACTTCTCAAAATTTATAAATAAAATAATATATTACATATAAATTTTAAAAACATGTGTCAAAGTACCAAAATTTAACATATACATTAGTTTGATTTGAATATTTGGATAGAAAATCAATACATATTTTATGTATTTTTGGTGTTTTGAGTATATTTCGATTTTTTTGCCCAGCCCTAGTCAGAAAGATTAAATTTTACTTTAGTTAAGTAAACTTGTATATAGGAAATGTTGTTTTACTTGCATTCAGGTTGATTGGAAATCTTGATACTAAATAGTAAATGGTGATATCCGTACCAAATCATAGTATTATTTACTCAAAAACAGTTGTATGATGTAAATCTTGATTCATAATTAAATCAAAAGATTAGCATAATAATCATGTTATAGATAGTTTTTTATTTGAATGGCGAAAGATTAGTGGTTAAGTTATATGGTAGTTGAGTTTTAAGTACACTTGATAGCTTGAGAAAAAAACAGGAAAAGTCTGAATAGATAAAAACCAAAACCAAAACAACAACTGATGTAACCAAAATATAAAAATAAACACCTTAAAGAAAAACACCAACAATTCTAACAGATGATGAAACAAACACACGGGAACTGATCAACCTTAGTATTTTACAACTTTATTGTCTTCGTGCACAACTTCCATGCACTTGGAAAAAAGGGTTGAAAAAGCTTCTGAGAATGTTTTTTTTTTTTAAACTTCAGAGAAATTTTAAGAGTTAATATCATAAACACTTAGTCAATATAAAAAATGGTCAAAAGAAAATCACTTATCAAGTAATAATCACAAACCTCTCCACCAAAATGAATGGATGAATCGGTTTCAATCTGGAAACTCGGTTTGGTTTGAGATTATAATTGTGATTATTATCGTCAGTCCAGACTGCAGAACAATGAAAGTGTCAGCTCCGTTTGCTACACTGTCTGGACTAATTGAAATCGCAAAACAAAATAATTTCCAACTAAATTTTGGATAAGCTAATGCAACAATTTTGCATTTTTATCTGTATAAGAATTAAAATAGTTAATATCAAACAGTAACAATTAAAACGCTAGTTATTGATAACACATAAACTTGCCTCATCATAATAACCATTCTCAAGGTCAACAGAAACAGAAAAATAAAAAAGTAAAACGTCGCCATTTTTGTATAGCTTGTTTTGGATGCAAAGAAAATAAAAGGTAAGAGATGTATATACATCAGTACAATGGCGATTTCTTTTTAGTGAGCTAATCATTTTCGTATTTAATAATTAGATTTTTCATTGATTGCAGGGATTTTATACCTTGGTATATTTTTTTGAAGTTCGTAAGTGGAAAGACATTTATAAAAATTTATGAAGAAGGAATGTTAAAAACAGAGCGTATCACACTAAAGATATATGCTAGATTTTAGGTGTAGATATGTAAAGTAGTTAATATAGCAGTGAATTTTTTGTAACGACATATAAACTGTTTTTATTATTATTTGGAAACCGAGATTTTTTTTAGAAAACTATAGTTTAATAAGTCAGTGGCATGACATTGTAATTATTGAGAAAAACTAAGAGGTATTTCAAAATTGTACTTCTGTTTTAATAGTTTAGATGGATGGATTATTAGACGGTGGGATGTAGGCATCATCTATTTAAGCCCATAAGGAAAGACTTCACGAGTAGTAACGTGGTGAATGATGAATTGTTAATAAGGCTCGAACAATAACGAACCGAACCATAGAGCTAAACCGAACTGTATTACACTAGAACCGGGTCTTCGTCACCAAGCGTATAAGGAAAATAAACTGACTGTAAGCGTACCTTCAAACTAGTGATTTTTTTTTTACCTTTGTGGGAACAGCCATGGGTATGGAGCTCCGGAGAATATCGGACACCTCCACATCCGCGATCGTCTTGATCCTTCTGCTCTGCGTTCATGTAGCTCACTCTTTCTACCTCCCAGGCGTCGCTCCTCAGGATTTCGAGAAGGTAAAACGTTCGAATTTGTGCTCCTAGGCTTCTAGATCTTAATTGAATCTCCTCGATCTGAGCTCTCGGTATTGGTATGATGTTGGTTTACCTTTAGGATTAGATCCGCGAGAAAGCTATAGTAAACGAGAGTAGCTGTGCTGATGCACCGACTTTTGTTTAAGTTATAAATTTTTTTTTTTTAATTCCTCAGAGAAAATGTGGTTATTGGTTTGTGCTGAGGCTTTCATTTCGATTAGTTTCTGATTCACGAGTCTCTCGATACTGAACAATGTCGGCACTGTGGGCGAGTGTGTGGTCTTTTTATCGAATATTTTCTTGGTTGTAGGGTGATGAGCTGAAGGTTAAAGTGAATAAACTAAGCTCCATCAAGACTCAGCTTCCTTACTCGTATTACTCGCTTCCTTTTTGTCAACCTAAGAAGATTGTTGATAGTACTGAGAATCTTGGAGAAGTGCTTCGTGGTGACCGCATTGAAAATGCCCCTTACTCGGTTTGTCTCTCTATTGCCTTTTAAATGATCAGTCTGTGATTTATCTCTAACCTTTTTGGGGTTGGATCAACTGCAGTTTAAAATGCGGGAGGCGCAGATGTGCAATGTTCTCTGCCGCATCACTCTTGATGCCAAGACAGCCAAAGCGTTCAAAGAAAAGATTGATGATGAATACCGTGTCAACATGTAAGACCAATAAAATAGAAACTTTTGTTGGATTCTTTGCTTATATGGAGGTAGATCATGGTTTCCTTCTGTCAGTTTTCTTACAAGTGGTTCTTTTGTGTGCTAGGATCCTCGACAATCTTCCTCTTGTGGTTCCAGTCGAAAGGGGTCTAAATTCTCCTGATGTTGTTTATCAGCTTGGCTATCATGTTGGTCTTAAAGGCCAGTATGCGGGGGTAAGTAGGTTTCGATTGTCAACAGCATTTCAAATGGCTTGATTTTCTAAACTGCTTTTTTTGTATACACAGAGCAAAGAGCAAAAGTTCTTTATGTACAATCACTTGGCATTTACTGTCCGATATCACAGAGATGTGCAAACTGATTCTGCAAGGATTGTGGGATTTGAAGTCAAACCTTACAGGTTCGTTTCTTGTCCATGATTTGAATTTTCTTTTGTGCCCGCCTGTTTTTCAGTACTGATTGCTTTTCCCTTGTTTTGTAGTGTTAAGCATGAATACGATGGAAAGTGGAGTGAGAAGACCCGTCTGACGACCTGTGATCCTCACACAAAACACCTGGTCGTTAGCTCTTCTACCCCTCAAGAAGTTGAATCAAAGAAGGAGATTATTTTCACATATGATGTTGATTTCCAGGCAAGTTTTCTTTAATATTAAAAAATACTCTGTGATTTGTGTTTTAAATAAAATAGTTCTTGTTCTCAATATTTTTCTGATTTCCTGCTGCTGCTGCTTTTGTTCAGGAAAGTGAAGTGAAGTGGGCTTCTAGATGGGATGCTTATCTTCTGATGAATGATAACCAAATTCACTGGTTCTCTATCGTCAATTCTCTGATGATTGTTCTGTTCCTATCTGGTATGGTGGCGATGATAATGCTGAGGACCCTTTACCGTGACATTTCACGATACAACGAGCTTGAGACTCAAGAGGAAGCTCAAGAAGAGACAGGATGGAAGCTTGTCCATGGTGATGTTTTCAGGATTCCAACCAATTCAGATCTGCTTTGCGTCTACGTTGGTACAGGGGTCCAATGTTTAGGCATGGTTTTTGTCACAATGATCTTCGCCATGCTTGGGTTTCTCTCCCCTTCGAACCGGGGTGGTCTGATGACGGCCATGCTTCTGCTCTGGGTCTTCATGGGACTCTTTGCTGGTTACGCTTCTTCACGTCTCTACAAAATGTTCAAAGGAACAGAGTGGAAGAGAATCGCCTTCAGAACTGCCTTCTTGTTCCCTGCAGTTGTCTCCTCCATCTTCTTTGTCCTAAACGCTCTCATCTGGGGACAAAAGTCATCTGGTGCTGTCCCCTTTGGAACAATGTTCGCCTTGATCTTCCTTTGGTTTGGCATCTCGGTTCCTCTCGTCTTTGTTGGAGCTTACCTCGGTTTCAAAAAACCAGCGGTTGATGACCCAGTGAAAACCAACAAAATCCCAAGACAAATCCCAGAGCAAGCTTGGTACATGAACCCGGTTTTCTCAATCCTCATTGGAGGAATCCTACCGTTTGGTGCAGTCTTCATCGAGCTCTTCTTTATCCTCACATCCATCTGGCTCAACCAGTTCTACTACATCTTTGGTTTCCTCTTCCTAGTCTTTGTAATCCTCATCGTTACTTGCGCTGAGATAACAGTAGTACTCTGTTACTTCCAGCTGTGCAGCGAGGACTACCTGTGGTGGTGGAGATCGTACCTAACATCAGGCTCATCAGCTCTGTATCTATTCCTCTACGCTACGTTCTACTTCTTCACAAAGCTTCAGATCACAAAACTGGTGTCGGCGATGCTTTACTTTGGGTACATGCTCATCGCATCTTGCGCATTTTTTGTGCTGACAGGAACAATAGGGTTCTATGCTTGTCTCTGGTTCACAAGGCTCATCTATTCCTCGGTTAAGATCGATTAGAGGAGTGTGAAGACAGGTTAAGGAACAAAGAAGAAAGGTGATTATTGTTTAATCATGTTTAAAAATGGTTTTGTTGCATTATAGATATATTTTGTTGCAGAACAAGAGGGGTTTACTATATGTGAACCTTACAATAGTGTATTTTGTTTGATCTGTCTAATAACTCACATTTTGATAATCATTGCATGTGGAGTATGTTATATAATATATGTTTTCCTTTTTATAAAAATGAAAGCAAATCAAATTTAAAATGTTTGATGATGATCAAACTCGAACATTTAAAAGCTTTGTAAACGGGAAGAATCAGAGACACTCTTCTATGTTAGTTCTGGCCTTCAGGGCAGCTTTTTTGCTGCTAAATGGAATGGAGGGTTTGTTCTTCACGCTTTCTGGTGTATAAATGGTGTTGAATGTTGATGTGGTTATAACATAGCTTGGATATCTTAAAGGTTGGCTATAAGATACGACAGGCTCATGTTTTCTTTGATTGGTTGTTTCAGATTAAAAGCCAATTTGTCTGGAACTTTATCTATTCGTGTCTAGAAAAGCTGGGAAGCAGGTAGCTCAAGTGCCAAATAATACAATCCATAGTTATGATGAGCAATGAACATCATACTAGAAAGTGAAAAAACTATGGTTTCTGAGTTTTGAAAATGCTACAAGAAGATCACAAGATGACAAGGTCCCCTCATGTCAGGATTGAACAAATCACTCGAGTATCTTTTGTAGTTATCTCATCAGTGGAAAGAAAATCCTCCGCCAGAGTGTTCAACTTCCTGAAAAATAAAAGAAATAGAGGGGAACATGATACGTCCAGCTTAGAGAAGATGACTCTAAAACACATGGATATGAAACCCAATCTGATGGCAGAAATCACCAACCTGAGGGGGTGGTAGAGATGAAACCCAATCTGATGCATGTGTTGGAAGAAGCCCCAAAGTATTGAGCTGAGAAAAGGGTGCTTGTATGAGAAAACAGAGTTTAATAACTTTTTTTAAGGGAAAAGAAGCAAACAATGATCACCTTCCAGATACCCAAAGCTAAGCCTCCAAGGTTAAGGGCAAGAAACACTAGTTTGGGCATAAGTAGTTCCACCTTATTATCCTTGAATGGCTCAAAAACTGAACACAAAAAAAAAGTGTAAATAATGTAAGGATGCGAGATTCACCAAACCATAACTCAAATGATCAAACTGTGCGAGATATGTTAAGTAGTAAAAATACCCTATTGTGTGTATATACTAGTGCAAGTTCAAACATATCATTTAGCTCTTATATTTTTTCTAGTAGAGATACGCATCAGTTGTTGCGGGGATGACAAGGCTAACTAATGGTGAGCATTGCATATTTAAGGTAAAGAGAGGGATGAGGGGTTTAGCTTACTCTTTCCAACGCTCTGGAGGGCGCTGAGAGGCTGCCAAAGAGCAGAGAAAGTAATACCAATGCTAAAGAGGTGAACAGTGTTGCCAGCCATCCACATCATGAAACCCATCATCATCAGATTCTTAAATGGTGATTGCGCTACCTCCCATGCTTTCTGCTCATTCATCAAACAATTAAAAAAAAAACATGAAACCCCATATCGGTCTACAACAATTCAAATCTGTGGAAGTCAATGGCTTTTAATATACTCTAACAGTCTACACAGCAGTGACAACGATCGATTCCGTACGATTTACGATACGACTTTCGGATTTTGACAACAGTAACAGTACCTGAAGTTTCCAATTAGCTTCGGCGTCTTTCTTTTGGCGGCTCGTTGCTGAGTCATCCTGTTGCAATACCAAAGTTAATTCCCAAAATCGAACCCAATCTAATTCAAATTAAAATAGCGAAACGAAGAAGAAACCTGTTCGGGAGAAGCACGAGAGAACCCAGGGGGATCGAGGATGTCGCGGGAAGATGGAACAGTGGATTGGTCGGAGAAATCGACGGCCCATCTCCGACCAGCACCCATCACTGCTTTGCCTTTGTCCATCTAACGTTACTTCTTCGATCTGTCGGGGAAGAAGAAGAAGAAGAGAGCTAGATCGGATCAGATGTTTCCTTCTAATAGTTCCCTTTTCTTTTTTACTCCCACAGTCCAAACCCGTTTCTTTAAATCGGGTTCGGAGCTTTTTTGACTCGGATTCGACTATTATCCGGATCTTGGATTCGTTTATTCCATTATTAAGCTTTTCAGTCAATGCTCTGGAGTTTATTCGATGGGCCTTTTAAAAACCTATTCAATTTTTCAGCCCCTCAATCGTCAAAGCCCCCGACCAAAACACCCTTAGCATGATAAGCCACAAACCATCCAAGTGAAAAGATCTCCAAGTTTTCGATACTTATTTACATGATAGCATCTTATTTACATTTTTTCCTTTTTTTGGATTTCGAAGTGAAAAGATCTCCAAGTTTTCGACACTTTCGCTTTTCACATACGACGAATCTTCCCCGCCCACGACTAAAAAAGATCATCACACGCTTTTTCTTCCGACGAAAGTGGACTATTATTTATTCCCGCTAATATTCTAGGTTTATCGAGAACAAAATTAACATTGGAGAAACCCTCGAATTTTCAATTTATTTCCATTAATGTATCATAAAATTTTCTCAGCGACATAAAAAAATTATTTACAAAATCCTTCAAAATATCTGATGTAAACACAGATCAGACCGAGAGTGATGAAAACTGTTTCATCTCCTTTGATATTAGATTACAGCAACGCATTGACCCGGCACTGGTGAATCGTCACGTGCTCAAATTTTTGAAAAAATCTCAATCCTCGTCCTCGTCGTGGTTAACCTTCGCCGAACTCAGCGTTCTACACGGCTGCTGAGACGGCGGCGGCGCGTCGACAACAAACGCCGACGACATTTCCATCTGACAAACCCTCACAGCTCCGATCAATCTCTCCGGCAGCTCCTCCTCAGTCTGCGCCTCCGCCAGGAACCCCATGTCGATCGTCACGCTCGTCACGTACCCAAGCGCGAGCCTCAGGATCGCCGTCGCGATCGCCGAGCTGCATATATCAACGTCGATCTCGAAGTAGTTATCCCCTCTGTGGTAATTACACGTCAGCGCCTTCCCGAGGAGGCACGCGCCGTAGTTCCCAACCGCCGCTTTAACCACCCACGGCCCTTTCACGATCCTGTTCACGATCTTGAACCTCTGGTTCCGGAACGAGTCGTCTCCGTTTATGAACCGGTGGAGGAGGGAGCCGGAGGGGATCGGGTCCTCGGAGGCGAAGTAGAAGACGGCGCTGTGGTGGTCTTTCCCCGGGATCTGGAGGTTCACGGCGAAGATGAAGGACTTGAGGGATTGGCCTCGGGATTGAGCCTTTCTTAGCGCGTGGGCCACGCGGTTGTCGGGACGCGCGAGTACGTTCTCGAGCTTGGAAGTCGATCTGAGCCAGTCCATCCCCGCGGGGGAGAGGAGGTAGCCTCCGGCGGGGGATTTTTGCTTTTTGGTCAAGTAGGAGTCGGAGCGGAGAGAGAAGACGTCTCCCGGAGGAGAAGCCCAGCCGTCGGTGCCTGTTTCGGGATCTACGCGGCGGAGGGAGCCGCCGTTGATTGATTCTGCGATCCATTCCGGTGTGGCGGAGGAAGAGGCGGATCTTATCGGTTTTGACTTGGTATCGCCGGTTGAGCTGCGATGTCGCTGCTTAGAAGGGCTCATGGTGTTTTGTATCTGTGGTCGTTGGCACTTCTATTTCTCTCTCTCTCTCTCTCTCTCTCTCTGCAAAGGGAGACGTGCGGTGTGACAAGAGAAAGGAGGAGAGTAAATGGCTTTGGCGTTTTATAAGAAAATTCCAATACTATCCTTGGCTTATCTGTATTTTATGTGCTGTTAATAATCATATGATATATACAGCCTATATAATAATACTAGTATTTTTCTCAAAAAAAATGCTAGTATCATTTTTAATTCCTGATAACTTGAAAAACAAACGTAATTAAAGATTAGTTTCTTCGTCTGAATATGTTTTTTTTTTATTTTATTGAATCAGTTTCATGTTTTTGATTGGTAAATAATAAGCATGCAACTGGAATTGATTGTGCGAGCACATGTTAAACCAACTAATCGTATAATTATTGCACTTGGCAGCAGGGACGAGCAACTTTTTGTCGACTAATTATGATTAACTTGTTTATTTATAGATCTAATAAACATACACTAAAAGAGAATAAAAGCTTAATTAGTTGGTGAAAATGGCATTTCTAGCTGGTAAAGTAAATCGATTAAATATTTTGTATTATTATATACTCTTTGCTGCTCTCTACTTTTGGTTGCTTTTCGTCACAAAAGTTGCCTCCGAAGGTACCAACAACGTTCCGCGTAAAGAAAGCGTTAAATGGATAAGTATTGGTCTGGTAGCAACTAGCAACTATAACAAGCAAGTGGAAAACTTAAAGTTGGATACGAGAACAAATCGGTATATCTCCACCGACCATTAACACATACAGTGGACGCAGCAGGAACTATATGGAAAAAAGATTGTTAAATATTTTGACTTCAAGCTTTTAAAAAAAAAAACTATGAATACAACTAGTCAACGGAGGAATCATGAATCTATGCAAGTAAATTCAAGCTTTCAAAGTGAAAAAACTACATTCTACAAAAGGCAATAGATAGGAGAAAAGGCAAAATGAATAAAATTTGTAAAGAGAAACATGAAATGAGAAAAACTACACAAAGGAAAGGCTTGGCTTTCGTGTGGAGTTCTAAATGGCTCTCCTAAACCTGCCATGGAAAGAACTTTCAGCATTGATCTTTGATTATTTAAATGATGAAATGAATACTCAATATCAGTTGCACTAAATAAAAAGGTAATCCAAGACAGGGTTCCACTCTTGATTACATCTTGCAGTAAGAGAACTTAAAATGTCAGCAACTATACAGAGAGACAACAACTCTCTCTTGATGAAACATCTATATTTGGGCATACCCTCAGACAATTTGTGAAACACTGATGAAGGATACCTGCCATATGAAAACCACCTATTCAATGCTCTGTTTCTGAGGATAGTAATAGATCAAGATAGGCATGATGCAAATTACCAAACTTATATCTGCTTTATTTTTAAGTGAGAATAGATGAACAGACTAAGAAAATCCAAAAAAGAACAAACCAGAACCTCATTCAAGAGCATTTTTTTAAGGCTCCCCCAAACAATCTAAAACTAAAGACTACCTCCATTCTGTTCAATCCTTTACCAATACGTTAACACACAGACCGTAATCTTATATTACAAAGACTTATCACATGACTTGCAATAGTCTAATGATACTCAAGAGCGCATCATCTCCTCTCCCAATAACAAAACAACCCGAGCGTGGAGCTCAAGCAGAAGTCAAATTAAACCATCGTTTCAAATTTTACTGGTTATATACACCAAAGTATAACAGGGTAATGAAAAGAACGTTGAGAAGTGTTACAAAATCTATTTAGAACAATCCAAAAAAAGCAAATTGAATAAAAAGTCGAAGCTACAAACATAGGTGATGAACGAACTAGTTAACAAGATATGATCCACCTAACGACAATCATAAGCTACAAAATCAAACGATCACAAAACACCAGATCGGAAGCAAAACTATGCAGCTTACGAACCTACTCTTTTCCTCAGTGAAATTTGCCTCTCTGACTCTGAGCGCGACGATCAGTTGCCAATCTGTAAATCCAGTAACCCTACGAACACACACAATAGGATCAACGATTAGAGAGAATAGAGCAGATAACAGAGATAATAATAAGATCAAGGGAAGAGTACCAAGGCGATGACATGAGCTGCGGCGAGCAAGATAACCAAAGCCGGTACGAGATCCAGAAACCAAGGCCGCAAGTGTTGCTCCTTCGCCATCAAAAGACGAATAATCAAAACCTCCTTTCGATCTCTAAACGGATTCGGATGAGAGAAGCAAGCAGCTACTGTCGACTGATTTTACTGTGATCCCAAATCTCACTCTTCTCCCATTTGAGAAGTTTTAAGCTGCTGTTTGGCAGTAGGAGTAGATTCATCCTTACTCAGCTTAACATGAGAAATCATGGGCCTATTATGGGCCCAATTTCAATTATAATCCAAGAAACACATATGGGCCGTAGCCCACGTGATATTACGAGAGCCATCTGTACATGCGCAATCTTTCTACTTTGAGACTTCCTATAATTAGCATAAAATCATTCCAAACCATTGTTCAGCAGATGAGACTGACTCAGGCCGTGACGGATATGGTAAATAGCGTTCTCTCTACTCTCTTTAGGACCTAAAGACATTGTCTTCAAATGCAATTATAGTTCTCATTAAAGTCATTGTCAGCACTCTGAGATCCATCCATGAACCAACAAGATGTAACGCTGCATACATCTTCTCTGAGTCTAAATGCATTTTGTCATGATCTATGAATCAGTGTGGTGTTCCATTCAACTCAATCATATTGTGTTCAAAGATAATTTACGTTTTTGTAGAGTTTTGGAGGCTGCTTAGGAAGACTAAGCTTTTTTTTTATTAATAAAACTGTACAATCTCTAAGAGAGCAACCTAACTTAATTTGTACAGTTCTCCAAAACTTTTTTTTTCCCTAATCACATTTTATACACAAAACACATACACTCAATGCAAGTACTGTCGCAGACACTCTTTTAGTTTCTGCAACGTTACAGGTTTCGATATAAAAGAGTCCATCCCATTTGCATAACATTCTTCTGAGCTCTCTGCTAATGTATTTGCCGTCATCTGCAAAACAAAAAAAAAAAGCGTTGGTCATTTCTCTATTAGAGCTTCTATCTGATGATGAAGAAGAATAAGAAGTACTAACCGCTATTATAGGCAGCCGGTTTGTGGAATGCACATCATTCTCTGATGTCTTTATATCTACTCCGGCTTCTATCGCAGCATCCCAGTTCCCAGATTCTTCGTAGGACCGGATCAGTCTTGTGGCTTTTAAACCATCCAGAACTGGCATGCACACATCCATGAGTACTAAATCATAACTAGTGTCTTTAATAGCTGTTATGGCTTCAACTCCATTATTAGCAATATCAAAGGTATAGCCTAACTGTTTCATCATAGACTTTGCAACCATGATGTTGATTTTATTATCTTCCACAAGCAAAAGCTTTGGCTGCTTTGATGAAACGGTAAGATCTGACTCCATTTCTAAGGCTCCACCTTCTGAGCTAGCTTGTGAACTACTACTACAAGACTCTGTTTCCTTAGAGGGACATGTCCCGTTCTCATATTGATTCACTGATTCAGGACGTTGACCAGAACATGTTTCATCCATGTAGCCACAGCCGTTTTCAACCTGAGCCGTTTCACTTTGTCCAGTGTTGTTAGAAGTATCGGCGACAAAGCCGTTGATGATTTTAAGAGGGCTAGTGAGCATGACTTTATGAGGTAAGAAGTTACTATTGCCTATGACCGGTCCGCCGTTAGAATAGATAGTTCCTAGAAGCGGTTTAAACTGGAAGTAACCTTCGGTTGTGTCGTCTGGTTCCGCTTGATGATGATCCACCATGTCAGAGAAATCTTGATCATCTGAATGATCATCTGATGTTGCAACTTTGTATGGTAGTATGAACGTGAACGTTGAACCGGCGTTGACTTGGCTTGTCACTGTAAGTTGACCTCCCATTAGCTCAACCAGCTGTTTACAAATGGCGAGACCGAGACCAGTTCCACCGTATTTGCGAGCGTGATCAGCGCTTGCTTGCATGTACTTCTTGAATAAACAAGGAAGTGCGTTTTCTGCACAAGAAATATAAAAACATGGACATGGTTAGTAACTATTGCTTAGCTTGAGTTTTGTTCTTTTTAATGTTGCTTGAACTTGCCTGGGATTCCAATTCCAGTATCATAAACGTCACACCGAATCCAAACCGAAGTCTCTGTCTCAGTCAAACCGTTTTGTTCTTCACTCGCAAAGGATGGTTGTGATATCACTTTGAGTTTGATCCCAACCTTTCCTTCATGTGTAAACTTTATAGCATTGCTGATCAAGTTGGTGAGAATCTGCCTAATCCTTAGAACATCTCCAACTACCTGAACATTAAAAAAGTTTAGATCACAAAGACCTTTGCCACGTCAACTCTTTTCAGACAAATGTGTTGTTTGTGTATTAAACCTCAATAGGAACTTCATCTGTAATGTTTCCTTCCAATGTCAAGTCTTTTTTGAGAGATGCAGCAGCTGTCTGAAGCACATGCTTCACCACTTCTCTTGGTCTAAACTTGGTGGCTTCTAGTCTCATCACACCTAAAAAAAACAACACAAAAACATGTCATCAAGAATCTGAAAGAAAAAATGAGAAACAAAAACATTACTATATTCTTACCTGATTCAACCTTGGAGAGATCAAGAATATCATTAATCAACTGAAGCACCAAATCTCCAGAAGAGATCATAACATTCAACAGCTGTCTCTGCTCTTTATCAAGCCTTGTAGTGGAAAGTATCTCAGCCATTCCCACCACCCCTGACAACGGCGATCTTATCTCATGAGACATTGTCGCTAGCATCTGCTTGGCTCTCATCGTCTCCTCTGTGATGTGAATGGTCTTGTTCAGCTCTGACTCCATTGCTTTTCTCACCGCGTTGTCTTCTCTGAGTTTAGCCATTTTTTCTCTCTTCCTCACCTGATCAGTTACTTCCATTCCCATGTAGTTGATACCGATTTTCTCGCGAGCTTTGTTGTAGACGGGCTCGACGTATATTAAAAACGTCTTTGAACCAAACAAGTCTGTTTCGAATGTGATCTCTCTCTTTGAAGCTTTGCCTTTTTCAAGAACCTCTCTCTTGAAATCTTCGGACTCTTTCACTCCACCTCCATGGAATATCTCAACGTCTGTTTTCCCCAATATGTCCTGAGACATTAGTTTTACTTAGACACACTTTCTCATGTGAAAACTGAAGAATCGAACCGAAATAACCAAAACTGAAATTGAACAAAAATTTATAAACAACTGGACGGATTTTATAACTAAAACACCAAAAAACCGAAATCAAACTGAAAACCAAATGAGCATCTAAACTTTTTATATACAGATTATCAATTATATTTAGTTTTTAAATAAATAATATACTATTTTAAAAACTAAATTATCTAAAAAAAATTGAATAGTCTGAATAATTTTTACCAAAATATTTAAATCATCTGAAATACCTGATATTTTTATCCAAATAACCTGAATTACCGGATATTTAACATAGATTCCCGAATTATTCGACTTTTTATCCATAAAATTACACAAAAATCGAAACCATGAACCAATGTATACCTAAATTTTTCTAGCTGTTAGCCGGTTCCTAAATTTACTAACCAAACCAAAACCAAATCGAACCGTTTATAATAACCGAACGGTTTCAAATTTCTAGAACCGAACACCCATACCCATGCCTAACCCAGAACCAAAAAAAAAAGAACTCTTACCTGTTCCCGTAAGGTAGGAAACTTGTTGTAGATGAACAAGTAACGTAGATCTTTATCTTGATGACCCATAACAATAGGTGCATTCTGAAGTATGAAATGCAAGAACCCTTCAGCTCTTTTGAGATTCTGAGTCAACTCTTCGACCGGTGCCGAGTGACTCTCCATGGTCTTCAAACTCTCGTTCAGCTTCTCGATCAACCTCCTCTCTCTCTCGGTACTCGCTTCAAGCATCTTCTCCAGACTCAACGCCTTCTGCTTCCAATACGCAACCGTGTCAAACTCCTCGTCGATCTCAACCCTTTTGCTACCCACCAACGCATCCCTTTTCGTGTGCTTAAACCTGCGGAGCAAATGGCTAGTATCGTCCAGAACCGGAACGTTCTCAGGCTCTTGGGTCTCGAAGTTGTGTTCCTCTATGATCTTTAGCTCTTTGGCCTCTGCTTCTTCTCTCTGTTTCGTGAGAATCTTGAGCTCTTCTCTTAGTAGCTTAACCGCGTGGTCCTGCATGTACTCCCATTGTTTCACTAAGTTGGTGAGTTGAGAGGAGCCTTGGTCGGTCGTGTTCATGAGTTCCGGCAAGCGTTTTAAATCAGCCATGGTGCGTTTCTCGGCGATGTCGACTTCTTTTAATGTGTCTGAATCACCTGCGGGTTTCTCGACGTTGAACTGGTTGTTGTCGGCTTGGGTTCCGCCGACGTCTTCCGGCCACATGGAGGACAAGACTTCGATGTCCATCTCTTCGGTCTGATCAGTCTCCATTTCGCAGACCATTTTGATCTCAAAAGAGTTTCTTCTTCAGACAAGAACACAAACACACTCTAATTCAGACAGTCTTCGCTTTTATATCAACGGAGAATCTTGGTCTCTGATCAAGAACCTGTAATAACGTTTTCAGAGTCAGTTACAATCCATCTCCGACCAGAATCTTTGATCTTTATGAAATAAATGTACTAATAATTTAGACTTAAAAAAAATTGTGGATCATAAAGTCACACATCAAACGTGTTATAAACGTTAAGAAACGTACCTTCACCGGCTCCGATCACTGGGAGATTAAGAGAGAAAGAACTAACGAAACAGTAAATAGATCTGAAGAGAGTCTCCTGGGCAGAGTAAATAAACTTCAAATGATGAGCATTGGGAAGATTGATTAATTAACCAGCCAATGAAGAGAAGAGAGATAGGTGCATGTGAATTGTGAAAGATAGGATAAAATAAAATAAAAAACGCGATTTTACGGTGGAGAGGAGAGAGAGAGAGCCATGTGCTTGCCCCTTAAGACAGAGAGGTCAATGTATATTATATTCCTCTGTTCTGTTCTGTCTCTCTGTTTTTTTAGCTCTAGTATTCTAATGGTGACTCTCTCTCTTTTCTTTTTTTTTCTTTCTCTGTGTGTGTGTGTGTGCACGTTTGTTTTGTTTCTGAGACCGAATCCGAGTAATAGAATGACAGAAATTCACACGTTTCGATCTATCTCACGATTCCACAGCTCTGTTTTCTTTCTATCTACTCTGTTTTTTTTCCTATTTACTTGTTTATACCTCTACTGAAATTAATCAGAATAAGAAGAAAAAAAAGGTGATGGGATTACAATAAGGGATAGCTTTAAAATAACATACTCCTATGATCACTTCCTTGTCATTGTTTCGGTATGGTTTTATGAGTAACGAGAACTACCCTTTTTTTTTGTGCAACAACGAGAACTACCCTACTGGCTTCAATAACAGACTACATTATTCGTTAAACGCTCTATGTTGGCGCGTCAAAAGTGCTATGATGACCATTAGTTCATGACTTTAGCAACTTAATCATTGTAATGAATTGCCAAATTTTGTTGATTATCCAATAATTATAGCAAGTTTCATTAAATTAATTGCTAAATTTTGTTGCTAATTCAATAATAGACTACTGGATCAAATTAATATGGAACTGCAGTTGGCTATAATTAGATTGGGGGGTTCCACTACTTCACCATTTGTTCCACCAACAACTCAACTTGGCTTTTAAAATAGCTCCAGTGGACTAGGCTTTTGTGTTTTGGTAATCTACAGTGTACTAGTTATATTGTCAATATTTTATGTTCTATTCAGAGAGATTTTTTTTTTTTGCACGAAAAATACAAGAATAAAGAAGGTTTATGTTCTGTTATAAAAAAACAAGAAAATAATAGAAAATATCTTTTTGTCCGTTACAGTCCAGACCAATCCTCTCTGTAAACATCATGAACATCAAGATGTATTTATCGAAAAGATCAATATATGCATTCACAATATGATATTAACAAGACTTTCTTTCATTAATCGTTACACCCGGATAATACAGCGATGATAAATTAACATGTTTGTTTTTGGCTACTAAGCATTTTATGATTGAATGGTGGGAAATGGGAATACTATAAGAAATTGCGTTTTTTGTTTTTGCCAGAACGGTTCGCAACTAAGATTCTGCTCATGTAAATTCTTTAACATCATTAATATATATGAAATTTACAAGTTAGCAAAAAAAAAATTGCCTTTTTTATTTCCTAGTTGTCAATACAAATCTATATTAATAAAATTGACAATTCTGGCATCTCAAGCAGCCACATCAGCAAGGAAGAGAGGGGGTTTTGCGCCACGTCAGCTTCTAATTCTTCATCTCATCGAAGTCTTCGTACCAAATCTATGGGCCAGACTGGCCAGTTGGTGGGTCTTATGTTTGGATGTGTTTTGTATAGTTTAGGCCCATATATATTTAGGGTTACATTATTATCCCGATTCCATATACAAATCATCGACGTCTTCACCCTACAGCTAAGACTCCGATCGACACTCTGTAACGTCCAACCACTTATACCACCCTCCCAGCTTTTAATCGAGCTTATCATCTTTCCAGGATAACCGTCAGAAACTCCATCTATAAATGTGTTTGCTCCTTGCACAAAAAAATGTGTTTGCTCCCAGGCCCCAGCGATGAACATCATGGCATCTGCGAAAACTAAAGCACGATCCCTGCAAATCATCAACTCAACAATGGCGCAAACCTCCATCCTGCTCCCTACGATGAACATCATTGCATCTGCGAAAACTGAAGCACAATCCCTGCAAATAATCAACTCAACAATGGCGCAATCCTTCATCCTGCTCGCCGATTTGAAAGCTGGCCGGTTCTGTCAGTGGAGATTCAACAGCGGCAGATTCCTCACACCACCGCGACGAGAACAAATCATAACCTCCATCAAGTATTTGGTGGTATTTGTTTACTTTCGGAAAAGTGAATTATAGCTTGAGCAGTAGCAAAGATTGTTTCTTTATTTGATTGGTATGAAATTGCAAGTCTAGAAACTGAAATATTGTCTGCTAGCATGTTTGTGATAGAATCAATAGTTTTGACTCTTCAGTATGTTTTTGTCTTAAACAGGAAACTGCAGCAGAAGATCGTTCCAAACAGAAGCTGATCTCACCATAGATTCTTCAGGTTTTGATTGTTTCGTCCTCTTTTAGTTTGTTCGATGATATGTTTGCTAACGCCACTATGAGTTTCTTGCATCTATCATCCTTCTTTCTCATTTAGATACACTGTTTCCGTGTGTCTGTATGCTCAGGTTGCAAAGTTTTAGGGGCCCATCACCAGGACTACTCAACTTATAATGTCAATGATTCGTGTTGCCAAGTTATTCCTCGATCTTCAACAAACCTTTATTCATACACGTGTTATTTTTTTTGTTGCTTATCTACATTTATCTTTAGTGTTATTGGTAGAGACGCTCTCATTCCTTCATGAGAAGTTGGAACCCAAGGTCATCGTGGCCACTAGCATAAACCCAGAACTTGTAAGAGGTAAATTCGGCTGGTTACCAAATGTGTATGTATAAGGAATTTCCAACTTCTGCTGCGTATGTCTACTTTTGGTATTTGTCTTATTATGTCCAACTTATGTGTCCACCTTTTGCAGCTCTCCTATTTTTAAAAGCTACGTCTGGGGCCACTTTAAAGTTTAACTGTTCGATGAGTAAGTTTCTTCTGAATATATCAACCACTGCAGCTAACATGGCTTGACTGAAGTGACGCCTCAAGTGGTTCCAAGTATGGAGGTGTTCAGACAACCGAGAGCGTGACTGTGGCGTAGCTTAGTACAACATTTGTTATTGGTATTAATATGCCATTCTTTCAGTCTACACTACTGCATTGTAACAAAAAAAAAAATTGGTCTTAATTATTTTTGACAAAAAAAATAGAATTCCATGTTATCATAGTTCTACTTAAAACTATACTATTATTGTTATTTTTTTGTTTAAAACTAAAAATTAAATTTTAAAATATGCTATATTTTCTTGGTCAATTTTTTTTTTTGAATAGGCTTAAACTATTTGTGTCATACTTTTTTGTGGTTAACAAAATAAATAAGATAGTAAAAAATCACTATCGATATTATGTATAAACAATTAGGGGTATAAATTAAAAAGATAAAAATTAATAGTATAAAATAAAGATAAACCGTTGATCTAGAGTTCAAAAAAAAAGATACTCCAGGGTTCCATAAAACTCTAGGATAAGATTGGAACTGTAGATAATTAAATAAGCCCAATACTTTAGATGCCTTAAGAAAAGACCGAGCAGGCGAGCATGTATGGAATCCTCACTTTTATTAAGCCAAATCTGTTCCGTGTATTAAAAAAACCAACATCAACCTTTTGGCAGACTATCTATTTACATTACTGGCAAACTACAACGACTTAACTACCAAATATTTTTTTCTCGAAAAGGCTAAGGTTCACTATGTCAGAGACAAATAAGAAGACTTCTATTTAAACAACACTGATTAGGAGTCTGATATCTCCAAACATCCACAGGAGATTGGTATATCAACATAGACATATACATCATTAAAAAGTTATGCATTGGGGAATGGCTTTCGGAAAAACATACTTAGATAAATTAGGATCGACACGAATGAAAACTACATGAAATCAATGCTGGAAAGACATCATGTCATGTCAAGTGGCGTCATTATGTTGTTGTTTACTTTACTTTTTAAAATGATTATCACTCCCTTATGTACTGAACCTAAGGCAAAATAATCTATTCATCAATACATAAAAACCGTAAAGCAATTAGTAGTAAAAAAAAATTGCCTCACTTCCATTAGTAAAACCTCTTCCATTATAACTTGGCAGGAGATAAAAATGCATTAACATGACAATGCAAAGCCAAGATACTCACAAAACAAATACATGCATTTATATTAATTTATCTTTGGAACATCAACTTACTTTATGTTTAAAGTTCAAGTTCAGCCTACTTATCCTATTTTTAGTTAAATCAAACGATAAAAACAGATTAAAATACAGGACTAACAACTAACAAATGGAACAAATAACAAATTAAACTCAACGAAGGAATAAAACATCCGAACCCGGCGCGTAGCGCCGGAATACCCCTAGTATACAATAAATAACGAATGAATCATTTGTTTTCTCGGCTTTTGTACACTCTTCCCAAAAGAAAAAAAAAGCTATCATGTGTGTTAGTCTATAGAATGTCAATGAAAGTACACAAATATTCGAATTAGGTCGGTCGGGACATTCATATTTCAATGAACATCAAAGCAGCAGCACATGTACCACAATGTATCGAAAATATAATAGTAATCACCAAATCTTAAACTATATTCGTCAGTTCAACTTCAGTTGTAAAGTATGATCAATCATTTGAATCTTGTACACAAAAGAAGAACAACAAATTTTATAACAATAAATAAAAGGCCCAAACGTCACAATTCAATAGAGAGACAACAACTGTAATGGTTAGCTGTGGAAATCAATCGCATTTCTATATAGTTAAAATTTAAAATTATAAAATTATCAAGTTGTACACAAGAAATAAATAATCAGAATTATTGAATGAAATTGTCTTTCAAAATTAAATTAAGAAGTAAAACAGCTAAGCCATTTTTAGGTCTAGTCTTCCTCCCCCGATCTGGACGGCGCTCGGGGGCTTTTGTTTTTGTCCCGTCCCATAGTTGCTAGTTATATAACATGTGATAGCCACATGCACCACATCAGTCTCTACTCGCCAAGTGGAAGTATCGTTGACAAACACGTGCTGTAGTTCCATTTCGAATTCTGACTGTGTGTCTTGTTTCCTCTCGCGCCAAAAATGGACGGTCGTTTATGATCAAGATAATGCTATTTTAGTATTTCACGAATGTGGAGAAAGACAAAGAATGTGGAGATATTAACTGGATGGGGACACCAATCCTTAATTAGCGGATTTGTTTATTAATTTTGTTTAACCCTCGACTAAACCAGGACCAATCTTTCTTCCTAACACTAGTTACTACTTTTTTTATATGTATATCTATGTGTGTAATCTAATCCTGGATCTAAGAAAGTGACCATAATAAAAGTAAAATATTAGAGGCATTGCACTATTGTCTTGTCTATAGTTACAATCACAGTTATCTCTCGTTAGACTTACTCCCCTTAAGATTAACTTGGGTGCATGTTTTTCTTTTTTAAAAAAAAATCTATGGATAACTAAAATAGAATATGTTATAATTTTCAATATGGCCAATACTTGTGAATTGGTTGTCAATTGTTAGGGGGCATACAAAGATTCTTGCGGTGAACGACTTAGTTAGTTACTGTCAATAATATTATATAGTTAAATTTAAAATAATATCCGAGTGAAAATGTTGTCCATGAATCTTTATCTTTTAGCTTCCCAAAAGGAAAAAAAGAGAAAATGAATGATAACTGATAAGATAAGCATTACATTGACAAACGTAGATCAAGGTGCAAGATAGGTTTTATCATTAACTGTACCATACATTTCGTGTTTCATACATTTGGTTTGCAGTGTTATGGCGTTGGTTGTGGTCTCTTGTTTCTTTTGACTTCCATCTATATTTATGTTCCTAGTCTCTCCAATTTGGGAACTTTTATCTCTGGAGCTATATTACCTGCCAGCTCTGTATTCCACCAACGCATCTTAACAATGAATCTAAGATTGTATAATTTTATGAATGAAATTCAGTGTGAGAAAAAAACATTTGGTTTCCATCACGAGAGTAGATAGATAAATTATTTTGTTTCCTAGTCCAATTTTTAAATATGTTGGTTGCAAACTAGATCAAAGAACACATTCTCCGTAAAAAAGGTTTTTTTTTTTAATTGAATAATTTAACATTCTTTTAAAAATAGTTTATTATTAGTGCAAGTCCATCACAATTATTTCATACTTTTGGTTCCATTATTGAAAAGGTTAACTAAAATTAGATAATTAATCCTGAGAAGGGCCCATGTCACAGTTCTTTACATTTTTCTCTGACAACGAACTTTTGAGAGTCGTAATCATAAGCTCCAATTATACATCACTAAAGTTTTTGCATGGATGGTTGTGTAAGATAATTCAAAGTGGGTGAGTGTAAGATAATTCAAAGTGGGTAACACAACTCCGGGATTCCTTACCATCACCGTAATTTCATATGCAGTAGTAACATTACTTTTATTTTTATATTTACGATTACTTCAACTAGGATCTTTAAAATGTGAAAATATTATACTGGTGGACCAACAAAACAAATACATATCATAACCAGGCTAGGTTATGTCTCTCATAATTGAAGTGGACATGCTTGTAGATAAGTTAAGATTAATCTATAACCGTTATTTGCAGCCACTCCGACTTCCAAGCTTCAAATGCTCAAGTAAATTCATGAAGAATATGAATGAAAAGCTAAACAAAATTCATTATGTGGCACAATTTTAACATTGTTAGATGAAGGATCAACATCAAATAGCATACAAGAAAGTAGCGAGATATATATAAGATATATAAGAGTATAAGACTTGGAGAAAGCTTCAGAGTCTTAGCTCCCAACTCTTCTACAGAAATATTTGCTCAATTTCTTGTGGCATGTTTACTACAATCTCTGCGTATGCTGCAACGAACAAAATTACGAACAAAATTACAATCAGTTAATCTAAACCGTGAAAACAACAATTAACAGATCAGAAGTTAAAACTAGAAATACCTTCAGGTAGTGACTGGATCCGTAAGGCATCCTCGGCAAAAGATAAACGCACAGGGATTGCTTGACTGGCAAGTTTACTTAACCTAGGGCTTGTACATTGTCTCTTCAGCTGGTGCATTGGCCATGCTAGAACTCTCACTTTTGTCGGAAGTTCACACATAAGATTCCCATATCTCAGGCTCACCACCACTTTGCTTCAATGCAAAAAAAAACATCGTTTGATTTTTAAGAAGCTATATTTAGTATAGAACCAGTATCGTATTTGTTGATTTATGAAAATTGCTAACCAGTCACAATCATCTATCGCAAATTCAACCATGTGGTAAGGAAGACTGTGATAAAGCTCCCTGATCTGATTTCCATAGAGCTCTTTGATAAGCCGGACCTACAATATAATCAGGATAAATAAAGTCATGACTCAAAAGAACAATGTGAAAGGCCAATTTTGATCATCCACATTGTTGTCAAACCTGTTCCCTCCTGTCCACATATGCATGCAGGAGATCCCCAACACTATCGATGAATTTCTGGCGTCAACACAAATTATAAACAAAAGGAAGGACTTAGAGAATTTTGAAGTAAGAAAATAAACTGAAGATCAGGTACCGTACAACAACGTCAAAGCAAGTTGATTCTCGGCAATATATCTAGAAACCATGCTAACCTTAGCATTCGAAGAAAGATGATCATTTTCCAAGTCACGCAGTGGCAAAAAGAATGGAATTGTGTGCTCAAGTACATTCATCTTCTCCAAGAACGACTTGCTCTCAAGCACACAGTGGTAGATTTCGTAAGTTTCTCCTATATATAGAAGAAATAAATCAGCACACTGGGAGAGGAATGGGTCAGGAAAAGTCACAATGCCTTTCTCCACAAAGAAATATGAAGACATGACACCTAACTCTCTTTCAGTGACACACCAGGAGGTAAAAATCCTCTGACGAGAAAATCGTTTTGCTTTAGTATAATTTGATTAATTTCCATTTATAGTTCAAAATACCTGCGAAGGATGTTTCATACTGTATTCCAATTCTCGCTCCCTCTAAGCAATAGATCACCTGTTTAATAGATACATCAAATGTATAAGCTAAAACGACCTGGTATCAATTCAAGGTGAGGAGTCACTCCAAACTTAAGACTACCACAGTGTCAGTCAAAACTGTGAAATCAGAAGGGACCATGGTAAAATATGTGATATCTAGACTTTAAGGCTTTTCTCAACAGCAGAATCTTGTAAGAAATTAAGACTTAAGAGCTACCTTATTTCCCACTCTGTAAGCAACTCGTTCTTCAGGGTGAGAAACTGGTGCAAGACCTGCATTACCGCTATCCTTTCTGTCAGCCTCCATATGCACCTACACAGTTTCATGATCAAGTTCAATTTCAAGTAAAAGCCAACAAAATCAACAGATGAAAAGAAAAAGATGGCATGCAAGGTTTTGTTTCACAAAGAAAAAAAGATATTCCGTTTTATTTTATTTCGTCAGAACAACATAACTAATCAAGAACGTGTCTACTAAACCCTCAATCAGATACCAAGGCTTGGAACAGCCATTTATGAAGTACACACAAAGAAGGATGACCATACCCGTTCCCTTAGTGTAGCCAACAAACCATCATTCCACTCTTCCCCATCTAAGCATAGTTCTGCAGAGGAGAGGAGAGCATATACTTAAAAAGAAAAAAATATAGCCACAGACAGTAAAAGCACAGCGTTTGAATTAGTGCTGATGAACAATTCTGCAATTAAGCTTATCTATACCCACCCTGACTTTGGGATGCCCGTGCAGCTTCAAATTCTTTGCTTAACCGGTCAAATATCGTCTTATCAGAATCCCTAGCAACAATCATCACCAGATAAAAAGTTATAACTTCAAGACGATCGAGAAGCTAACAGCACTTTCAGAAGCGCATTCCTACCTAGTAAGACGGTCTGTCAATTGCTGATGCCTCTTGAGAAGATTCGTAACTAGAAAAAAGAAGAGCATAGAAATTAACTTTCTGCAAAGAACAGGAGTACTGGACCTAAAAAAGAATATCTAAATCACAAGAAACCCTGTAACTCACATCGTGCTCGTGTTGAATCCAGTGGAATGTCATCGTCCAGAGAAACAATCTAGTTTGCAGCAAAAGCAAAATGTTGAGGAATCAGACCTTTTCAGGGTTAGAATCGACGAAAATAAAAACTGAAAAGGGTGTGTTATTTACCATTTCTCCCATCTTTGCTTTCAAGAGAGCTCCCTATTGACCAAGCTCCTGCCAAAACACGTCATCAATGTCATACATCGTATTTTCAATTTTGCATACATCACATCTAAAGTCCCAAGTTTTTTCTTAAAAACAATCATACGATGACTAGCCCTTAATTCAACACATAATTCCAAAATTTGCAAAACGAAGATTCCTTTACAAAGAGTAGCTCGTCAGCTATAAACAAAAACCATACGATCAAATACGCCTAAGTTACGAAATCACGATTTCTCCTCAGACGCGAACAGAGAGGCAAACAGAAGCAGACAAAAACCTAGAACGAAGAACAATAGCTTACCGACGCGGGCGAATAGAGAGGCAAATAGGTCGAATTGGCGGGAAAAGGCGAAGAGCCGTCGCAAGCGCCGGGTAATGTCAGGCGGAGGAACACGAGCCTTATAACCAGCGACGGGAGGATGGATTTAAGAGTTTATATAATAACCAACGTATAATAAATTAGTCGGTTCGGTTATATACCGGTTTGATGTTGAAACCAAATAGTCCAAACACCGTCGTTTAGTCAGCATTAATGGACTTTTCAGAGTTTTTCGTCCATAGAGATTACGAATTAAACTGGGCCTTCTAAAGCCCATTAATAAAATCTTATCCACGAGCCAAGTCCACGTGCGTCGTCTTCCTTTCATATGGCCTTCTCCGCCGTCGCCTCCGCTGCGTTTCGTCTCCCGCTCGCTACCCGCCGATTCTCCAACTCGTCGCCGCGGATCAGATTGCAACGTTCCACGATCTGGATCGGTCATCTCCGTCGGATCGCAACAGCTTCCTCCATGAGCCAACTAACCAGCGAAACCGATGCCTCCTCCCGTAACGACGAGAACTCGGCGGAGAAACCAGACGACGTCGTGGTGCAGTACGTGGTGCTTCGACGAGATCTGATCGATTCGTGGCCACTCGGGAGCGTGGTAACTCAGGGATGCCATGCGTCAGTTGCGGCGATCTGGTCGTTCAGAGACGATCCGGTCACGCTTCAGTACTGTGATCCGCAGCACATTGACTCTATGCACAAGGTACGTCAAGGTTATCGAATATCAGTGTGAATCAATGGTGGATGATTATTAAACCCGTTTTTTTTTTAAATTCAGGTCACTCTTGAAGTTAAAGGAGAAACTCAGATGATGAATTTATCAGAGAAGTTGAAGTCAGGAGGAATCTCTCATAAGCTATGGATGGAGCAGCCTGAGAATATTCCGACTTGCATAGCTACAAAGCCTTATCTCAAATCTCAAGTCTCTCCTTTCTTCAAGAAGCTCAAACTTTGCAAGTGATTCTTCTCCATTTTAATTATATAAAAGAATCTGAATGAGTTGAATGAGTTAATCTCTTTTTGAATTGTTAAGTTTTGCATATAGAGAAAAGAACAGAATCAGATTACTAGTTCATGTTGATGCTTAACGAAAACAAGAAACAAGATTAACAATTGAAAACAATAAAAAAACATTGGCATAGGAATAGCTAATAATAAGACGCAGTTGTTTATGTGATGTAAAGGCAAGAGAGATGTATATTCACTTAGATGCAGCAGTTTCGTAGTCAATAACTGTCTGAAAGGCTCCAGCGAGAGCCAAGACCTTGTTCTTCCTCGCGCTCTTCTCTTGCATCTTACTTGCTATTACATCGTTGTATGCTGCTGATGGTGACTCCTTCTTTCCTTGCACCACCACTTCCTTCTTTGTTCCTTCCTCTGGTGATTTTTCTTCTACTTGATCCTTTGTTTCTGTTGTTGGTGCTTCTTCTTCAACTTTGTTGCTTTCGCTCTCCTCCTCCTCTTTAACTTCTTCTGCGTCTTCCTCTTTCTTGCTTTCTTCGACATTCTCAGTTTCTTTCACATCTGGGGTAACAACTGTCTCGCTGTGCTCCTCATGATCATCAACTTCTTCCTTGTCTTCACTGTTGTTGTCTTCTTCGGTGTTCTCTGCTTCTTTATGCTCCTCTGTTTGCTCTTCTGTTTTATCCCCATTGATCAGCTCTTCTTTCTCGTCTTCCTTGGAGACATCCACTGGACCCGACTCTTTCTCTTCACCGGCTTCCTCAAGCTGTATGCCCTCTTCTTTGGAGGCATCCACTGGACCGGTCGCCTTCTCTTCACCAGACTCCTCAGGCTGTGCAACTTGATCCTTCTCTTCTTCTTTTGGTTCCTCAATGTGGTCAGAAACTTGTACATCGGTCTCAACCTTGACAATCTCCTCCTCATCCTTATGATCAGGCGCACGAGGAGAAGAAGATCCTTCTGGGGCAATCTCTTTACCCAAAGATTTCTTTGGAACATTCTCAGAACCTTCCTTTTTGGTCTTGGATGAACCACCACCGCTCAGACCGCTCTTCTTCACCCCTGGAGATCCTCTCGAAGCCACAGGAGTCGATTTCACCGTACTGCTTCCTCTGAGACTGCCTCTGCTGCTTCCATGGAAAGATGAAGAGCGCAGACCAGTGAGAGGCTTCTCTCTCGGAACCACGGGTCTGTCACGTGAGCGTGCAGGAGAGGTGTTTAGAGATTTATTATGGGATGAAGAAGCTGATGAAGTCAATGACGAAGGAGGACGATCAAAGGAACGTCTACGAAGAAGCTTGTCTTCGGCAGCGCTGTTCTTCTTCAAGAACTTAACCGGGTCTGGTCTGGAGCTGATTGTGGGTTTGAGGTAATTGGGCACCGGCTTCTCAACTGTCTTCCTGTCAGATCCATCTGCGTCTGGTGATGGTACAGGCTTTGGCTTTCTGCCAAGAGATCTTGATCTTGTGAGATTTGGGTTGTCTGGTTTCGTTTTCGCTGTACCGGAGCTCGTTGCCATTATTCAGAAATCAACTAACGACCTGGAAAATGCAATATTTCAAAACATTATCAAATAGGTATGCAGCAGCAATGCTTAAGACATTAATTGTTATGAAAAATAAGAAGATATACCTTGAGGTGAAAGGAGATGAATAAAAGCATTTGAGCAAAAGAGAAGAGACGTGTATATCAAGCAAACTAACCTCCAAAAGATCTGTGGTGGAAAATTAGGGTTCTTATTTATTTTTAGACCTCTGTATTTTTGTAAATGGAGCTTAAATCCCGCATATCTTTGGTGGTGGTGATGGAGGAGACCATGAATCGTCCCTTTTATATATTTTTCACCTCCACAAAATAAGACCCAGTTATAACGATTTCGACCGTTTTTGGGAAACCGTAGACTTTTGTTATAGCTGGATTGTCTTTTCCACGTAATTGCAATTAATTAGATGGCCATGCATATCTAAATTTATTTATCATTTTTTGTTTCCTTGTGAATAATAGTTTTTTTTTCTTTAGTGTTACTTTTGCTGTTTTTACATGCTCAGTGGGGAAGTATATTCTTCTTTAATTAGTTTAGCAGTAATTATTCTATGTATTTATTTGTTGCTTATTAATGACAATATCTTTTTTTTGATACAAAGTAACTAATCAATATCTTGTTTTGATGAAAATCATGACTATTTATATATACTGGATAACGTATAATATATTTATATAGGATCATCGAATGTAATTTATTTACAATTACAAAAACGTTACATATAATGATTCAGTGAAATATTAAATCATAGATCTATTCATTGCTCCTACGTCCTAAGTCTTGATTTATTTATAGTATGTACAAATTACACTAGTGTGATTTATGTTTGTTAATTATCTCTCTGTTTCTGACTGTTTCAAACTTCCTATCCTATGCATGGCCCTAGATAATGCTAATGCATGCTCTTTGTTCTGTTGATGATGAGTCTATAGGCCATATTTTCTTTCATTAATTGTTCCTTTGCGGTTGCTACTTGGTCTCGTTTCTGTGGCAGGTACATGGCGTCTCCTCCAGCTTCACTAGCAGATGTTGTCGTCCTTTGCCAGCAGCTCCAGGGGCTCCATTCTCGGCGTGTAGCAGTGGTGTTGAAGATCATTAACCAAACCATCATATACAGTTTTTGGCGGGAGCGCAATGTCCGCATCTTCCAGGGTGCATCATGTTGTATACTATTTCAACCAACTTTCATATAGCCAATAAATCTGAGTCGTATATTTATAACATGAATACATGTTAATCTGTTTTTTTTTTCTGCTTGTCCTTGATGACCAAAGAAATGTTTATTAGTTTCTCTCTTTATTTACGCCAAAAAGACGATACCGATACGTTTGTTAAAATAGCTCTCTCGACGTTACCGATGCCATTAATGATTTTAAATCAGTTTTCTTTACAATTAGCTTTAAGTGATTAAGAGACGGAAGAACGAAAACTAAATCGATTTTGCACAAGTGTTGTATCTGCTATCTCTATGTACGTCTCTCTCTGTTTAGAGTTTTTCGAATGAAGCGCTTTGGTTTCTCTTGGATGGGACCATCACTCAGCTCTCTCCTTCGGTTTCTTTAACCGTGTTTTTTATCACCTCTCTCTCTCTCTTTTCACGATCACAGAATCAGGTTTGTGGCTCGATGTTTATGATTCATCGCGTTATATAAACACCGGGTGTTGTGCTCTGGATGATCGTATATACATCCGCTTCCATCTTCTTTCCGCAAGTTTTTGTGCTTCAACTTTCAACGACTTGCTTTTTCATTTGGTGGAAGATCATTCTCAAAGCTTTACTGACTTGTTGACCATGTGTTTACATTGTTTATAGAATTATTGTTTGGTGTTACTGGATGCACTTTTAATCAGATATCTAAAAAAGAATATTTGTTTTGTCTGCAGGGAAAGGGTTTATTGATTAATGGATGGATGTGCCACGAAAAGCAAGGGATCATGTACTGGGTAAGAATATGCACAAGAAAGATGAGAAGAATGTCTCTTTTTGCAGCCGAGTTGGTTCTTGTGACACTCTTCTCATCTTTCTTGTGCAGATGGTTCATTTTCTGATTTCAAGATAGATTGTGATGATAACGCAAATAAAGTCATATTTCCAATCCGACCGAATAAACGTTTATGACAATTGGGCTATAATATGTAGGGATTAGAGAGCAAAGAATGTGCTTAAGACTACTAGACCAGCTTCAAAGACGATAAAATCTCAGCAAGTCTGAAGAGCAGAAGCATAGTTTTATCTAGGAGCAGTTAAACACCTCTCATGTCATTGTTTTTTTAACAAGTAGGCTGCCTGAATCACCGCTCCATATAATTTTTATAATCACATATAACAAATCGAACAGAAAGAAGAAAACAAGATGAAACTATGTGAGATCTATCTCAGTGCCCAATATCAATAAACGTTATAGGGACAGAAACTGAAATAGATCTCCGATTGTGGTCTTTTTTATTTAGGGCGCTGCATTCATCTCTAAAGCATCGTTATTAAGCCAAAGAGTCAAACTCCAGTCCCAATTCGAAATCCAAACCAACAGTAACAAAAAACATGAAAACATATCACCATGGAACAAACTATAAACTAAAGACAAATCTATCAAAAATCAATACTATTAAAGTTGAAGTATGACCAATTGATAAAATGTTGTGTCCAACAAACAACTAACAATTAATATAAAATTTTGTGATTTTCCTTTTGGTTCCACTATTATCGGCAACCCACTACTATTATCCTCAACAATACTCGATGGTTATAAAATGTATTGAGCGTGTGTGACAATAAATACCTACATATGATCCACTAATATGTACGTATAATAAAGAACATTAATTAATCATATCTTTATGTTTGATGCATATACCACTCTCATTCGTAGCAATGATTGATACACTTATTCATATTTTTTACATATATACTAAACAAAAAATATATTTAAACTCAGTTTATGACCTACACTTTAAAGAATAAAGAGTAACAGTTTCAATGATTCGATATACTAAACCAAAAAATAGAAACCGGTTCACTAGAATTTTCAATAAATGTGTAAATTTTTTTTGATTCCTTGGTGTAAAAACAAATGAGTTCATGGTTCAGAAAAAAAAAATTAACCAGTTCATTATAATTATTTTATCAGTATAAGAGCTTCACGTTCAGTGTAAATGTATAAAAAAAATTAGTGTTCAAAAATATTTTAAAATTATTAAGAATTTAAATTTTAAATATAAATAAATATAAATGCATAATAGGTTAGTAATAACAAAAATAAATCAATACTCCTATTTATTATTATTATTATTATTATTATTATTATTTCTTATTCTAATGACAGTCAAAATTTCATCAAATTTCAAGAAATCACATTTTTAAAAAAAATTATGTACTGTTAAAAAGTATATGAAAATTGGTCAAAATTATTTTTGAATATTAATAGATTATTTTCAGATCGACCAATATTGGATCGCGGGTTTTTGGATTTTTTTGTCTAGATTAATCAGAGCTTTAGTTAATGGATTTTAATTAAATATCAACCGGACTATATATATGTCGTCAAATCTACTGGTTTCACTACGGATCTGGGTCAGATATGAAATATTTCTTAAAACTCAAATATATAACTGAACTGCAAAATACTCACAATATTGTTATACTAAAAATCTAACTTCCTAATTAAAATATAAACAGATTTTAATTGTAAAACTAAAAATTAAAAAGTTAATAATTAAAAGTTACATATTGGTTCAATTAGTGGTTCAACTGGTAATTAGATTCTAGGTTTTAGTTGGTTTTCTTGAGGTTTACCGGATTATTAAAAATCATTTTACCTAGAATTCAAATCTGATTACATATCGGATTACCGTATTTACATGTTCAACCACTGATATGGATTATGTTTCAAAACACTAGGTACACATGTATAGTTATGCAATATCCCAAATTCAATACAATTATCAAGTCTAATAAAATTAAAATTACTTTTATTGTATAATCAAAAATCTAAACAATAAATGTATAGATGCAATAAAGTATAGAATATGAAAACTTGCAATTTGTAGAAATAAAATTATTTAAAAATAACAAAAATAGGTTTCTAAAAAAATACGCATATTGATTATAAAAGAATATGGATTGTTGTAATGAATAAGCTTGCTTAATAATTGCACAAGAATTTGGCATAATAATTAAATTAAATTTAGAAAAGTTTTTAAAAGTATTAAATGTTAAAAAATTAAATTACTATACTTAAATTTAAATTATAAAATTAGTATACTTACAATATATATTTAACATAATATATTAAAATTATTTTTTTACATTTAAAAAAAAAATTGTTCGGGGGGACAGATTGGTGTGGGTTGGATTTGATATTGGTTTCAGATATCACTTTAAGATTTTTTTGGGTAGATAGAGCAGGTTTAATAGAGTATGAGACTTTAATTTTTGGGTTGATTCCGAATTGTTTTCTGGTACAGAGTTTTTTGACTAATTATATTAGGTAACTACTAAAAAGATAAAATATATTGCAAAAATTAGAAATAAAATTTAAAAATAATTTCTGAAATGCATATAGCACAAGTGTATAGTTATGCAATTTGACACATTTATTTAGTTACCAAAAATTATATTAAATTAAATTAATATTAAACGCAAATATAATTAAAAACAAATATTATTACAAAAAGAAACACAACTCTATTTTATTGAATTTTCAAATAAAATTAAAACAAAAAATATATCCGCCCTTTGAAGGGCGGGTCAAAATCTAGTAGAATGGTTGAAGTGGTTGCTGCAACGATACTTTTAAAACATGAATAGGGTATCAAAGTTGGACGCAGCTATTTAAAGAACACAAGGAAGGAGATCATTAGGTCAAAAACTGGGTGGGCTTACTTTGGGCTTTAGCTGTATTGTAATGCATTCCAAAACATTTTACCACATAGGCTTTTTATCTATAATAGTTAGAGCCGTTTGGGCCTGAACTTGATTCTCTGAAGAGTTTTTATTTAGTCTTTGGTTAGAGACTGCAATACAGTGCTTGGTTGTCTTCTTACAATTCTGATTCAAGATAGTATTTCACTTAGTTAACTTTGTATTTGCTTTGTGTAAACTGAAATGGTGATTTTTTATTCCTCTGGAGATCCATGTCTTGTTCTTGGGAGATTTAGATATTAGTAGATTCAAGACAAACTTATTCAAGGAGAGAGCTACATGTGAAAACACTATATCCATTGGGTTAATGGGCTTGATTACAATCTTGGGTTTGATTACAATCCATGTCAGCTAAGGGAGTGTGAGACGCACGAAGTGTTGCAACGCGTGTGGTCGTGGAGAGTTTATGTTACGGAGGAAGGTGAGCTGTCGTGGATCCCACATTTCTCTGAGATGTGGGTCCACACATCGGTTGTGTTTGGGGATAGACGCAACTCTTACCTATAAACATCCAGCGACTCGCTTATTTACGGGTATGGCCTCCTTTTCCTAAGTATTTAAAATATTCATGTAATCACGTAAGCTTATTCGAAAACAATTGTTTTTTTTCAAACAAGGATCTGACGGCTCAGATTGAACCAAACTTCGTCAATATAAATATTCAGATTGTAACTTATTCGCTCAATTATTGAGCCACTCTCCCTTCTTTCTCTATTTTTCTTACAACTTGGATCCAGTCCCTCTCTCATCTCTTGTCCTTACAAATTCTTGTTCAAAATATCCAACATTTTTACAGAGATCTTGAGAAATCCGGGTTAATTTCCCACAAAATTTTGTTTCTTTTCTCCTGCAAAACTTGGTCCGAAAGAAAACATAGATGTCAGGAGATTTCTGTAAAGGGGTATATTCGTCATTCTGTTTCTTGTCCCTGCCCCTCCCGTTCCGGCAAACTTCACCGTCGGTCATATTAATTTTTGCTTCACATTTGTAATAATATGCCTATCAGTTTTGGTGCAATCATGACGGAGATGGGAATGATTAGTCTAAAACAAAAAAATGGACAGAGTGTTCATCACACCGCTGACCTGGCCAAAGTAAAAATCTAAAGTCTAGAGAGAAAAAAATAAAAAAATATCAGTGTGGCCCATGTCATGCCGTTCAGATTTCAAAATGACCAATCTGCCCATGCTTTTTTCTTCTCTAATAAAATCAGATCAAACAAAAGACTTAACTCATGAATCAACGGCTATGAAACCGTCGCTCGGATTATTAACCTGATCTGAACCGTCTATGTCAGTTAACCCCGGGCAGCTAGATCGGTCATCCACCAAACAGATCTCAACCGTCGGATTAAACACCAACGGTGGATTAAAACACTAACCTTTCATCGGGCAGACATCAATCTCCTTTAAGAAGAGATGGTTCCTCACCTTCTTGTTCCTCGTTCTGCTCTCTCAAGACACAAACTCTTTTAAATCAATCTTCCTGTCCTTATCCCGATCGCCGGAATTTTTTTTCTCCGGTGTCGTTAAATTCCCCCACTTCCCCTGTTCTTTTATTATCCCTAAAAAAAGGTCTGACCTTCTGATCGATCATATAGAGAAGAAGCGACTTCCGTGAAATGATCTTGGTGGCCTATGTATGGCACCGGCGGTTTTGGCTAACCTAAACGAACCCTTGTTTACGAGAAGACAATGTGGCGCCGTTTTTATGAGGAAACACACTAACCTCTCCGACGATTTCACCAACAACCCTAACCCTAATTCTACCAACAAGCAGTTCTCTGATGGAGACTACGTTTCCTTCGATCTCGATTCCTACTCCTCGAACCAGCTCAGGGAGCTGAAGAAGCGTCTCAATTCCGAGCTCGAGCAAGTTCGGTTCCTCAAGGAACGGATCGAATCGGGAACCTTCACGACTGCTCCTGCTCACGGAATTGGTCTTAAGAAGACGAATAAGAAGAAGAAAACAGTCCACGGTCATGGCGGTTTGGATCTGGAGTCGGAGAAGGCGTTGAGGAGTATGATGTCGTCGTGCGTTCAGATCTTGGGGAAGCTGATGAAGCACAAGTGGTCTTGGGTGTTCAACACGCCTGTCGACGTGTTGGGGTTAGGGCTTCACGATTATCATTTGATTGTGAAGAAGCCTATGGATCTCGGCACGGTGAAGACGAATCTCGAGAAGGGGGTTTACGGATCTCCGGTCGAGTTCGCGGGGGACGTTAGGTTGACTTTTACGAATGCTTTGGCGTATAATCCGAAAGGGCAAGACGTTTATAAAATGGCTGAGAAGCTTCTGAGTCAGTTCGATGTTTGGTTTGGTCCGGTTTTGAAGAGGTTTGAGGCTCAGCAGCAGGGATCGTCTTCTCGTCCTCGGCCTGTTGTGTCCGAACTCAGCCAAAGAGTTGTGTCGGAGAATAATGCAAGGAAAGGACCTGAACAGATTTCGATAGCGAAAAAGCTTGATTCTTTAAAGCCTTTACCTACATTGCCTCCTCTGGTTATGGAGCTGCCACGTGTCCCGTCACCGGCTAAGTTACCATCACCACCACCTCCCCAGCCGGTTAGCAAAGTTGAAACACCTCCTCCCCAACCTCCCCAACCGGTTAACCAAGTTGAAGCACCACTTGAGGTGGGAGAAGCGACGTCTAAGGGAAGGAAAGGGAAGTTACCGAAGCCGAAGGCTAAGGATCCAAATAAGCGAGAGATGACGATGGAAGAGAAGGCTAAGCTCGGTGTGAATCTACAGGAGTTGCCTCCTGAGAAGCTTGGGCAGTTGATTCAGATTCTTAAGAAGAGAACCACGAATCTGCCTCAAGACGGAGACGAGATCGAGTTAGATATCGAGGAGCTTGACAATGAGACTCTGTGGGAGCTTGATCGTTTCGTCACTAACTACAAGAAGATGGCGAGCAAGATCAAGCGGCAAGGGTTCATACAGAACTTGTCGACTCCGACAAGAAATATGGTAAGGGAAATTAATGATCAATTGTATCAGAGATCAGGCGTTGTTTCTGTCTGGTTTAGTGATGATATTTTATTTGTGTTAATTATCATCATCAGCCTCCGGTGATGGAAATGGGAAGTGCTGAGAAGAGAGTGAGGAAAGGAGGAGATGGAGGAGAAGAGGATGTAGACATTGGGGAAGATATTCCAATTGAGGACTATCCATCAGTGGAGATTGAAAGGGATGGTACAGCCGCTGCTGCTGCTGCTGCAAGTGGTGGGTCTAGTTCTTCTGGCAGCTCCAGTTCTAGTGGTGGATCTTCCTCTAGTGGTAATGATTTGTCCTTTCTTAATGTTATTTTTGATACTGTTAAATGTGATCTAACTGTCATCTTGTGTGCTTCTGTTATGTAGATTCAGACTCGGGGAGTTCATCAGGAAGTGATTCAGATGCTGATAGTGTGCAGTCACCATTTGTGGAAGCAAAAGGACAGTGATAAGTGGTTTGGTCGAATGAGAGTGAAGTGGAAAAGTTTTTAGATTCCTAGGATGAAGATGAAGTGGAATAGTTTTCTTCTTTTTTCTCTTTCAAGTTAAGGTTCTTTAGTTCTTTTAGATTATTGGTGACACGATGGACAGAGGTTGAGAGTGACCTTAGCAAAAGATGAAGAGGATCACTTGGTGGTGGGTTTGTTCCTATTTGTCGCTTTTGTACAAAGAATGAAGAAGGAATCTCTGTTCGTTTTCTTTATAGAAGCATTAACTTATAACACATCACATCTCTAGATTTTGATTGACGAGCAAGACATGCCCAATGAACAAGCAAGTAAAGAAGTTTAATTTTATTGGATGACATTAATAATCCGCAAACCAAGGTACGAGGATGACTCTATTCAAGAAAAATGTTTAGAATAGAGACGAGATCAGTTTAAGGGGAACACAAATGTCTCAAGCAGAAGCAACCAAGAGTCCGTTGTGCCTGAGAAGAGGCTCTGGGGAAGGTTCTCGTCCTCTGAACTCCACAAACACCTGCTCAAATATTGACAATGGCACCACAACATTTTAGCAAACAGCTTTGTATTTATATATAAACATTACTAGAACCTAAAAGCAGTGAGGAGATTTTACTTTTAGAGGCGCTTTTCCTCCTCCCAAAGCAAGTATGGTGTTTCTGAATCTCTGTCCTGTCTCTTTAACGGCCTGTGTGTTTTGAAACACAAAGAAATGTTCACTAATCTGGAAAACAGAACATGATTTGTTTTGCAATAGCGTATATATACCTTGATGTCATCTAATCCAGCATCTTCAAAAGCAGAAAACGCATCGGCAGACAAAACCTCCGCCCACTGCACGTTTTCCACAAGTGTAATTATAGTTTCCACTATTGAAGCAAATAGAAGCAACAGAATGTATATGTATAATTACCTTGTAACTGTAATATCCAGCTGCATAACCGCCTGGCAAAACATGAAAACGTGAATGAGTGAAAATAAACTATAGAATGACTTTTGTATGGCTGCCGTTTAAGGGTGTAATTTTACAGGGTTTTACCTGCAAATATATGGCTGAAGCTACAGAGGAATCTATCCTCAGGAAGGGGAGGGATGACTTGTGTCTTCATGGATACCCTTTGATCAACATCGTAAATAGACTCTGTCCCACCTGGCACATATTTCGTGTGCAGCTCCAGATCAACTGTAGCAAACTTCAGCTGGAACAAAGCAAGAGCTATATTTAGTGAAATGTGTTTCTTACAGATCCCCCCGGAGATACATTTGAACATAAGCTATTTGATATGATGTACTGACCTGACGAAGACTAAGGGATCCTGCACGGAATGTTCTTGCAGCCAGGAGCTTCTTGTACACATTCTCAGGAAGAGATTCCCCTGTTTGATAATGCTTAGCAATGCTCATTAAGGTATCCCTGAAACCGCATCCATATAACGTTCATTACAAATTTACTAGTAAAAAATCCCTCTACGCAGCACTGAAATCACGGAGTTTGTATATTAAAATCGACAAGGCTTGTTGACCCCTAGTACCTGTGGTAGCACCAGTTCTCCATAAACTGTGAAGGTAATTCAACTGCATCCCACTCGATATTTCTGATACCAGCAACTAGCCCCTCGTCTTCTTTCGTAAGCATATGCTGCAGAGCATGGCCAAATTCATGGAATACAGTCTCTACCTGTAAATCAGAGCAAGAACGACGACAGTGAATCCTTGACCATGCACACAAGAGTAAGATTATCAAGTTTCATGTCATGCTTCTACATTAATCAAAAGTATGATTATCAAGATTACCAACATAACCTTTTAGTTCATGACAAACTAAATGGCATGGTTACTCATAGTGTGTTACCAACTACCAAACTATACTCGGTATAAACGTCATAGTTGATATTGTACTGAACTCTTTCCATATAAGCTGTACCAACTGAGTATCTTTACCTCACGGAATGTCATAAGGCTTGGCTTATCACCAACCGGTGGAGTTTGGTTGCAGACCATTTGCGCAACAGGTAGCCGAACGGAGGAACCCTTTTGGGCCATGACTCGGCTACGGGAAAAAACTTCATCCATCCAAGCACCGCCTCTCTTTTCTGAAGGACGAGAGTATGGATCAAAGTAGAAATAAGCAGTGGGATTTCCAGAAGAATCTTTGATGCAGTAGAACCTAACGTCGCTGTTCCAGACCTTCAGTGATATATAACATGTTACATGTTAACAAAGATAATAACATGATGGACATAAGGAGAAGCACAACAGACTAGGCTCCAGATTTTACCGGAGCTACGCCATCCGCCGGCGCCACATCAATTCCAAATAGGGTCTTAGCTAAACCAAAAAGCCCATCCATAACCTTTGGCAGTGAGAAGTAGGGTCGCAATTCTTCCTACAAAAAAAATACAAGCAGTGACTGATAAGCGTCAAGAGTTTCAAAACAATATAGTTGTATCCCAAACTAGAGAAAAGGGACAAGAACCTCATTAATATCGTATTTCGATTCACGGAGCCTCTCACTCCAGAAAGTGATGTCCCAGTGAGTCAAACTGTCGGCTTCTGCAGCACCTTGGTCCTTTGCAAAACTCTTAAGGTCTTCTATGTCTGTCCAAAACACATGTAAAATTAATTATGTTTTGTCTAGATAGGCCGATGCAAAAACGCTTTGAGGGCCACCACTACATAAATTATTGGACAGGTAAATGCAACAGTAGACTACTTCACTGGAAGTTACCTTGAACAGCCGGAGCCCAAGACGCACTGCGAAGCTTTTCTAATAGCTCATCTGCTGTCTCTACCGTAGCCATTTTCGTGGCCATGCTTACCTGAACTAGGAGAGAGTCGCATTAAAATTACGCCCACAAGAAAAGGAGAGAAGTGTGACTTAGTGAGATGACTATACCTCAGCGTAGTTGCTGTAACCAAGAAGCTTAGCCTTTTCCAATCGGAGCTTCAAGATCTGGTCGATGATTGCAGTATTATCTAAATCACCCGAAGAGGCACGAGACAAGTAAGCACGATAAACCTCCTCACGCAGAGCACGATTTTTGGCATGTTGCATGACGGGGAGATAACTAGGAGCATCCAGTGTAATGAGCCATGGTCCAGCGTCAGCAGTTGCATTCTCATTTCCCTTGTGTCATATTATATATCAAGACGCATCAGCAACTAAAAAACCCAGTGTAAAACGACATGGAATCTTTCGGATATTGTCCATACCTTGGAAACAGCTGCTTGTGCGAATAGCCCAAGTGCAGATGGTGGTAACCCCTCGATCTCTTTCTTGTCTGTTATCAACTTTTCAAACTTCTTTGTAGCGTCCAAAACATTCTCAGAAAACTTATGGGAAAGTTTTTCCAGTTCCTACAGTGGAAAGCAACAGTTGATATTACTAAGCCATGCTTGTGGACGTGGAGCTATGACAAACCTAAATCCAATAACTAAACAAGCCGACATTTTATTTGTCAAGAGTTTCAGACAAACCTGTTCAATTTTGTTAAATTCTTCTCTCTTGTCATCTTGAAGAGCAATACCACTGAGAACCGCCTCCTTTATTTGTGCTGAAACACACACGGATACCATAGTTAGCACATATCTCTAAACACTGAAAAAAATTAATAAGAAAGATAAAGCTTATACATATTTCATAAAGTTGAAACGAATTACACATTGTGCCCCAATCGTAGTTGCTTACCTTCTACTAATCGTTGACGAGCTTCAATCAGTGTATCCCAGTCCGGAGATTCTCGAATAGACTTAAATGCATTGTAAATGGGTTTGCTCTGCCCCAACCTGAGCTGGAACTTCACTTTCTCTGGCTGTAGATGAAAGCATGGTTAGAAAAAACCAAGAAAATGAAATCCTAATCCACAGACCAAACAAACAAACAAACAAACAAAACAAAACAAAAAACTCCCTTTTGTCTGAATCCATATAATAATCTACTAAATCCCAATAAAATACACTCTAGGAACGATCATTTTAGCATTGATGAAGAAGTTTAATGGCAATCAAACACATGTAGACACCACAGAATACATAATCTCAATCAAACAACTACCTGAACTTCTTCAATGGCAGCACGAAGCTCCGGAGTGTCCTTGACAGCCTTAAGGTGATTGATCATCGCCCAAACAACAGTTAACCGATCAATAATCTTCTCTAACGGCTCCACCAGTTTTGGCCATGACGGCTCCACCGTTTTCTCTAGCTGCTCCAATTCAGATTCCTGGAAAATAAAACACCAAAACATCACGATCGTGTTTCTCACATTTTCACATCAACAACAGATGCAACGATTAGCCAAATCATCCAAGTCGATTTGTAAGGATCAAGATAAACACTCGAAAAAAAAAAGTTCGATGCGGGAGAGAGAGGATCGTACGAGCTGGTGCAACAGAGCACGGATCCCGGGCCTGACATGGTGAGCGTCGACGACGTCGAACGGAGGGAACTCGAAGTTTTGCAACAGAGGATTTGAGGAGAGAGAATCTTCGGAAGCCATGAGGTGAACGAGAGAGAGAATGATTGAGAGTTGGAGGCAGTGCAGGTTGGATCTGGGAGACGGATAGAAAGTAAAGAAAACTAAAGCTGATAGGGGCGATCATGTAAGTTAAGGGAGTTTTAGGGGCGAAAATGATAATAACAAAAGCTAAAGGGTCATTTTGGCAAATTATCGTGATATGTTACGAACGTGCAGACCAAGTGTTCGACGAAATTATATTTTTTTGGTGGTGATAAGTGATGTATAACTGATAAGTCGTTTTCTGAACTGCATGATCCATGGTTACAAATGTTAATGTAGTTTCTACAATCTATTAAAGTTTAACATCACTTTCAAAGATAATGTTTTCTGCTGCTGGTTTGATTCTTGCACGTAGGATATTCTTGAGGAGGTCAATTCTTTTGCTTTCTTATATAATTTTTTTATCACATTCTTTCTAGTGGTAACAGATAGACTTAGTTGACAAAAAAAAACTATGATTAGAAGTTTGATGGTAAGTAGTTTTATGCAGAGGTTGAGCTGGCTCTTCAGATGAGCTTATTTTTCTAATCCTAGGTTTTTGTCATTGACTTGATGGAAGTTGTTTTCAATCCATCTTTTGTTCGTTAATATATATACGTACAGTTTAGTTTATTCTCAAAAAGTGTTTGGACTATTTTCCTTTCTATGTACTTTTCTCTTGTAGGAATTTTTTTAGTGTTGTAGGCCATGGTTCTTACTTACTGTGGCATTGACATGTTCCTAAGTTTACAGATGAACCGCGTATGTTGTTGGTTACCAATACTCTCTTGTTCAGTAACTAATCGTGGTGGTTGTGCTGTGCATAAACTAGCTCTGTGAAAAAGGTCAGTGTTAATGGTCCACATTTCATTTTGATTCTGCTGGAAAACCTTGTTTTTGAACACACACTGCCTAAATTTTTTTATGTTTTCTCTTTGATATGCCTTGTGTTTAATCATAGTCTACAATGTAAGATGAGCACTCAACATGTCTTCCACATTTTAATAATCCTTTGATGTCATATTCAATAGAATAATTAATTTGGATTTAATTTGTTTACTCTTAAGGTCAACTATTGTTGTTGTGACTTGATGATTGTTTATAACTTTGTTGAGTGGCTGATCAGTAGCAATCATTCTTCTTCTTCTTGCGCTTTAGTCGTTGACTTGCTGTGAAGTATACATATCAATAGCGCACCATTTTGGTCTCTTGTGTTAATAGCAAAATGGCCAACACAATCTTCTTCTTCTTCTCCTTTGTTTTGTTTCTCCCTTTTGTCTCTACAATTCACTTCAACATACCTCGTTTCGGTTCACATATTACTGAAGTAGTCTACCAAGGAGACGCAAGAGCAAACGGCGCTGTTGAGCTTACCAACATCGACTACACTTGCCGTACCGGCTGGGCTACTTACAGCAAGAAGATACCTCTATGGGATCCTGAGATCGGCCAGCCTTCTGATTTCACCACCAGCTTCTCCTTCAGGATCGACACTCATGGCGTTGCGTTCGGCAACTACGGTCACGGCTTCGCTTTCTTCCTAGCTCCTCTCGGAATCGAAATGCTCCCAACTCGGCCGGTGGCTTCTTGGGCCTTTTCAACGAAACCAACGTCCTTTCCTCTTCTTACTCGCTCGTCCACGTGGAGTTCGACACGTACACTAATCAGAACTGGGATCCTCTCGACATGACCTCTCACGTGGGGATCAACAATAACTCTTTCGTCTCTTCCAGCGTAACTTCTTGGAACGCTTCCTCTCACAACAGAGACATATGCCGTGTGGTGATTGTCTACGATTCCGATAGAAGAAACTTGAGCGTCTCTTGGATGTACACGAGTTCTGATCCTAAGGAGAACTCGAGCCTTTCTTACATCATTGATCTCTCGAAGGTGCTGCCATCAGAAGTCATTGTCGGGTTCTCCGCGACGTCTGGTGAAAGAAGCTTATATAATTAAAGATAACTAATCACTATGAGAATTTCTAAGTTGAAATGCATAAAAACTTAGATTGAAAAAAAAACATTGATACACTTCATGGATTCACTTCTGTTTGTAATGGATTCACTTCTTGTGTGCTTATGTGTAACTGATGTTTTATTGTTTCTGTTACTCTTGCTTGTGAAACAATTTTATATAATTAAAGAAAACTAATTACTAAGAAGGTGTATTTAACTTAGAGTTTTAGGTGATTTGTTTTAAAATGATAAATCCATTGTTATTCAAACATGAATTTTAAAAACTTATTTAAAATGTATTGTTATTGAACTTGACATTTCATAAAACACTATGAAATCCAATGTTATTGAAAATGTTTTAAGCCGTGGAATATTAAAGTTTCTAGATAATTTTAAGTTGTTTGGATGAAATTTCTTAATTAAAAAAATAAAACTCAAATCACATTGTTTTAAGTTAATAAAAACCACATAAATCTCTGCTACTTATTGAAATCATCTAAAACTCTTTTAAAAATTAAATCACATCAAATGTTAAATTGAATACATCCTCCTAAGAGAATCTATAAGTTAAAATACATAAACTTACATTGAAAAAAGACATTGCTACACTTCAAGAAGGCTTTGTACCACAAAAAAAATCAAAAACTTTACATTATCGCGCCAGGTAGGGGTCGAACCTACGACCTTCTGCTTAGGAAACAGACGCTCTATCCACTGAGCTACAGGCGCTTCTTGTTTAAATCATCATAGGGTTTTTAATAACCAAACATTGATATCATATCATATAGTCTTCCTTTGAAGTTCTTCATATTGGTGAGTTTGGCCATTAGATTTGGGCTTTTGGAAAGAGATTTGTTAAAAATGTTAATGCGTGTTGCATGTGAAATGTGTTCTTTTAGTGTTAGTAAGAAATTAAAATGTATTTGAAGGTGAAATTTTTTTCTAAAATGAATGGAGGAAATGGTTGTGGTATCAAAGGGTTTTAGTTCACCACATAGAGATAATAACTCAATATGACGGTTTTATGATTTTGGAGGCTATAACCACATAGAACTAGCCTGAAAGAATGGTTAGTTTCACTTTCACCTGACGGATGCAGTGTGAGATCGTCTATGTGAAGAAGAAGAAGGCCTATTACTGTTTTAGACACAGCCTTAAAAGAACACTGGTCTCATGACACAATTGGACAATGACAGCAGCCAAGCCGACAAGAAACATTTTGAAGATAAAATATTTCATAAATGGAAACAGAGTACAGTGCGCTGATACATTATATTTCACCACCGAGTTTATAATTTGATACAATAACACCACCCACTACTCCTGCCTAAACAACAGTTAAAGAAACCAAAAAACAGATGCAAGTGAGATTTCCAGATCCTTCTAGTCAGCTTATGGGTTAGCCATAGTCAAGAAGTTGTGAAGCAGTATCCCTTAAAAGAAGATTAAGAACTTAAAACTCAAAATCACATGATTAATTCTAGTAAGACTGATTAGGCCAGAGAAAGAACTCCGCTGCATTTGACGCCATAAGTCCCATTGACCCTTGAACGTTGGAGTTATTATCAGAACCCGTCGTCGAATCAGAAGCTGCATTCGCCGGAAAATGCTGGAAAAAGTTTTGTTGCTGTTGCTGTTGATGATGGTAAAGAGAAGCTGCTTCAAAAGGGATACCACATGGAATCATCTGAGACTGAGCGGCTGAGCTAGGACAAAGAGCGAAGTTAATGCCACTACTGTCATTGGGAGAAGACTGAAGCTGTTGTTGTTGCTGAAACTGGTGGAGCTGATGGTGACCGATGATAGGTTTCTGCTCAGATTCTAAAGAGAGTTTAAGACGTTTTGCTGCACCACCAATGGGAAGTGCACTCTTCATGATGGATTCAACGTCGTAATGGTTCATCTCAAAGTTGGTTACAGCGTTTATTCCTCTGAATTTGATGGCTGCTATGTCGTATGCCTCAGCCGCTTCCTCTTCCGTTGCTACAACCACCAACAAAAAAAAATATAAATTAGAACCTTAGATTGATGATTATTAATGTTTTATCTTAATTGAGTTTACCAAAGGTTCCGAGGTAAAGATCTTTGTTGCCGGCTACACGGCCGATCCTTGCTTGCCAACGTCCTTGTTGATGATGCCTTGTTACACCTCTGTACATGGAAGCTCCTCTAGAGAATCCGCTACTCTTCCTGTGTTATATCCATTTAACCTCAGGGTCACTATCTCAGTATATATATATATATATATATATATAAATAAACTATTTGATTCAGAAAATGGTCTTTGTTTATGGATCTTACCTCCTAAGAGAAGCAATGAACTCTTGTTTGGTCATGTGCTTCATTTCCTCTAATTCTTTCGTGTAAATCGTAATCTAAAATTTCATTAGAATGGATTAGTAATTATGACCAGGTTAAATAATAAAACCACTAACGGGATAAATCAGAAGAAGAGAAAGAAGTTGGTTTACAGGGAAATTGGTGGTGGCAGCAGTATTCCAGTACTTGAGAGCTGCTAGATCGTAAGCTCGAGCTGCCTTATCTTCTTTGTCATATCCACCTGAATCATTCACAAAGAGAACAACATTATTATTATTAAAGGCATGTCAATTATTGTTTGCTGTTCTTGTAAGAACTGACTAGTTGAGATTTATTCTTACCCAAGTACACTGTTGATTCAAGCGAAAGCCAACATCCATCAATGGCGCAAACCATACCAAGGTACATGCAAGAACGGGAAATCACTTAGCCAATGTGATGATCAAAAACGCTTAAAGGAGATGTAACAAACATTTACCAAAGAAAGTCTTAACACTGGTTCTGTTATGGAAGAAAATAATGCAGACATGTATGTAAAATTTGTTATCAACCACCAAGTTATGTTTCACTCTTTTTGGATATTGTGTACCAGCCATAATACTCAGAAAGTAAAAGTGAGAGAATTTGAAAAGAAAAAAAAAACAGATAAAAGATATAGAATAGAAGTTTTGGACGTGGTCAAAATCTAGATCCCCACACTTCTGGTGGTGGTGGTGGTACTGGTAGCCCAAAGCCAGAACATATATAAAAATAAAGCAAAAGCTACTGAGAATGTTCAGACTTTGCTTTGTTGATGTGAACACTACACATAAATCAATCTGACACCTTATGGACAGCAGAAACACTACTCTTTAAAATTTCACTTCAAATTTAAAATTCTTGGTATATCTTCACTGTCTGTAAACAAGTAAAATCATGTTTTGCATTTAAGAAATTTATCAAAATCAACCTACAATTAAAGCCCTACAAGTACTCCTCACTTCAAACCCTATGAAGCTAAAAAACTGGTCTCACATCACATGTCTACTGCATAACATCAAATCATATAGTATATGCTTAACAAAATGTAGGTGAAGAGAAATGTGGGACTATAGGGTCAAAGTGGGACCTTAAACATGTCAATCAAAGAAACAGAGGTTGCATCATACAGGCAATGCCATTGGGGACCCATCTTATGTACCTTTAGGCTTTAGTATGAAATGTAATAAAGACAAAGGAACAGAATGGCGGCACCCTTCAGCTAAATATATGAAAATGGGACTATGAAAATTCAACAAACAACAACTATATCTTATATTATTATTATTATTATTTTAATTTTATACCCTTCTCTTTTATCCCTAAGTTCTGACTCAAAAGTATTGCCAAAGTTAAAAAACTTCGGCTACCCTTCACAAAACAAATGTAATCAGTAATCACCCAAAGTTTCAATCAATCATCATATAAAAGATATAGACAGATCAATAAATAAGGGAAAAAGGTAAAGCTTCTTTTGAATCTTGCCTTCAATTTCTTTGACAAAACTCTTATCCTATAGTTCACTCTTCTCAATCTTTCTAAATCTCACTTAGGAACATGGAGGTACAAAGACTCACAAGCATAACCATCATATGACTAAAAGACATATATGTAAAACCAAAATAACCACACGGATTGCAATTCTTGACGTCAAGAAAAGATTGTAACAGTGATGAAATCAAATTAACAAAAATGAAAGAAAAAATATTACCTTGACGTCCTTTCCTGGCCTGACCTTCTCTCCTACAGCTATTATCCCACAGATGAGCTTCATATCTTCCCGTCCATCTATGTCTGCATCAATCAACATTCACATTAAAACTTCATTTACTAACCCAAAAAAAAATTCAACACATGGGTTTGACTAATCACAACTTTAATGAGACTTCTTAATTTTAGAAGTTACCTTGTAACACCTCGGTAAATGGAAGTCCTTTGTCCAAAGGTATCAGCGACCTTCTTGTTAGAACAATCTGATGTTTCCACTGCCAAAACAGGCTTCTCCTTCTCAGAACCAGTCTTCTCTCTCTCGCTCTTGATTGTCTCAACATTGTTATTAAATTGGTAACGATGCTCAGTGATCTGATTATGATCATTACTAGTCCTGTGAGTGTTGTTGTTGTTAATGTTAACTCCAAGTGACAAAGCTCCTCCTGTGTTAGGTCCACCGTGAAAACCAAGCTCAGGACCGGAAGACTCCACCACGTGTCCCAAATACTCTCCTGCTACATGAGTCCGGCCCATTGAAACCGAGTCGTCGACGTCCGAACCGGAGTTCGTTGAGAAAGCGGTTTGAAAACCGGTCATGGTTTTGAAATCGTGGTTGTGATCAGAGTAAAACCCGGTTAGGTTTTGGTGATGACGTGGATCGTAGAGCTGAGTGAGGGAAGAAGAGTCTTGTGTTTCCGTTTGACTGGTGTCGGAGTAACGGAAGTCACCGAGAAAATCTTCGAGCTTTGGGATGTGACTCTGAGGATGATTTTGCGGGTCTACAAACGTTGTTAGGGTTGTTGAATCCGCCATAGAAGCTGATATATGAGCTTCTTCTTCTCCTTCCTGAGGCTTTTGATTCGTCCAACCTACATACAACGAAGATCACGAGAAGTCTTTATTTTTCGTATGAGAAGAAAAATAAAAATTATTTTGCCTTTTGTCGGAAACAGACAAAGTCAGTCAGAGAGGAACACGAGGGAAGCTGAGTTCAGCACTAAACTCGGTTTATAGGATAAAGCTACCAAGTCGGTTACTAGAGGCTAATACTGTGTAACAACACTACAATCATTCGTGTTTCATTTCGTACCACAAAGATAAAAAGAAAGAAGTAATTTATTTATTTTTTATTATTACCATAGAAATTATCGAGGAGGTAAGGAGATGAGGCGGCGGAAGAAGCGTCATAGGACACGAACTGAGACTGGTCATCAGATGACCTCAACATGTCCATTGGTGACAGTGAAAACGTTAACCAGTTCGTCATATGAGCCATCAAGCTAGACTTCTCTCTCTTGTTTGCTGTTCTTCTTCTTCGGTAAAATCTGATAAAATATATGATTATATTAGTCAAAAAAATAAGGAGAGAGAATGGAACTGCCTATAAATTTCTTTAGTGGTTCTTCAGAAAAGGACAAAGAAGATTCAAGAAGCTGCCCAGAGAAAGGCTGTTTTTTAAAAAGAAAAATTCAAACCTGATCAAGCGTTACTCTAAGCTTTCAAGAGAACTGCACTTGTGGGAAGAAGACTAATATATGAAATACTTTGTAGGAACGATAATCACGAGCTTATTTATCTGAAGATCTATCTATTCTATTGCATGTCTTTTGAAGAAACAAATGCATGTAAACAGTTGTCTGAGGAGAAGAGAAAAGAAGATGGGAAGCAGAAGCTCTTTAAGAAACGTCTGAGACGTATACTTATAAAGAAAGGAGAAGGGGGAGGGAGAAGATGGGCTTGTTTTATTTAATCAAAAATAATAATAATGCACTTGCAGCAGAGAGAGAGAATGTACATGTAGAGTAGAGAGAGAGAGAGAGAGTTGAAACAAAAAGAAGAGCGGTTTCTTCTGTGTCGCCCGGCGTAATACCGGAGAGGATTTGAGAAAGAGAGAGCTATCTATTGTAGCTTTAGCTTTTTTTTTTGTTTTGAAGGTCATAATTTTAAATTACCACTGACAAGGTTCGCAAAGGATTTGGGATTTGATAATTTCATTACCAAATAAATTACCACCACCTTTAACTCCAGACCAAAGTAAACCAAACCGCTAGTTGTTTCCACTTGTCGTGCATGCATCGCGACACTTTCTTCACTCACGCCCCACTTTTTTCAACCCGTTCTTAGCTTTTTTTTACTCGGCTACGTTTTTTATTTACGGTCTAAGGCCAACTCCAAACGAACATTATAGGGTGTAACTCGTAACAAATAAAAAGAATACACTTATTCCAAAACGTTTTTGATTTGGAATGATTTTCCAAAACGAAAATTATTTTTTCTTTGGAATAATTTAGAATGTTATGGAATGAAATGAACTATTTTTTTCATTTTCTCATTGTAATTGGTAGATAATTTTTGAAATATACATGAATTAAACATTCAGAAAGTTTTTACTCCAAAAAAAATACATTCCAGTTCCAGCCATAGTGTAGCAAACAGCAAACTTTTTTTTCAAATTTTTTTGTTGTTAAATCAAAACTGTTTTTCTTAATATTATCTAACTATAATTAACTACATGTGATCGCATTACCTTTTTATAATTGCACCAGTTAGGTTAGATAAAAATAAATATAACACAACTTTTTTGTTATCTTTTAAATGTATTTACATGAAAAACAAATATAAACTAACTAAAAATACACAACAAAAATTAATTTAAACACTGAAAATTAATGTGTTGCTAGAAACTCTGAAAAACTAAATTATGAAAATAAAAACAATATTTAATATAATATATATATGAAAACTATTAGTATTTTAATAGAATATGTTGTTATATAATATATTTATATAATAATTACTATTTATCAAAACTATTAAAAATTTTAAAAATCTTAATCAATAATATAATGATAAAAAATATTTATTTTAGTGTAAAATTTGGTATTGTGGTTGGAAATTCGGAAAATTTAATGCTAGAATTATATTAAAATAGTGTGATACTAAGATAGTGTTAACGGTTTGAGATGCCGTAACGACCCTCTCTTTGACTAATAGCTAATATTTCATATTCAGAGTCTCTTATTCTGTTTTGGACAAAATACATTCGTTTGCATCAAATCTACTTATTAGTTTGGGGATGGATTTATATTACGACTCCTATACTATCACAAAATGAAAACAAAATTTAGCTAAGATGTGTATAAAATGAAGAGAAAAAACAAATATAGTGTTTTGTACAAAGAACCTTAGGTTAACATTGTGATTTTTTTTTCTTTTGTGAACTTTCTTATTATGCCATCTGAAACATTATAAAGAGCAGTTTCAAAAAAAAAACATTATAAAAGAGCAAATTGTTTTTATATATGAAACGATCACATAAGTCTCTCACGCCTTATATTTATGAAATTAGGAACAGTAGGTTTATATCAAAGTTTAAGAGTGTAATAGAGTAGGATGCCAAGTGAGTATTAAAAAGGAACATATACTAGCTATAAGCCTATACCTTTAGGGTCAAAAGATAACAGTCAAGTCCCGGGTAAACTTGTAAATGGTCGGTTAAAATACAATGTTCTTGCATATGCATAGTTGCTATTATTCCCCGGCCAGAACTAAAAGCTCAAGTCGAAATTATTAAAAATGTTAATTCTGAAAAAAGTTGAGAGATCGAGAAGCAAAAAAATAAAAATAAAGAGAAAAAAAGCTTGTGGGGAACAACATGCCGGATGAGAAGGCGGGTTTCTTCTGTAAAAACGAAGCAAAAAAAAACTAAAGGAGAAAAGGAAGGCCCAGCAATTAAGGCACGTGATTAGGGTTTGATGTCGTATTGTTTAATAATCTACAGCATTTCGTATCCTATACTTCTACTTTATTGAACCTCGAACATTTTCAACATTCAATTTTTAATATGTAGTTTGTATCTCCAAGAAACTAAAAACTAATTATAGTATATCTAAATAAATATATGCCATCCTTTACTTAAAAAGCATGTGTATACCATCCTCTAAGGTCGATGGAGTGTTATTTTACCATGTTTACTGATCTTTTTTGTTTGCGGATATCATCCCAACCTTATTGAGCTAACATATTAATATATCGACTATCATACATAAACCACAACTCGATATATATACAGTCAATATTTCAATTCACATGTTCGAGTCAACACAAGTAGTTAACAATTGTCTTTTACGCAATTAGATGGAACGCACTGCGTCGATTTAAGTACCATCTCTTTTCTTGATAGGTCGAAATGAGATCAGAGACATGAGAGTGAACGTTGATACGCTTGGTTGCCAACAACTAGTGTAACAACGGAATACAATATGTTAAAATCTCTAATTCAAACTGTATATGGACGTGTGTGTACGTACGTAACTCGGCCCATGGGTATTGTAACACAGAAGTTTGGTCGATGTGACCAGCGGACACGACAACTGGAAGTATTGTGTCCGTTGACCATCGTATGGATTGTGACACACTGAAAGATTTGGTCTGCATCACCTTACGAATGTGTTGATGGACAAATCGACATGTAATTCTTCAAAACGTTATATCTATTGGTCATATATTATTTATATAATATTGGCATGTTTTCTTGAATCATTGCCGTTTTTATTATTCGTTTCATGATTCTGAAGCCCCCACTATAGTCATAATATAATTGAACTGTTTAAATCTCACATTTTTATCACATATATAAATATTAATAATTATTAATAATACATGCTAAAAATCATGACAAAATATTGATGGTCAATCACGAATATGGAAAGTAGTATCGTGTACGCCTATAATAGCATGAACCGTAATCAGAGATTGTCGTTCATACTCGAGAGTAAAATTGTAGGAGCCATGTTCACAAAGAAATAGAAGAGAAAGAATATGGCATGGGTGCACGACAACAGGCCAGGGTGCCGTTTTTGTTTAAAATTGCATGCGGCGTGGCCTCTAATTAGGGTTATGGCCAGAGTGATGTGGCATTATACGCATTAAAAGGTCTTGGTGAATGGTTACGTACTTTAAAAATACATATCCTTAACATTTGTCCTCACTTGTTGTTGTCCTCGTACTCACCGTAAAAGTTTTTCTCTGGTACATATCTTTAAAAATATTTGTCTAACTATATTTCCCTCTGGAAGACTTAGCTTTAAAATCTCTCAATTGCATGTGAGGTCACACGCGGGGATGGGCATTGGTCACACCTGCCCCCTTTGCACCGAATGTTTATAACCATTGACGATATTTTAATTCTCTGCAAATCATATAAAAATGCTAAGTTCCAACTTCCACGTCTGAGGACGTGACTGAATCTTAGCGACTTAGATTATAAACGCGTGATTCCACATTACCCCCATCTTTAATTTCCCTTTTTGAATGATCATGAATTCATGATAATAATATATGATAAATTCAATATCTATTCGTATTTTTCTCCCCATTAGTATACTCAGTGTTCGATGAAAATGACCAGATTTTTTCTCTCTCACTATTATGTATTAAGCGATAAAATCAGCTGGGTTCCATTTTTTTCAAGTTAAACAATGGAAAAAAACTCCAAGATACTATATTATGATAACCAGTTGGTGTCGAAAAAAAATATATATTTTTTTAAGATGTGTCGAAAATATATATGCAAGTTATTTTTCTTTTTTTACTTGTCAACGCAAGTTATTTTCTTTTTGTTGATCTATTAGCATAAGCTATCTAATACCCAAAATATTACGTATCAATCCATCATGATTGTATACATTTCCGAATAAAAAAATCCATTAAGGCGAGAAGGATGTTAATATAATATGATAACAAACCTTAAATAATACTACTATTTATTTTAGAAATTCTTAATCAGTCCGAAAGAGTCTTTGCCAACATAGACTCGCCTAATCATAATCCCTATCTTGGATACCCTGCAATTTCATAAAATAATGGAACAATCATGATTTATCTAAATCTATATCCTATTAAAAGTGAAGTACAAATGAGAAATAACCCTTACTTCATTTTAATATTTACAATAGACTGCCACTGATTTTAATTACATAGGTTATGCTAAATAAATGGACCCATTCACGCAAGCCTAATTAGCGGAAGCCATTTTTTTGATTTTTTTACAAATGGTTATTTATTGCTAGATACTTGCAATATATTCAATTTTAGTAAAGATCAAATATAATCTACGAGTGAAAAAGTAAGGGTTTTAGCATTAAAACATTCGTAACATACAAATATTGTCTTCCTGAAGTCATAGAAACCAGTGATATCATTTTGACACTAAAACCAAGCCCATATCTATTTAAATATTAATAAAAATATGAAAGCACCTTTTTCAACTATATTACATACCTGTTTTATATGTTAAATTTTTCATATAAAACTCAAATCATATCAGTGTATTTTTATAAACATGTATATGTAATTTACAATTTTTAATAGGGCATCCTTAGTCATAGTTATTTATTTATTTGTATTTTATATCTATAAAAATATTATTTTCATTGTATAGAAACTTTCTAATTACATATATATGTTAAGTTTGCTTAGTTTTTTTTTTTTGAAACTTCGTCATAAAATACATGGTTTAACATAAAAAATTATAATAAACAGACAATATAATACGATTAACTATTTAAATACATCATTTACAATTAACAAAAAAACCGGAAATTTTCGGAGAAAGTACTTTAATCGATAAATCATTACATCTTCTAATTCCACATACTACCAAAGACAAACTATATAATTAACAAAAATATGTATCAACTATTTATATATAAATAACTAATGTAATTAATCATTTACACTTTTAATATCACCACACAATATAAGATATTTAATATCAGAATTACATAACCTAAAATAGTAATATCATAACATTTCAAATCGAAAAAGAACATCCGCGCGCGGATCAAGGTCTAGTTAATGTTGTTTTGATAGTTTGGGAGGTCCAATGACTAGTGCTAAGTGTATTAGTTGCTTTGACCTTTGACCGAGGAGGCACGTGCGCAGCATCTACCCGTTTCTGGTCGAAGATTTCGGTGTCGCACGTGCGACACTGTCCTCCTTTCTATTATCTTAATCTCTCATCTTTTGTCGTAATCTCTTGACTAAACCATCTCTTTCATTCTTTTTGTTCCCCCCAAAAATATTACTTCTTAAAATATTTTCACTTTAAGCTTTGTCGTTTAAAAAATTGGGATGTTTTGGTTGTATTAGGCAAACTTGTAGGGGCAAATACCCATATTAGTAGTGAAGTGCTATCTTAGAATATTTTCAAACGTTGAAAAGTTTCGATCGTTTGATTTGTACAACTTTTTGGCTGATAAGATTTCTTTTCTGTATCTAACCAATCGGTTGATATCTTTCATTGATCAGTGTTACAAGTTTGTATACATAACTACAATCTACAAATCACAAAAGAACTAATGAAATTAAAAGATCTTTTTTTTTGAAAAAAGGACGACGATTTGTGACACCTAAATTAAAAGATCTTTCCTAGACCTTTTTTTTGTGCAACGATCTTTCCTAAACCAAGACTGGAAATCAAAGTGATTTATTTATAGAATTGGAAGATTTTAGAGAAAATACTAGAACAATTTAATATATTAAAAATTGATATTTTTCTTTTGAAGAACATATGAAACCAAAATGTTAAACATTATTGATAAATTTTAAAATATTTACCTTTACAAAAGACAAAAAAGATTTTCGATGAATCATAAAATAAAATATGAAAATTTTCTGACAGTAACTCCGTGTTTAGTGGGTAATTTACACACTTGGGGTAATGATGCTTGCACTTTACACACCTCTTAAAAAATATTTCTGTGTATACATAGATTAACTAGTAAATTTTGGTACAATCGCTAACTAAAGTATATTAATATATAACTAAGAGACGTTAACAATGGAAAGAGTAGTCTAATAGATTAGTTAATAGTGACAAAACCTGATGTGTAATTTCTTTCTTTTACAGCAAAGATCACGAAGAAGATGTATGAATCGTCCATTAGTCAAACAAAACAGCCACGAAAGCTTAGACTAACGCGATTCTTTCTAGCTGTAAATAGATGGCCAAATGACTTTTTGTTTTGTCTTTCTTCAAAAGTTATAATAGTAAAACTAGATGTTTTTTTATAGAGAATTCGGCCAAACAAAACCTCAACTTTGTACGAATTGCCAAAACAAACATGAACTTTTGGGCTGACCAAAAAAACACTAAACTTTTATTGACTTTCTAATTAATTAACAATGTTTTCGTTGACTTGCCAATTTAGCACGCCGTCAGTTAACTTAACATACGTCGTTTATTGTTGGCGTTAAAGTAAAACGACGTCGTTTCAAATGAAATGAAACAATGTCGTTTTATATGATTTGAAAAATAAAAACAAGTAGCCCCCTGGATTTGAACACAGGTTGGATAGGACATATGACAAGGTATTTTACCACTGGGCTAGTGGGACTTTCAATGTACTTACTAACATATTTAATGTTATTTGGTACTCTTTGAATATAAATTTTTTTTTAAAAAACTTAAAAATATCTTTAAAATTTCAAAAATTTGAAAAAAGAAATATTTTTATAAAATTAATTTTGAAATTAAAATGAAAAAAAAAATTCTTAAAAAAATAAAAATCTTTAAAATTCAATATCTGGCTTAAAAATCGAAATTTAAGAAAAAAAAATTATTTTATAAAAAAAAAATTTCGATTTTTTAAGCTGGATATTGAATTTTTTAATTTTTATTTTTTAAGAAAAAAATTATTTTCTCATTTTAATTTCAAAATTAATTTTATAAAAATATTCCTTTTTGAATTTTAAAATTTTAAAGATATTTTTAGGTTTTTAGAAAAAAAAATTATATTCAATGAGTACCATATAAAATTAAATATGTTATTAAGTACATTGAAAGTGCCACTAGCCCAGTGGTAAAACACCTTGTCATATGTCTTACCCAACCTGAGTTTGAATCCAGGAGACTACTTATTTTTATTTTTCAAATCATATAAAACGACGTTGTTTCATCTCATTTGAAACGACGTCGTTTTACTTTAACGACAACAATAAACGATGTATGTTAAGTTGTGCTAAATTGACAAGTCAACGGAAACATTGTTAATTAATTAGAAAGTCAATGAAAGTTTAGTGTTTTTTTGGTCAACCCAAAAGTTCATGTTTGTTTTGGCAATTCGTGCAAAGTTGAGGTTTTGTTTGGCCGAATTCCCGTTCTTTATATGTTTACACATGATAAAAGTAGAAATGTAAGGTAATTTACAAAGCATCACCAATATTTATAACTCATAATTAGAAACGTTTATATATTTTTGTACAATAATCAGATACAAAGTAGCTTTTATCTTGACGTTTGATACATTATTTTGATTTGAAGTCACACTGTTTGCAGTATTTTTCTCGATGTTTGATAGACTATTTTGATTTGAAGTCACACTGTTTTAACAAGTATAACAAAGCTTACAAGAAGCCCAATCTACTCCATAGATGAGTATAGCAAACTGAAAATGTCTTTTGTCTCTAGAGAGTGAATAGAGACCAATCACCAACTACATGGATCACATATTTTTGTACATGTCACCGCAAAAATTTATCAGAAGTTGCTTCTTCGGTTTTACATAGAAAATAAATGACCTCAGAGGTATATCTTTGGAAGACTGTATTAGAACTGTTCTTATACTCAGAAAGTGAAAACGCTCACTCGATTTCTCAAGTGTCTTATCAGCTACTTGCTGCAGTTTTGAAACTTGATCTAAACCAGTTTGCAGCTATTCTGCAGTCCTGTTGTTCTCTTTTTTTTCATGTTGGTAACTTCACCTCCAAGTTTAGGATAAAAACTCATTTCAGAATCCGTGAACACTACAAGAAAACAGGTGATTAGTGACTACAGAATTGGTAGTAATGTAGTCGTAAAAGGGGCATTACGACCAACTAACTTCCAAATCAGATTAGTCGTTATCAGCTGGTCGTAAATCATTATTAGAGGCAAGTTGGTCGTAATGTTACGACTACACGATTTAGTCGTAACTCAGACGTAACTCACTTGGTCGTAAGTTAGTCGTAAATGCCTTAGTTGTACATTAGTAGTAATACGTGTAGTCGTAAAGATGAAGTAAAGTGTAGTTGTAATGTGGTCGTAAATTTACGACTGATGAACATCGACTGTAGAAATAGAGTAGTCGTCAGTTAACTACTAATTTACATCGAAGGCCGAAGTTCTTTGGTCGTAATTTTGAGACCAACTTACGTCTGATTTATTTATTTACGAATTTTATATTTTAATTAAAATTAAATATTTAAATTTAAATTAATTTTTAAAATTTGATAAATTCAAAAAAGAAATATATAAGCATCCATAAACATGATAATAATATTCATAAACATAATAATAATAATATCCATAATATTAAAATATTTAAAATACAAAAAAAACTAAGCATTGAGGTTGATTTCATTGAAGATATCGGAACCACGCTGATCCGTACGTCGCTATAAATCTGCCTGCTCTTCGGAAGTGGGGTTGGAGTTAAAAGTTGGACGTAGAGTGTATCACATAGAGGAAAGAGATGGGTTTACGTTTGGGTTAGACTCTAGCATAAGGTCAACCTGATTTTTTTTTTAAACACGAATGATTATAAACAATTAATTAAAATTTATTGAATAAAAATAATCTATACCTATTTCTATTTTCATCCTAATCTACTTCCATACTTCACTAATTCCATCCTAAACTAATTCCAAACTTAATCTAATCACCTAACTAACCACCTAAAACTAAAAACTTATAAAAACGTCCCTAGAGAGAAGCAAAGAAGTTGTTAGAGAGAAGGGAGTGAGCAACGAAATGGATTCGGCAAGGTCGTGTATTTATAGAATTTTAGTGTTGGTCGTAAATATGTTGTAAATTTACGACCAATGAGAGAATATTGGTCTTAATTGGGTTGTACAGTTACGACCAATGGGAGACTATAGGTCGTAATTGGGTTGTAAAGTTACGACCAATGAGAGACCAACACCAATTACGACCAATTAGGATCCAATTTTTTTTTTTATATTTACGACCAAACCGGGACTAATGGTCGTAAAAGAGTAGTTAAATTACGACTAATGTGGGACCAAGTCTATTACGACCAATTAGGGACGACTGCTCTTTATACCCTAAAATCGAAACCCCAAACCCAACCCCTAAACCCCAAACCTCAAACATCATAAGTTATAACACTTACAACCTCAAAGTACAAAGATTAAAAAAATTTATGATTTAAAAAAAAAAAATTAAGTTCTATACAATTATAAACCCCAAACTACAAAGATTAAACTATTTTTTAAAAATACATGTGTTTTAAACCAATTTTTTAATTAAGTTCATAATTAAGCAAACATCATAAATTATATAATATTTGTACAATGAGTTTAAAAATAGATTAATAAGGGACTAAACATTTTCTATATTTACAACCAAATAACTACTCCCTTCCATATTGGTCGTATGGTAGTAGTAAATTACGACCAACCAACTTCTCCCTTATATATTGGTCGTAAATGAGTAGTAATATTACGACTAACTAGCTTCGAGTTGTGTTTATACCCTAAACCGAAACCCCAAACCCTAAACCCCAAACATCATAAGTTCTATACAATTCTAAACCCCAAACTACAAAGATTAAACTATTTTTTAAAAATACATGTATTTTAAATCAATTTTTTATTAAGTTCATAATTAAGAAAACATCATAAGTTATATAATATTTGTGATATTATGCAATAAAATGAGTTTAACAATAGATTAATAAAACACAAACGCTGTGACATAATCAACGATTACTCGTCATCGGAATCATGATCATCCGAGTCATCATTTTATTTAAATTCATCTTCGTTGGCTTTGTCCGTTGCATCCTCTTGAAGATCTTCATATCCCAGGTTATGCGGTTTTCATCACATAATACTCGGTCTCGAGATGTAACTTTTATAGCAGCTAACCAAGGTATTCTAGATTGTCTAATCCTCAGGTATGAAATAAAACAAACTTGGTATGCTTGAGATGCCAATATATATAGTTTAAATTTGTTGTACTTCCGCGTAGCATTTATATCAACAACTCCAAATTAACTTGCTATACCGAACTCTTACATTGACGGTGGGGTCAAACCAGTCACATTTGAAGATAACGCATTTTATCTTCACTAGACCGGAAAACTCCACTTCGATAATCTCTTGTATGATTCCATAGAAATTTGTTTCACCTTTCACATAAACTAGTATATTTATGACTAATTTGCAACTATGTTTCTCGTAAATTGGTTGTTAAATAGATGGTATAATTTCGATGTAACTTAGTCGCATATTTACTACTAATTTACGACTACGTTTAATAGTAGTCGTAAATTGGTTGTTAATTACCTTCCTCTTTATGACTAATAGAATTAGTCGTAAAATAACTACCAAGTTACGACCAATTGTAAATTGGTCGTAATTGAGATGTAAAGTAGACGTTAATTTACGACCACACATTTGTAGTCGTTAACTGTAGTCGTTTTTCTCATGTTTTCTTGTAGTGGAAAAATGGTTCGGGATATTAACATCTTTACATGGATGATGCTGTAATAAATAGCCAATCTGAAGGCACAAGCAGACTAAGAATTCGAAACAGCCGAGGGCAGAAGAAACAGACACCTACCTACCCAAGGGGACATACATCAGAAACTACGGCATCACAAGCCATCTCTAAAACAGAACCAACAGAAAGGCTCACATAGTAACAGGAGGAGCCGTCTAAAAAGCCTACAGGTACAATATATATAGTCTGTACAGAAAGCTTTATTTGCTCTCAGCCTTTTCCGCGTCTTGGTGTTCTTTTTGGTCCCCACCCTCCCCAGTTTTTGCTCTATGACCTTTAGTTGTGTTGTTGGCTGATTCATCTCGAAACCAAGCACTTTTTATTGAAGGCATCAGGTAGGAGATATATACAAGTACACCAGCAGCTGTCAAGCCAATATATGGCAATCAATAGTAGAGCCCTGCAAAAAGAATAAAAAATCTAATTTCATCGTCCAAAAAGGAGATCATCTTATCAACAGATGTGTATCCATCGGAAAAACATAAAACACCACGTGGAGAACTATATAAAAGGCTTTATTTAAATATTGTAGTAGTATTTAAAATGCCATTAATGCGGGAGCCTTTATTCACACACGAGTCTGACGTGTCCGAAACACGTGACGGAACGTTGTTCATTTCAAAAACGACACCGTGTTCTGTCTGCGCGAATCCTCGCTGTTCTCTCTTCCTAGAAGCATCTCCTCGAAGAAGAAAGAAGCTTGAAACCCTTATAAAAAAATCGTCAGTTCCCTTTGTTTTTTTTTTCGATTCTGAGGTAAAAGTCTTTCCCTTTTCTAGAGAGATAGGTTTCATGTTCGGATGTTCCTGTATCATCGAGTCTTTCGATTGTTATGCTCGATTTTTTTTTGGATTCGATTTTGTTTTTAACTTATCTTGGGCTTTCTATGGTTTTATATTGCTTCCCCCTACATGAGATTAGGTTAACGTTGTAAGTTAATCATAGCTGTGATCCATAGTTTTTATATAATTTTAGGTTTCTGGTTATGAATATGGCACACGGACCGAATCAAACTCTGTTGTGTGTTTTAACATGGCTCTAGTTCCTTCTCGGTTTAATGACATGATTATTAGTAGTCCTAAGGATCATACTGCATAGTTTAAGATGCTAGACTTTCATTACAACTGTTGTTTGCTATACCTGAATCATGTTTCAATGGTGTTTCATTTGTATATTGCAGAGTTCGTGGTTGGACACTCTTTAGTTTCTTTCCGTTAAGGCTGTGAGGCTTATGATCGGTGCTACTAACTAACGCCTCTGGCTAACACATTGACGACTCTGCTCCAAAATATGACCCTCTATGGTTCATTGCAGTTGTCCCATGGCCTTGGTCTTTGCAGAAACCAAGGGTACTATAACCCACAAGATGTGTGTTTCTTCCATTTTATCCCCCCCCCCCTGTCTTTTAATTTATATATCTTCTTCTTCCCTGTTCTAAAATATGTGCTTGTTCTCAGAGTGCCATTACAAGGAGGCTGGGTATTATATCAATGGGTCCTCTCTCATTTGGCGTCCCGGTATTATTTTTTTAAAAGAAAACAGCTTACTCTAGTCATTCAACTTGGTTTGCTGATACTTAGTAACTTCTTGTTTTTTTCTTTCTTTCTGGGTACAGTTGGGGCAATATGGTTTCAGGAATATTTTACTCTCGGATTACCTTCGTAGGCCTATTTCTTCGGTACCGTGCAGAGCCACTGCTTTTAGGTGTCATTCGTTTTATGCAGGAGTCAAGTTCATTGAACCTCCTATCAGAGCTGCCACTATGGTGCTAACAAAGTAAGTCTTTCTTTCTTTCTTTTTTTTCTGCCTATAATCACTTGCAGAATGACTACTTAAAAAATATTCTGAAACGGCCGTAGTTTCTGTTAGTTGGTCTTTGTGGATCTGAAGGATTGCATAGTGATTTAGAGACATCTGACTCCTTAATTATACTCGATAGAAATTGTTGAAGCAACCCAAGCATGCTTTGTCATTGCTATGGTTGCCTTAGGGAAGTTGTATTTTAATGTTTGCACTCCTTTGGTTTGCAGGTCACACGGGTTAATACAACAATTCCCTCTTGTATATAAGTTGGTTCCATCTGTTGCTCTTCTTGTTTTCTCCCTGTGGGGTATAGTGCCTCTTGTTCGCCAAGGAAGAAACCTATTACTCAATGTAGGTGTACCCATTTCATGCTTTCCTTTCTGTGCTGCCTTGGTTCAAATTAATGGTCTGAAACTTTACCTTTACCGTTAAAATATTGCAGAAGAAAAATGATAACGGATGGAAAAAGAGTGGAACGTACCGTGTTATGACCTCGTATGTTCAACCCCTGCTGTTATGGTTAGGTGCCCTATTTATCTGCAGGTATATATATCTATTCCTTGGTTCATTGCTCAGATGTTTTGGTGATAATACTTATTTGAATTGCTTTTGTTGAGATAATTGATAGATGGTTTTAGTTTTGGTGACTATTCTTTTATAAAGGGCATTAGATCCTGTTGTTCTTCCAACTGAAGCTAGCAAAATTGTCAAAGATAGGCTTTTGAATTTCGTGAGGTCATTGTCAACAGTACTTGCATTTGCCTATTGCATATCGAGGTAAGCGTGTTGTCTTTTTCATCTTATGTTTCTATATGTTACTGGTTTGTTTCATGACTTCTGATTCTGGTTAGATGTGTCCATGCAGTCTTATCCAACAAACACAGAAGCTCTTCTCGGAAACAAGTGACCCAAACGATGCAAGAAATGTATGTAAATGTTTACTGAAAGTTTCTGCTTCCAAATTTCATAAAATCCAACTTGGTTTCTCAGTATGGCTTTTGCTAATTTTCCAAAATGGAACAGATGGGATTTCAATTTGCTGGGAAAGCAGTGTATTCTGCCGTATGGGTTGCTGCTGTTGCACTATTCATGGAGTTGCTTGGTTTCTCTACACACAAATGGCTCACTGCTGGAGGTCTTGGGACAGTTTTGATTACTCTTGCTGGCCGAGAGGTGTGAGACCTCACTCGCATTTTTACTATTAGTTTTTCGTATAAAAAAAAGATAAATATTTGATTAAACCTGTGAGTTCTTTTGCCGTTGCAGATTTTGACAAACTTTCTTTCAAGTGTTATGATACACGCAACCAGGCCATTTGTTCGGAACGAGCGGATTCAAATAAAGATTGAAGGTTATGAAGTTTCTGGTACTGTGGAGGTTAGTAGTAATCATAATAATCTTCGAGCTTTAGATATTGTTTTGATTCTTTTCCTAAGGTTGGTTCTCACATTGTTGTTGTTGTTGCAACGCATTTTTCAGCAAGTTGGTTGGTGGTCACCAACGATCATAAGAGGTGACCACCGAGAGGCGATCCACATCCCAAACCACAAGTTCACAGTCAATGTTGTGAGAAACATTACTCAGAAAACTCATTGGCGTATCAAAACCCACCTAGCTATCAGTTACTTGGACGTTAACAAAATAAATGTGCGTTTCCTAACACTCTTATATAAACTGTGCCAATCATTGAATACTTTTTAAAGCTGATTCCTTGCTATGAACTTGTCCAAACAGACTATTGTAGCTGACATGCGGAAAGTATTGGCCAAGAACCCTCAAGTTGAGCAACAGAAGCTGCACAGAAGGGTATTCTTGGAGGATGTCGATCCAGAAAATCAAGCTCTTGTGGTTAGACTTCTATGTCTACTTTTTCTTTTGCACCCATCTTGAAGTACTAACATGTGATTTTGGCTTCTACAGATACTTATTTCTTGTTTTGTGAAGACGTCCCATCGCGAAGAATACTTATCTGTAAAGGTAAGTCAAAAAGTTTTTACACTGCAGTCTTTTTTTTCTTGGATTAGGCTTTAAGTTTTTTAACACTGTTGGCGAAAACAGGAAGCTATATTGTTGGACCTTCTTAGAGTCATAAGCCATCACCGAGCACGTCTAGCTACACCGATTCGTACAATCCGAAAGATGCACACAGCCGCTGATATGGAAACTGCACCGTTTGGAGAATCAATGTACGGTCCTGGAGGTGTTGCTTCTAAGCGTTCTTCGGTGGTGATCGAACCCTCGTACAAGATATATGGGGAAGACAAATCGAAATCTCAGAAACGCGCATCAAAACCAACGACTGGAGAGCAAGACAAAGTTTCCAGTCCAAAGTCCAAAGAAACGCCTTCTTCAGACTCAAAGGTGGTTTCTGATACCAACAAGGTACCTGATGAAACAGTAGTAAAGCCAGGAACCAAACCGGTCTCTAAACCAAAGAGTACAGCAGGAGTGTCGGGAGATGAGAAACCAAAGACCAAGAGAAGTGGCAACACAACAAAGTCGTCGTCACCAAAGAAGGAAACAGATGGTTCAACTTCATCAGTATCTAGATCAGCTGTGGAAGAGAATTTAGTACTGGGCGTTGCACTAGAGGGGTCAAAGAGAACACTTCCAATAGATGAAGAAGAGATTCGATCTTCCACCAAGGAAGCAGATGCTAAAGAACTGACCGGTGCTTCACGTAGATCTGGAAAGAGGCCGCTGGTGACTGATAAGGAAAATAAAGATGGCCAGTCTCAAACTGATGCTTCATCTACTGAACTCTGAGATGGAAAGAAGATTGTTTTTTTTTTTTGCAACACTACCATTTCAAGCAGTTAGTTATTAACATGAAATAAATGGCTGTAATGATCAGTCATTATTGCAACGAGTTCGGACAGGGACAAATACGCCTGGAAGAAAAAAAAAGAAAATGCAAAACCAAAGGGACGAGAAAAGGTATTCATGTCTGACATAATGTTGTTTTAAGGATAGAATGAAAGTGAAATATTCTTGTATTATTTATACCTGATTCATACTAAAAGGGTTCCACCATGTCAACAGACCGGTTGTTCTCCACCGAAGCAGCTACCTTAGTAGTTTCCGGGGAAGAACTAGTCTTTTGATTTAAGACTATGAAGTTACACAAAAGCTGATGAGAAAGGAATTCACATTTAATTAAATGCAAAACTAACGTAAAAGATGGTAAAAATACTATTCGACTTTTATGACCAAACAAAAAATCACAGTTATAATTATGTTCTTCTTAAGTCTAAATATAATAAAAGAAAGCTACAGTATATATACGTTGACCTATTAAGAAGGCTAATATATAGATATATTCTGTAGTATTACATCGTAATTTAATTTTAAAAATGTACAAAAATAATTTTTTGTAAATTTTTTAACTAATCCTCGAAATAAGGGTTAATATGAAATTTATATATTAATTTTTTTATAATTTAACAATTTTAAAAAAATATATTAAATTGGTAACCATGTGTAAGACGATGTTTATGGTCTATCAGACTACCAATATGAGATTCTAACATGTTATATCTCTAAGGAGTGACAATTGTTTTAAAAGGTTTTGTTTTGCTGCTTACGTTTGTCAGACCCGTGGCTTCGTCCATAGATAAGGAGTGTTTCCAGTTTCTCTGATTTTGAGAGATATGAGCATGGCACTAATAGAAAGCTTGAATTAGACCGATGGTCAATGACATCATAAACGAATTTTATCATCTAATTTGGGGGTTTTAAATTTTTTATACATTCTTTCTTTCTGTTGTAATGCTATTGAAATCAATTGATTTTAACCCTCCACAATTCTGGAAGTTTTGGTTAATAATGATGATTTATTTATTATAGGGGTGGTTTTGAGAAAGTTGGATGGAAGTTTGGGGCTATATAATAAATATCCGAAATAATCGGTTGAGGAAACAGCTCACGCGTCTCCGTCTCTATATTCATAAATGCTTTCACTTCCGATCTCTCCGCCATAAAGTCTCTACTCTTTTGCGCCTCTCTTTGGTGAGTCCGAAGTCGCTGTCTCCACCTTCCTTTCCATGGCAGGGTCTTTCTCCTTCGTACGTCGCGTGTACCTCACTCTCTACAACTGGATCGTCTTTGCTGGATGGCAAGTCAAAGTCCTCCTACCATCTTTTACTATTCATCTTCTTCGTTTCCTTCTCGGATTTTGATTCTGAATTGTGGTGTTCTTAGGGCTCAAGTTTTGTACTTTGCGGTAAAGACGTTGAAGGAAACGGGACATGAAAATGTTTATGAGGCCGTTGAGAAGCCTCTCCAGCTTGCTCAGACCGCCGCTGTTCTCGAGGTCAGTTGTTTTTTCTCTTTGCATTTTCCCTGTTAATTAAAGGGTACACGAACATTTGTAGGAACTGATTAATTCTCCTTCTTGATTCGAGCAGATTCTTCATGGATTAGTAGGTGAGTAATCTGATCCATTACACTACTTTTGAGCTTTGAAATGAACCATATTGATGAAACTCTTTAAAGATCATTGACTGCTTTGTGTTCTGCTTTGTGTCTCTAAACTTGAACAGGTCTGGTCAGATCTCCTGTTTCTGCTACTCTGCCACAGATAGGTTCAAGGCTGTTTCTCACTTGGGGCATCCTATACAGTTTTCCAGAGGTTAGTTACTTAGAAAGTTACGAAGTTCTTTATATCTTATTTAATACAGTTGCAATTTTTTTTCATTATTAATTTGATCTTTTGGATTATATTTTATTTTAATTTTCAGGTCCAATCACATTTTCTTGTTGCGTCGCTGGTCATAAGCTGGTCTATCACGGAGGTGGTTATATTAATCTAGTCTTCCTTTTGATCTGAATCTGAGATGTGTCTAAACTTTGCTTGTCTTACGGATAGATACTTTGGAAGGTTCCTGTCACATGTATTGTTAAGAGTACAGACCAAGAGATTCTATGTTTTGCTACTATATCTAGCTGTTTAGATTTGAAATCCTTGAAATTAAAAAAATGTGCATTAAAGATCATTTTTGTGCTCTTTACTCAAGACTAGTGAAGTCTTCATGACATGTGCCTTAGTTGATCGAATCATCCCTGTCTGAATGCTTAGATGATTGCTTCTTATATATTGCAGATTATCCGCTACTCCTTCTTTGGACTTAAGGAAGCTCTAGGCTTTGCACCTTCATGGCACTTGTGGCTCAGGTATACAATTCATATGCAGTGTTTATAATACTGCCTTGATAGTTAATAAATAAGCAAACCTGATTTAATTTATTTTTGAATTTCGCTTAATCCAATCAGATACAGCAGCTTCTTAGTGTTATATCCGACCGGTATCACCAGTGAAGTAGGTCTTATCTACCTTGCCTTACCACACATCAAGGTATCACAATAACCTTATTATGATTATATGTTTCCTTTGTATATGTTTAGCCTGGGAACTCTCTTTACATTAGATAGGCTGAACTTTTGATGCTGATGTGTATTATAAAGCGCTTTGGATTTTTAATGTATATTGTTGATCCCTGAACGGTCCATTTGTGTTTTCTTGCAGACGTCTGAGATGTACAGCGTGAGGATGCCTAACACATTGAACTTCTCATTCGACTTCTTCTACGCAACCATACTCGTTCTTGCAATCTATGTCCCAGGTAGTCCGCACATGTACAGGTACATGCTTGGTCAGCGTAAGAGAGCTCTCTCCAAATCCAAGAGGGAATAAAAAAAGCTTATAGAGAGACCAAGGCTCGCTCATCAGCTGCTTGTCTTCTCTTGCCTAGTTTATTTCATTTACTTCCCTTTGTTAGACTCTTTACGTCTTTCGTCTTCTGGACTACTCAGTTAAGAGTACTGTAATGTTTCTAAGATTTAATACGAAAAGTAACGTCTCCTTCTCACTGCGATCTTAAACATTGCACACCGCTGATTGATCTAACAGTAGAAAATGAAGCACATAATTGTCGTGAGAGATCATGAATACCAATTTTTTCACATTAAAGTCAACGTAATTGGTACAAAAGACGAGAGAGAAAAGTCAACGTAGTTCGTTGGTAAGGATCACTGAACTATAACCGAACACGATAAGGCTGTCGTGAACTAATACAGAGCATACAAGTATGTGTGACTCAAACGGCTTCACGAGTCGTCCCCATACTTAAATTTTCTTTGAATTTAAGATACAAAAATAAAAACACAAAAAGCGACACCGTATCGATTCTCCATCAAAAGCTTCTTCTCCGCCTTTCATTTTTTGTTTTTTTGTATACACACACCGAGGGAAAAATCAAGCTAGAGAGAAGTGAGAATCTGTTGGATGTGTAGAAGAAAATAAAATGGCCGATCAGAGGAGTAAAACCAATAGGTGGAACTGGGAGGTGAGTGGATTCGAACCAAGGAAGTCTTCTTCTGAGGAGACCGGTCACCGTCCACTGCTGCGGAGGTACTCGATTTCCACGGCTCAAGCACCGGAGCTCTCGAAGCAAGCTCTTGCCTCCAAGGTTTCCGGATTGAAGGAGAAAGTTAAGGTGTAAAGTCTCTTCCTTTTTTCCACTTTACTTCACTCCACAGTCCACACTCATTTCATTGAATCTTATCTTTACGAGTTTGAATTTTAAAGACTGGATCTTTGTGCTTAGCTTTTGACCATATTTGAAGTTTTTGTAAACCTAGTTCTTGTCATAGTTGGGGTTGCATTTTGAGTTGAAAAGGCTGGATTTTATTTCTCTAGGGAGTTGAGAAGGTAGATTTTGTGATAGATAGGCTGTGTAATTGGGATTTATGATGGAACTATCTTTTGGTCAGTTGGATCCATTGCTAATTAACATGACTTGGTTGAGCAGCTTGCAAAGGAAGATTATTTGGAGTTGAGACAGGAAGCTACTGATCTGCAGGAGTACTCTAATGCTAAGCTTGAGAGGGTTACACGTTATTTAGGTGTTCTTGCTTCCAAAAGCCGTAAATTGGGTAAGTTTTGTGTTTCACCCCCACCAATGTATTATTCCACATGTTCTGTTTGGTGTCTATTTAAGTTGTGTCAAAGCATCAAAGAAAGAAAAAAAAAACTGATTATTCATTACATTTGGCACATTTTTTTTCACTGTTGAAGAAGAAATGTTGATAGGACAAGAGTTTGTTAGACTCTTTCATATGTTGGAACCTTTCATAAATCCATGTATTTCCGTTATTAGAAAGTTTTTAAATCCATCTACCTACTTCTTGGTAGCATTTCATTGTTTTATATGTTTCTACTGTATTCATTTATCTACTTAAACCACCACAGATCAAGCTGTCCTCGAGACCGAGGCAAGGATATCTCCACTTATCAATGAGAAGAAAAGACTGTTCAATGACTTGTTGACGGCCAAAGGTACCACCAATCTCTCATAACCAGTATTTTCTGTCTTTCTATATTATTACTACTCTTTCTTTGAGAATAGTTTCATTGATTCTTCTGATAGTTCTCTGTGACCTGATGATTTGTGTGGTAATGTGTTTCAGGGAACATAAAGGTGTTTTGCCGGGCAAGACCATTGTTCGAGGATGAAGGTCCCTCTGTTATAGAATTCCCTGGGGATTGCACCATATGTGTAAACACTGGTGATGATACTGTTACCAATCCCAAGAAGGACTTTGAGTTTGACCGAGTTTATGGACCTCATGTTGGACAAGGTCAGTACCACACAGTTCATTGGAAGTTGTTTCTTATTTTGATCCACAAAAGCTGCACGCAGTGAGACCTTTGTACTAATACTGTGATTTTTTTTTCATCAGCGGCACTGTTCAATGATGTCCAACCTTTTGTTCAGTCTGCACTGGATGGATCTAACGTCTCCGTATTTGCCTACGGAGAAACTAATTCAGGGAAGACATACACCATGGTTACCATTCTTTTCCTTTTCCTTTCTACAAATAGGGTCACATCTTGTTGAGCACCTAGTAACTTCATCATCCATTGGCTCTCCGCTGAATCTTTGACTGTTAATTTTGCCAGGAAGGTTTGAGTCACGACCGTGGTTTATATGCTCGTTGTTTTGAGGAGCTTTTCGACCTAGCGAATTCTGATGCAACTTCCACATCTCGGTTCAGCTTCTCTGTTTCAGTTTTCGAGATCTATAATGAACAGGTGCTTCTTCCATTCGTGTCTGAAGTACCAATACTTTGCCTAGATGGTTTTGTAATGGAATTTGAAACTTCTAATTTTAAGCAACTTTCGTTTTCAGATCAGGGATTTACTTTGGGAAACTGAGAGCAACTTGCCGAGGATCAACATGGGATCACATGAATCTGTTATAGAACTCGAACAGGAGAAAGCTGAAAATCCTTTGGAGTTCTTAAGAGTCTTAAAATATGCGTTTCAGAACCGAGGAAGTGATAAATCAAAGTTTAACGTGACACATCTGTATGTGTTTATTTTGTGTTTGAATAGTTCCTTTTTTTTTAATCATATGTATCTGCTAAGGTGGTTCTTCTAGTCTCATGACTTTAAAGGATGGCTTTCTCTCTTTTGTAGGATTGTCACGATACACATATACTATAGCAACACTATTACTGGAGATAATATGTATAGCAAGCTTTCTCTGGTTGACTTGGCTGGAAGTGAAGGTTTAACCGTTGAAAATGACGGTGGCGAACACGTCACGGATCTGCTGCATGTCATGAATTCCATTTCAGCGTATGTTTGAATTGTTCCTTTCTGTTTTTTTTTTCACTGCTCCCTTACCAGTTACCTATGAGCTGCACTAATAACTTCGGTGTCTTTATCACTTGTTCTTTAGGTTGGGAGATGTTTTATCAGCTTTGACGGCAGAAAAGGATTCAATTCCTTACGAGAATTCAGTTCTTACCAGAATACTTGCAGATTCGCTAGGTGAAACTTGCATCTTTCCTCTTTATTTCACCTTGAATATACTTCTTTTTTATTTTTGCTGGAAGCTCTTTGTAACTGATATACATTTTCTTGTAATGTGTAGGGGGAAGCTCCAAAACATTGATGATCGTTAACATCTGTCCCAGTGCGGAGAACTTGTCTGAGACAGTATCATGTCTCAACTATGCTGCTAGAGCTAGGAATACTGTACCAAGCCTTGGGAATCGAGATACAATCAAGAAATGGAGAGATGTGGTAAGTCAATGTGGAATTGAAAGAGATAAGATTATGAAAAGAAAGTACAATGTCATGCTTCAGTTCAGGATTTGACTTGATACGCTGAACATTTTGTCCTGCAGGCAAGTGATGCTCGGAAGGAGCTGTTGGACAAAGAGAGAGAAAACCAGAATCTGAAACAAGAGGTTTTGGGCTTAAAGCAAGAACTTAAAGATGCAAATGACCAGTGTGCATTGCTCTACAGTGAAGTGCAGAGGGCGTGGAAAGTCTCATTTACATTGCAATCAGATTTAAAGGTTATATACAGCTTCTTCACCTAAGTTCTTGTTTGGCTTTCTTCTACAATTCTTTTATAACATTTTTTCTTTTACTTGTTGCTCATTATCCATGCAGTCAGAGAATACTATGCTTGTTGAAAAACATAGACTAGAGAAGGAGCAAAATTCTCAGTTAAGAAATCAAATAGCTCAACTTTTACAGTTGGACCAAGAACAAAAACTGCAAATGCAACAACAAGACTCCACCATTGAAAATCTCCAGGTTGGTGCTCCATGAATATTTCGTATCTACTCTTCAAGGCAATTGGTTTTTGTAATTGTTAACTTCTCTGCACATAATAATCGAATAATTCTCCTGTTTTTCATTTAAATTGTGATGCAGGCTAAAATAACAGATCTGGAATCACAGGTAAGCGAAGCCGTTAGACCTGACACAACAAGAGCAGGAGATGCAAGCACAATTGAATCTTCTTCTGTTACCAAGAAACTTGACGAAGAACTTAAAAAACGTGATGCACTGATTGAGGTTCGTCTTACTCTTGACTGTATTTACATCGGTGTTTGTGCCCTCTGGCTGAACCATTGATATTTGCACTAGTACATTTAACTGAAGAGAAGGATGTTTTTTCTGCAGAGATTGCATGAAGAAAACGAAAAGTTGTTTGACAGATTAACAGAAAGGTCGATGGCTGCTTCGACCCAGGTAACTCGTTACTCTTGTGCAGTTATGCTGCATTAAGCATAATTCAATATCATATCACGATGCTGCTCTCAGCTATTAAGAGAAAATTTTACTTAACTCTGTTCTATAAACTACTAGTGAATGTTCAACACTGTGCACCTAGAGCACTCCATTGCTTAAGCATTCCTATTTCGATTTTTAGGTGTCGAGTCCCTCATCAAGAGCATCGCCAAACATTCAGCCTGCCAGTGTTAACAGGTGATTCCAGGATCAGTTCGAAACGACTGAGTTCTGATTCTGGCAATTTCATTACAACCATCCCTTAACCATCAACTGATATGTAATGTTATTCAACTTGGAGAAACAATAGGGCAGAAGCTGCTGCGCTACCATCCACAGCAAATAAGAACGAAGGAGCGATAACTGTAGTAAAAACTGGCTCCGAAATAGCAAAAACCACTCCAGCTGGAGAATACCTGACAGCTGCATTGAATGACTTTGACCCTGAAGACTATGAAGGTCTTGCTGCCATTGCTGACGGCGCAAACAAGCTACTAATGCTGGTAAATTGGTTAATACCTTATTCCGTTAGTATCTTTTCAGAGTTTCCAGTGGTGTACTTATACAAAATGAAACCATTGTACTTTCTATCGTAATTTGTAGCAAAGCTGCTTGTGATGCCTTCCTATTGTTGACTTTGCAGGTTTTGGCAGCTGTCATCAAGGCTGGTGCTCCCAGAGAGCATGAAATCCTTGCTGAGATCAGAGATTCTGTGTTTTCGTTTATTCAGAAAATGGAATCAAGAAGAGTAATGGATACCATGCTTGTTTCCCGAGTCAGGATATTATACATAAGGTCTTTACTGGCTCGATCACCTGAGCTTCAGACTATCAGGGTGAGAGCGTAGGCATACATACCACTTGTAGCTGAATTTTTTTTTCTTTCTTTAGCTTTGGCTGACTTGTATGACTTTCTTCCTTTTAGGTATCTCCTGTCGAAAGCTTTCTTGAGAAGCCTAATACTGGTAGAAGTAAAAGCAATAGTAGGGGTAGCAGCCCGGGTAGATCCCCGGTTCGTTACCTAGATATGCAGACTCATAGATTTAAAGTGAATATTAAGCCAGAAAGGAAAAACAAGTTGGCATCTGTTGTTTTAAGAATGCGTGGACTTGAACAGGTAGATTTACCTTGAATGAGCACTTGGTTCTCAAAGATGCTTAGAGACACTTATGCTCTTGATTGTAATCGTCTAGGATTCTGGGAGGCAGCAAGTTACCGGAGTTAAACTGAGAGAGATGCAAGATGAAGCCAAAAGTTTTGCTATTGGAAACAAGTCCCTAGCTGCATTGTTTGTTCACACTCCGGCTGGTGAACTGCAGCGACAGATTCGGTTGTGGCTTGCAGAAAACTTTGATTTTCTTTCCGTGACCGCAGATGATGTGTCAGGAGGAACCACAGGCCAACTAGAGCTTCTTTCCACGGCGATAATGGATGGTTGGATGGCTGGACTAGGAGCCGCGGTGCCACCTCACACAGATGCTCTCGGGCAGCTTTTATCCGAGTACGCAAAACGTGTCTATACTTCTCAAATGCAGCACATGAAGGATATTGCTGGTACCTTGGCGGCGGAAGAGGCAGAAGATGCTGGCCAAGTGGCTAAGCTTCGATCAGCTCTCGAGTCAGTTGACCACAAAAGAAGAAAGGTATAGAGTTCTGAGGTTACTTTTGATTGTTTTTTTTTTTTTGTAGAAACGTTCTTATGCTTATGACTTTCGTTTGCTCTTTATCAGATTTTACAACAAATGAAAAGTGATGCAGCTCTGCTTAACCTGGAAGAAGGCAGTTCTCCTATTCAAAACCCTTCGACCGCAGCCGAAGACTCAAGATTAGCTTCTCTCATCTCTCTGGATGGCATATTGAAGCAAGTCAAGGATATTACAAGACAAGCATCTGTCCATGTTTTGAGTAAAAGCAAGAAAACAGCATTGCTTGAGGCCCTTGATGAACTCACTGAGCGAATGCCTTCTCTTCTTGATGTTGATCATCCATGTGCACAGAGAGAAATCGCTACAGCACGCCAGCTTGTCGAGGTACTTTTTGATGTTTAACCAGTTCCTCCATGAACCTAACTAACTTGTTTTTCTTCTTATTAACGGCAGACAATCCCTGAACAAGAGAACAATAATCTTCTTCTGGAATATTCACACGGACGGAGACCCTCGTTTGAGTCAATATCCTCAGGCGAAACCGATGTGTCGCAGTGGAACGTTTTGCAGTTCAACACAGGCTCTTCAGACCCGTTCATCATAAAATGTGGAGGCAACACCAACTCGGAGCTGGTGATCAAGGCTGATGCGCGAGTACAAGAGCCCAAAGGAGGTGAGCTTGTCAGAGTTGTCCCAAGACCTTCTGTTTTGGTAAACATGAGCTTAGAGGAAATGAAACAAATGTTTACTCAGTTGCCCGAAGCTCTAAGCGTGCTGGCTTTAGCTAAAACAGCTGATGCCACGAGAGCTCGCTACTCTAGGCTCTACAAAACTCTGGCCATGAAAGTTCCCTCTCTCAGGGACGTTGTTGCTGAACTTGAGAAAGATACCTAAGTCATGAAAACGGCATAGAGATGTTGCAGAGATGATTCCCAGCTACGGACGTTTCCTTGTGTATTTATATTATTTTTTCTGTGACTGGCCAAATCTGGCGCATTTATGCTACCTTTTGGGTCCAGATTCATTGTGTGTGTGTAGTATGTAACTTTACTTTGTATCTTGCTATCATTCACACAGGGATAAGTGTTTACTACTTCCACAGAAAGTCATAAGACTTCCACATTCTCCACAACGTTTAGATCTACACCCTGAAAAAAAAAAAACTACATTCTGCTACTAACCAAAACAAGGTGATAAGTAACCTCCAAAAAGATTGCTCTTTGAACATTCCAAGAAACGTGAATACAACGGCTCCCTAGTGGAGCGAACCAAGGATCATCTCTCCTATTACATGCATTTATCAGTAAGTTCTACTAAGTAATAGCAGGTACCTCATGAAGAAGACTAGCATTAATATATTGGATCATTTTTTAATTTATACTACATTTTTAAAGTAAAACTGATGACAAATTAACCAAAAGAAGTCTAATAGCGTTTGCATCAAATTTAAAACATATCAACGATAATTAACATTTATAAATTTGGATATTCAGATGTCATTTTCATTTACTAAAATTGCAGAGTATAGAGTTGATCCAACATCTTTCAAAACGTCGCTTTGGCCGAGTGGTTAAGGCGTGTGCCTGCTAAGTACATGGGGTTTCCCCGCGAGAGTTCGAATCTCTCAGGCGACGTTATTTTTCAATTTTTTTAATACTCCGCCCTTTTTTAAAACTCAAAAACGGTTCGCCATGCGGTTTTGCTTCCTAACCTGTCCCATACTCCTCTGCATGTTAAAGACAAACACATCGAGCGACAAAACATAATGCAGCAGGTGATACGATGGTCTTGTCAGTCTAGTAAATCTTTCAAATTTCTTCTTTCTGTTCATAACAAGGCAGCTCAGGTGAAAAAAAAAGTTTTTTTTTTATTGTTTGTTTGTTACCAAACTGGTGATGTTGACTTGTCTGTGTATGTTTGTCTGAAGGATATAGCAGCAGCTGATATGGCGCCTACTCATCCAATTAGGCTCGGTCTTGCCTTGAATTTCTCTGTGTTCTACTATGAGATCCTCAATTCTTCAGACAAAGCTTGTAACATGGCTAAACAGGTTAGTTTTGTAGCTTCTTATGTCTCAAGTAGGAACATCTCTCTATTTATGGTCTTTTATGTAATAAAAGGTCATTGTCCTGTGTTTTTTTTGTGTCTGGAGAGGTTTCTTCTGTTTTTCTTATTGATGTTTTGACTAATGGGGTTTGACTAGTCACTGTTTGTTGGAGAAAGAGCTGATCTTTGATCCATTGTTCTTCGTTTTGGATTAATTTTGGCGGATTTTTTTTTTACAATACTAAGGCTGATATGTTTTCACATTCTGTTTGAACTTAAAGTTCGCACCTTTATGTAAAAGGGATATAGTAACACAATAGAGTTTTATCATTGTGAGGGACGTTCTAAATTTTGATGGTGGATTTACATGTAGGCTTTTGAAGAAGCCATAGCTGAGCTTGACACATTGGGAGAAGAATCATACAAAGACAGCACTCTCATTATGCAGTTGCTGAGGGACAACCTTACCCTTTGGACCTCCGATATGCAGGTTACTCCTCTTCTCTGCTCATCTTCTTCCATTTTTTTACTCTTTTAAGTTCAAGTAAATCTTAAATTAGTTGTTTACTTCGCTATGAGAAACCGCGTGTTAGTGTGTGAACAGAATTTTGATCATAGACTGAACCTTGTTTGGTTTGATAACCGAGAAACTGTGTGTACTGAGTTTATTAATATTCTATTGTTCAGGAGCATATGGACGAGGCGTGAGGAAGGGAGAGTGTTATGCGTCAGTCATGTTACCGCCACCAATTTAGAACTCAAAATCCCCATAACCTTTGCTGAAAACTGTGACAAAAATATTATGATGAGTATGTGCAGTTTTGTGATTTTTATCTTCTCTATTAAAAACTCTTCTCAAACTATGTTCTCTAACTTGGATCTGCCTTCCAGCAAAGACATCCTTGTATACATACTCGATTATGGGCTCGTCTACGGTCATCGTAATGGCTTACAACTGAGCCCAGTTTGATAACATATTCGTTTCTGTTCTTTCGATTTTGACTGGATCAGTCGAAACCTATTGCAATGGGCTCTCAGTTGAGCCCATTCCGATAACTTGACTTATTATTATGGTAGTTAGTTTCGTTTATCACATCAAGTGGCAAATTGACACTCACCTTAATCACCAATTAATCAATCAGTTGAAAAGATAATAAAAAAGGACATCTTACCTTAATGAATCACTGTCGAAATAGCCTTTACAGGCTATCAGACGTCTTCTTTTGATTCATTCATTTTATTTTTGGTTGTTACCCTATATTTATCATAATATTTAATTTCACTGACAGCTATTTCGAACGCGTATATTGGTAATGTCCAACGGTAACAACACCAATAATATTCGCAAAACTAATACAATGATCAACCAGGTCATGCACACAGGGTTCATGATTATTACAGGTTTTCATATTTCTGTAATAGTTAACTTATATTATGCCAAAATAATTTATATTACTGGTATTAAATCAAATAAAAAGGGCCGTTACTGTAATATAAAATAAAATATGTAATTAAAATAACGGGTGGATAAGTAGACAGGAAGACATGCGAAGCTGCAACTCTTGATTCTCGAACTAAACATGTTAGCTATCTGTATCTCCACATTTGCCACTTCATACATTAATGATCTTTAAAATCTCCAATTATATTCATCATCCAATCAGAGCTTGCTAAGTCAAAAGTTTTTTCACCTAATTAATATCAAGTTCTCATGATGTGACATTAGATCCATGTTCTGTGGATTGTATACCACGCAGAGTCAATATAATAAGATGTTAAGATTTCATCCGAATTTTGATTTATATTTTCATATGTAAACCGGTTTACCAAAGAACATGTTCAATAGTCATTATCAAATATGAGCAATCATGGCCCAAATTTGTCAAATTTGTTGAAAAAACAAAATTAAATATTATCATTGCCTAGCCCTGGGAGAGTAAATAGATAAGCAACCCCATGTTCCAATTATGCGTTTGCATGTTAGTCTGCAGTATTTACTTTTCTAATATATTAAAAGATTTAAAGAATCTCGTTGTTTAATTAATCAAAATCAATTCTTAATCTTCCTCTTTTTATACATCTCTTTCATTTTCCTCACCTTCACAACTCTAAAACCAAAAGAAAACTCATTTTAGAGAGAAAGTGTTGCTCAAAAAAAGAGAGAAAGAAAGCAAAATGGGTTCCAAAACTGTCCTAGTTTTCTTGATCATGGCTATCTTCGCCGCGTCTACACTCGCTCAAGCTCCAGCTCCTACTCCCACCGCTACTCCTCCACCACCCGTCGCAACTCCTCCTCCCGTAGCTACTCCTCCACCAGTGGCCACTCCACCCGCCGCAACCCCAGCCCCAACCACCACTCCACCACCGGCTGCAACTCCAGCCCCCGCAACTACTCCACCGTCGGCAGCTCCTTCTCCATCTGATGTTCCCGCCGCCTATCCACCGGCACCGGAAGGTCCCGCGTTGAGCCCAAGCGGACTTGCTCCAGGGCCTTCAGATGAAGCGCCTGCCCCAAGTGCCGCTTTCTCCAACAAAGCTTTCATGGTTGGAACCGCTTTCACCGCTATTATGTACGCCGCCGTTATGGCTTGAGATATTTTCGCGTTTTTCAAAATTCACGTTTTCATTGTTATTATTTTAATTTTACCGCGATTTATTTCAAACCCTTGGTATTATGTGAGAATTTCATTTGTTTCCGTATATCGCTATTTTGGTCGTTTATAATTTATTATGTGTAATGTTGTATGTAAATCGAATGATAGATTAATTAAATAATTTCATTTTTTTTTGTTTAATAAAATTCTTACAATTTGCTCATGCACTTCACTCGAATAGTATTGTCGCACAAAGCGACATAATCGTTGTCAAATAAAAGTGAACTCTGTAGAAGAGGTTCTACCTATTAAAAGAATAGGTTGGGTGTAGAGAACTTTAAAAAAAAAGTACCGTACCTTTTTTCACACGTCACTTTTTTGATTAGATTACATCAAATTTTGTGATTTAAAAGTAAACTTTTAGCTAAAATGCATAATATCGAAATGGATAGAACCCTTGACAACATACTCCCCCATTAATCATGCTCGCATTTGGTACAGAAGGCCTTTTATATTGATATTAGTTATATGATCCAATTCGTTCAGCCCAACAACGTTGTCGCGCATACTTTACATGAATATAATTTTCCCTCCATGTGTTATTTACCGTTTGGTAGAAGAATTTAATATGTTTATTCAGTGGAATTTAAGAATTAAAAATTAGGTAATAAATAAAGTAACAGAAACCAATTATTTAGTTTTGTTCGTGTGGAGCGTTTGGCTAACAACCATATATTTTTACATCTTCACTCAACCACATGATCATCAAACTATCTATCTAACTAATACTCTCCGAAGATACTCGCTTATAATTTGTCTATCTGAAATTACCAATCCATACCTAAGGGCAACCCCCAACGGAAGTTTTAGGACATGCCTTTTTAATTTTTAAAAGCAAAAGTATTGTAAAAGTGGAGTCAGAAGACCAATTGTTTCTCTACTACCAATCCCAACAAAAATCTGTTACATATCTCTTTTACACATGTTTCCTTTCATTGGTTTATATTAACTTTTGTGATTTAAATTTACCTTTTAATTAAATTACATAAAAGTTATTAATGCTAAGTTGGTTAGAATTTCTCAATCATTGGGAAGATACTTCCGTTAATCATCATATGCTCTAAAAAGTTGATGGCATTGATTTCAAACAACACAGCGACACACTATGTCCTTGCAGTGTCAGTGGTACCATATACCTATCAAAGCAAAAATGATAGGACATATGATATCAATCAAGACAAGCTAATCACTTTGAAATTTTAAGTTTTATTTGTCAACCTCACATTTCTTCTATATGTTTCCCCTATCTTGTTTTCACTAAGTCTAATTAATCCTTGTCAAATGTGAATCTGTGATCACCTTCTTTTTTTTGAACTTGACAGCCATTTCAATTATCAACAACGTCACACTAGCTAAGCTTCAACGGAATACTTGTATCTGTACATTATTAATGCATTTCGTGCTTATATTATTATAAGGTTTATCAAATTGATGAAAGTGCATTATAAACATTATGCGGTCAAGCGTTTGGGGCCAGAAATATTACATATTGCCATGTTGGTAGTTGGTATAGTTTATATGCAGCGATAATGGATCATTTCCGTTTTATACTGCTCTTATCGGGTTCGTAGTCTGTAAACCGAAACCTCAGAAGTGACGTAGTTGGTGAGATATATGCATGCTCGCGTCTCCGTTCGTGTTTATTGCTTGGTTTTGCAACAATTAATTTATAAGTTTGAAGTGACTCACCCTGTGTTAGAAGAATAAATTCTTAATTACAAGAAACGAATAAAACCAAGATAAAAAGGAGCTGTTAGATCCGTGACAGCAGCCAGTATGGACGTACGTGCATATAAAAACGAGTGAAATAGAGTTGTTGATATAATTCAAGAATATGGTACACATTAGAGTTAAAATGAAACAGTATTATAAGAGGAGAATGTTTAAATAATTGACTCATAGTGGAAACGTTTCTAGCTACTGCGTTTGGAATCATGAGAGACTGGATGGCAACAGTTGATGTCTTCTTAAACATTTTTATGGTTGTATCATACAACTTGTATGTATATGGTCAAGTGGTATACGAGACTAAAATAGGCGGCAAAACATTTTTTGGTCCCAGTTTCAACTAAAACAAAAACACAGTTATTTGAAAAGTTTGAATTTGGTTAAGACAGTTTATCGAGTAGTATAATAACTTGGCTACTTCGTCATTAAACATTTTAAACTTGGATCAAACAGTAGACTATTCGGAAAAAAAAACCACATTGTACTACTAATTGTATTCATACCGAAATTAGTTGGATTACTCGACAGGGTATATAAAAACATCAACTATAAAGAAATTATAATATTTTGAGAGAAACACCATTTCAATAGAATCCAAAATTAAAATAAAAGAATAAAACTTTTAAAAATTGTTACATCTTTACTCTTCCTTTCCACAACATATCATTTCACTGTATGTCTTTATAACCAAGCGGAGGCCTCGTATTACAGGGCCACCTTGATCACGTATCTACTCTCATCTACTCTTTTATTTTACTTAATAGTTTTCGAGAAGATCGGCGATGGGAGAGAGAGACGACGAAGCAGAATGTGTAGGGAACGCGATAATTCCTCTGCTAAGGGATCAACATGAAGCGGAGGATGACAGAGGCATATTGGTGGAGACGAGGAAGCTATGGCGTATCGTTGGACCAGCCATATTCACCAGAATCACAACCTACTTGATCCTTGTCATCACTCAGGCCTTTGCCGGCCACCTCGGCGAGCTTGAACTAGCCGCCATCTCCATCGTCAGCAACGTCATCGTCGGCTTCAACTTCGGACTCCTTGTATACAAACACATATATAGAAACATTTTCGGCTTATATTATAAATTAACCTCAACTTAATACAATATCTATGTTTTATATGCAGCTTGGAATGGCGAGTGCGTTGGAAACGCTGTGCGGTCAAGCGTTTGGAGCGAAAAAATATGACATGTTAGGAGTGTATTTGCAGCGGTCTTGGATTGTTCTCTTCCTATGCTCCATCTTGCTCCTCCCTGTGTACTTATTTGCAACACCAATTCTTAAGTACTTTGGCCAGCCTGAAGACATCGCCGAGCTCTCCGGCACCATCGCCCTTTGCGTTATTCCTTTACATTTCGCATTTGCCTTCTTTTTCCCTCTCAACCGATTCCTCCAAAGCCAGCTTAAAAATATGGTACTATCTATCTCCGATATTTTCTTTTTAAGTTTTCACGCATATTGAAAAATAATAAATGTTCACATTAAATCGCATGTTCTAATAATTAGAACCATTAATATTAATTAATTTAAGTATTATCAGTAAATATATATTTCACAAAATGTTTGTTAAATATCAGTTAATATTTTTTAAAAAAATAGATAAATTTTTTTTTGTGGAATTAAAAAAGTTTACAAAATATATTTTGCGGATAGAAAGGAACATATATATGTAACATTTTTAGACTTTATATAAGTTAGTATCTAATGGTGTTTGGAGTTGTCCAAAAAAAAAATTTAATGGTGTTTGGTATAGAAGATAATATCTCTCTGACTGACGTTAACACCAGGTGATTGCGATTTCGGCTGGAATGGCACTTGTAGTTCACATATTTGTGTCCTGGCTTTTGTATATGGTCTTAAACTCGGAGTCATAGGGACCGTGGCTACTGTTAATCTGTCATGGTGGCTCATTGTCTTGATCTTGTTTACATACGCCACTTGCGGTGGTTGTCCACTCACTTGGAATGGTTTCTCCATCGAAGCTTTCACCGGACTTTGGGAATTTGCTAAGCTCTCTGCCTCCTCCGGAATCATGCTTTGGTACGTACAATTATTTAAGGCCACTAGTGTCTTTTATATATATATATATATATATATATATATATATATATATTTAGAACACAACTTCTTACGATAGAATTATTTTATATATATAATCGAGGCAGCTTGGAGAATTGGTATTATAAGATTTTAGTTCTGATGACTGGAAATCTGAAAGATGCAAAAATTGCTGTCGACTCTCTGGCTATATGGTACGTCACATATATTGGATTTGATATACTATATAGTGTATACGAAAAGCTACGTATCATATTTTTAAAACTATTTTACATCATCAATACAATGTTGTTCATCGGCAGCATGGCGATAAATGGACTGGAGATGATGATTCCACTAGCTTTCCTCGCAGGGACCGGGTATAAGTCCAATCTCTCTCGATGATGTAGCTACAATAATAATTAGCCATGCGTTATACATAACTACTTTATGCTGTCAAAAAAAACTATTTTATATGTTTTTTTTTTCTTTGTAGCGTGCGAGTGGCGAATGAATTGGGAGCAGGTAATGGAAGAGGAGCAAGATTTGCAATGATCGTATCAGTGACAGAATCGTTATTCATCGGAATAATATTTTCGATTCTCGTAGTATTTCTTCATGATCAAATTGGTTGGATTTTCTCTTCGAGTGAAACCGTCGTAAAAGCAGTCACTGATCTCTCTGTTCTTTTAGCTTTTACGATTCTTCTCAACAGTGTCCAGCCGGTTCTTTCCGGTACGTCACAAAACAAATTTGTCAGTCTAGAATAAACCGACCCGGTCAAGGTATGTGAAGTGACTTTTGATTTTTGATTAGGTGTTGCAATTGGTTCGGGTTGGCAATCATTTGTGGCATACATAAATTTGGGATGCTACTATTTCATTGGTCTTCCACTTGGATTCGTCATGGGGTGGATTTTCAAGACTGGAGTTAAAGTAAACACTAGTTTTTATTTTTCATAGTCTCACTATTTGGAGATTAATTTGTATTTGTATATATATGCTTACTGTGCTTTTATGTTGTAGGGCATTTGGGCTGGTATGATATTCGGAGGAACCGCCATTCAGACATTTATATTGATTTTTATTGTTATGAGATGTGACTGGGAAAAAGAGGTAATTCGATTTTTATTCCTTTTGATTCACGTGTATGGTTTATTTCACGCATGTCTTTTCATGCAATTTTTTTGGTAACAATGTAAAGACTTTCCATGCAATTTTTCTTCGTTTTTTTCATATTTGTAGGCACAGAAAGCAAGCGTGCGCGTTAAAAAGTGGTCGATCTCAGATTCATAGGCAAGACAATGGAGATTGTATGATTTAATTTGTATACAATTGTAAAAAGTAAATATATATTTGGAGCATACATATTCCATAAAGGCCGTGGTGATCTAGAAAAGCACATTTGTTATCATTTCATCACACACGGTATGACAAGACAGAAAATGACATCTTTCTCATATATGTTCAATCATATATGCTTATATGGAAAATTAATTTGCGGTGCACTAATGTACAGTTACGTATTTTAGGTATTAGGTTTCCATGATAATTTTGATTAAGCTAAAAAAATTATAGACAAGTTTGAACGGGCATGGAGCATAATGCGATGATTTGTAATACCACTTTCAGAAAAGCAGTCCACAATAACTTTTAAAAAGGATGATAAAAGAATTACTTTTAAAAAAGATGATAACATTCCCTGAAACAGCTTTATATAGAAGAGTAGATATTATAGAATAACATTTAATTTAGGTAAACTAAGTTGTTGACTCCATGACATCAAACAATATGGACGTTAGTTGCATATAAAACGTGGGAAATCGAGTTGTTGATCAAACACAAAGATAAATATATATAGATAACTAAAAAGGTAGTAATTAAAAAAAGTCGTATATATTTCCATTACTTTATGGGTTCAAATCACAATAGTTGATCAGGGAATGTTAAAAGACCATAGAATACGTGTGACTAGTGTAGAACCTATTATAACATTTTCTACATATCAATTTATTCCACCTGATTAACACGACAGCTCATAATATAAGGGCAAAACAAGTCAGTTTCTCTACGTCAGCTAAGAACGGAGGGAGTATATTGTTACTTTTATGGAATTTAACAAAGAGCCTGACCGTAGTGGAGTCTCCACTCAAAATGCCTTACTTTCATATACTCTTCACTCTCATCCACGTTCGTTACTTTCAAGAAGATGAGAGAAAGAGGTGATGAAGCAGAACGTGTAGAGCAGGCGAGGATTCCTTTACTGAGGGATCAATATGAAGAAGGAGACATAAAGAGAGAGACATGGATGGAAACAAAGAAGCTATGGCGTATCGTTGGACCGGCCATATTCACTAGATTCTCGACCTTTTCGATCTTCGTCATCGCTCAGGCCTTTGCCGGCCACCTAGGGGAGCTTGAACTCGCCTCCATCTCCATCGTCCACAACGTCATCATTGGCTTTAACATCGGGCTCCTTGTATGTACACACACATAATATAACAATTTTCAATAAGGTCTAATTTTTGAAGAAAGTATATTAGATATATATATATTAAATACATGCAGCTAGGAATGGCGAGTGCGTTGGAAACACTGTGTGGGCAAGCGTTTGGAGCAAAGAAGTATGACATGTTGGGAGTGTATATGCAGCGATCTTGGATAGTTCTCTTCTTGTTCTGCACCTTGCTCCTTCCCATGTACTTGTTTGCCTCTCCGATTCTCAAATTCCTTGGCCAGCCTGAAGATATTGCTGAGCTATCCGGTACCATCGCCGTCTGGACTATTCCTACTCATTTTGCGTTTGCCTTCTATTTTCCTCTCAGCCGATTCTTCCAGTGCCAGCTCAAGAATAGGGTATGTAACTAAATTAAGATCTGAATGGCAAGGGGCAGATTAGCCCCTGATGTTAGTAAATGAATGAAATTTCACATCAGAAGATAAAATAATTGATTAGTATATAAAAAACGAAGATAAATTCACTTGACAGTAATTAATTTTAAATCAAAAGTCCATGATAGACACAAATTTAACATTAAACGGTTCTACATTTTTGTTGTTGTTAATATTCTCTTACTACGCCAGGTGGTTGCAATTTCTTCCGGAGTGGCACTTGTAGTTCACATATTCGTGTGCTGGCTTTTTGTGTACGGTCTTAAACTCGGAGTCGTAGGGACAATGGCTACTGTTAGCGTGTCATGGTGGCTCAATGTTTTCATCCTATTTGCTTATGCCACATGCGGCCGTTGTCCGCTCACTTGGACTGGTTTCTCCCTCGAAGCTTTCGTTAAACTATGGGAATTCGCTAAGCTTTCTGCGTCCTCTGGAATCATGCTTTGGTATTAAATTGTTAAACGCCACTTGTGTCACGTTTTTTAGTTTGGTTCATATCGTATACAACTTCTTACGGTAGATTTTTGTGGGGAGACAGCTTGGAGTATTGGTATTATAGGATTCTAATAATGATGACTGGAAATCTGAAGGATACAAAAATTGCTGTCGATTCTTTGTCTATATGGTACGTCGCAAATATATAGTTTTGAAGACTTGTATATTTACACTGTATGTGAGTTTCTGATCAAATTATTTTAACTCTAATTTTCATCGGCAGCATGTCAGTAAATGGTTTGGAGATGATGGTACCACTCGCTTTCTTTGCCGGGACTGGGTAATCAATCCCTCGCGTTCGTTATTACCATACAGATACTCTAGTTATGTTATGTCTCTGGTTAGACTAGTTCATGGCTTAAACTACTCCTTTATAACATTATAACTTGCTTTTGTAGCGTGCGAGTTGCGAATGAGTTAGGCGCAGGCAATGGAAGAGGAGCAAGATTTGCAATGATCATATCAGTGACAGAATCACTAATCATCGGAATAATACTATCGGTGCTTGTAATATTTCTTCATGATCAAATCGGCTGGATTTTCTCTTCAAGTGACACTATCATACAAGCAGTTAATGATCTCTCTATTCTTCTAGCCTTAACGATCCTTCTCAACAGTATCCAACCGGTTCTCTCCGGTATGACACTAAAACAATATAATTTATTTTGCTGTCCCAAAATGAGCTGGGTCAGCGGTTGTAAGGTGACTTGGCTTTTTGGTTAGGTGTTGCTGTTGGTTCTGGATGGCAATCGTTCGTGGCATATGTAAATTTAGGATGCTATTATTTCGTTGGACTTCCACTCGGATTTTTCATGGGATGGATGTTCAAGTCTGGTGTCAAGGTAATCCACATTTTCTTTCTTTTTGTTTAGATCGAACTAGCAAATTATTGTAAGCCTCTGTGTGTGTTACTTGTATTGTCACAATGTTGATAGGGCATTTGGGCTGGTATGATACTCGGAGGAACCGGTATTCAAACACTGATATTAATTTTTATTGTTACGAGGTGTGACTGGGAAAAAGAGGTAACTCAATTTATTTGGTTCACGTAGGAATTTTTGTGAATGTCTTTTAATGCGAATCACTTCATCCTTTGCAGGCACATAAAGCAAGTGTGCACGTTAAGAAATGGTCCGTCTCGAACTCAAGAAACTAAAGATTGTATTAGCTATAAATTAAACAAGCACACATTCCAAATATTTATAGATCATGTCGGATGAGAACACATATTTTGCGTATCATTTCAGTGTTTCAATTAATCTGCATGATTAGTCTATTGAAATGGGCAAATGAGTGTATGATATGAACATGGTTCGGAACTTCAGATTTGTATCAATGACCAATCTGTTTCCTTTACGAATTACACAATAATAACATAACACGAATAACAGTCTCTATGAATATAAAGATAAAAAACAGTTTTGTAATTTTGATACCAATCATAATTTATAAAATATTTAAAATAACATTCACAGTTTTTTAAAATCAAAATCCTCATTTGCTTTCCTGTACCTCTCTGGGCCTTACTTTTCTGGTTCAACTTACGTTCTATCTTCTCAGTTTATCTCTACATTAATTCCCTAGGCCAGGCCCAAAGCCTATAAGACTTGAAATCCAATGACAGTCACCTGCGACAGCCTTTATCATCTATGGAAAAAAGTCGGAAGAATACAAAAGCCACTCTGATTGGGTAGTTAATAAAAGACGCGGATAGCAAAGGACACACAAGTCATTCTGATTGGTTACATAACAATCGACTCGGATAGATAGACGAAAGCAATCTCAACCGTCGATAAGCCGAAAGATCTAACGGATCGCATCATCTCTCGCTTCAGTATAAAAAACCACAACCATCATCACCCTATGCACATCAAACACATTCTCTCTCCCAAAGCAAATAGCAAATCTAGAAATCACAAATGGCTCGTACCAAGCAAACCGCCAGAAAATCTACCGGAGGCAAAGCCCCAAGGAAGCAGCTGGCGACGAAAGCGGCGAGGAAGTCGGCTCCGGCCACCGGAGGAGTGAAGAAGCCGCACAGATTCCGTCCCGGAACCGTCGCGCTGAGGGAGATCAGGAAGTACCAGAAGAGCACGGAGCTTCTGATCCGCAAGCTCCCCTTCCAGCGTCTGGTCCGCGAGATCGCCCAGGACTTCAAGACGGATCTGAGGTTCCAGAGCAGCGCCGTCGCGGCTCTCCAGGAAGCTGCGGAGGCTTACCTCGTCGGGTTGTTCGAAGACACGAACCTGTGCGCGATTCACGCCAAGAGGGTCACGATCATGCCGAAGGATATCCAGCTCGCTAGGAGAATCAGGGGAGAGAGGGCTTAAGAGCAGAAGGATGGTCGGATCTGTATATCGTCTTTTAATCTTCCTCGTTTTAGATCTGTTTTCCAGTGTTGTAGTCTTCTTTTAGAATTGTCGTTAACGTGTTCGATGAAATTCCCTAATGAATATCAAATCCACTGTTTAAAAAAAAAATCTTTTGATGTTCTTTCTGTCCAAAAAAAAAGCAACGACCACACATGGGATCCAGTTAAGCAGTTTTAGTTACGCCAAATGGATTCGATCAACTTGTATCTGCAACATTTCGTAACCGAACTAAAAATAATCAAATTTGCAAAATGTTGATCAAGTTGCTGAATCCTAATCAACTATGTTAGGTCCTTGTGAGAGTTAATTGAATTATAATTAGGGATTTTGGAAGATGTTCACTGATCGAAACTCTCAGAGATATGTATTTTTCTTGTTGTATAGATTTGCTTCCTCTTAATCAGAATTGTTCGTTACTAATTTACTAATTTCGATTGAAGGTTAGATATCATTTTGAATTTCCTGCGTCAAGTTACTAATCTTGTTCAAAATAAATTCAGAGTCGAGTGGCGCGAAAAAACTTCATAAAATTTTGGAATTAAGCGCAAAAAGTCTCGCGGTCTTGTAAGGATGATTTTAATTGGACGGTTGTAATACTACCACACGGGTGAGTGGAATGCTTGACGTGGACTGCTTTCATTGGTTAACAAGGAAACACACGGATTGAACTTATCAAAATCCCAACCGTCGATTATCATATTTAATCCAACGGATAGAAAACATCTATTCCCTCCCAAAAAAAAAAAAAAACTCCCTCCAAATTTTTTAGTTTTAATCTCACCGCCAATTTTCTTTTGCCCATAAAAGCAAACCCATCTTCTTCATCACAATTCACAACATTTCTCATTCACATTCTCTAGAGAAGTAACTTCAAATTTCGATATGGCTCGCACCAAGCAAACCGCTAGGAAATCCACCGGAGGCAAAGCCCCGAGGAAGCAGCTCGCGACGAAAGCCGCCAGAAAATCCGCTCCGGCCACCGGAGGAGTGAAGAAGCCGCACAGGTTCCGTCCCGGAACTGTGGCGCTTAGAGAGATAAGAAAGTACCAGAAGAGCACCGAGCTTCTCATCCGCAAGCTCCCCTTCCAGCGTCTTGTCCGTGAGATCGCTCAGGACTTCAAGACGGATCTGAGGTTCCAGAGCAGCGCCGTCGCCGCTCTCCAGGAGGCTGCTGAGGCTTACCTTGTCGGGTTGTTCGAAGATACTAATCTTTGCGCGATTCACGCAAAGAGAGTCACGATTATGCCCAAGGATATCCAGCTCGCGAGGAGAATCCGTGGTGAAAGAGCTTGAAGACTATCTTAGCTTTGTCTAGTTCGTTAATTAGTATCGGTTCCTGTGTTATAGAGCTTGGCTCGTTTTCTAATTCTGGGTTTGCTAAGGTTTAGTCTTTAAGGTGTTCGACGAAATACCCCAATGAAGATGTTCTCTTTGTTCAATATAACTTTTATTAGCCCAATTATCTTTGATATGTGTTATGCTACCTATTTTGTGTTTAAATCAGTCGCTCATTACTCCTTGTTAATCAAAATCACATTGAAACGTTCTGGTATGTATAAGACAACACAGTCGTTACAAAAGCTCTTTGTTTCTTGTCCTTCAGTTCTTGATGATGCAAAGAAGTTTACTGCTCTACAAATGTCTTCCACTTCCAGTAGCAATTATCATCACGATCCACAGCTTTAACTCAAAATATTGGACTTTACTACTTTAGTAAACTCTCTCTATAGACATTTAACTCTTACTCAGTGATGTAACAAATCAAAATCTAAAACTAGTAATAAAAACATTCATATCAGGTTTATAATGTCTTCAGAGTTCAGGCTCTTTCCTGTTATGATCAGTTAAAGGAGTACTACTGAATCACAGCATCTCGACATATATACATATGAACCCAACCAGATGTTACATAATATAGATACAAAGACTTGGCTTAAAGACTAATTTGACGCTGAAGAGTTCCAGTTTTCGAACATCAAAGCATGGGGATGCCGAGGCCATCGAAGATGCCTATTCCACCATGGACTGCTCTCATATGCTCATAACAAGGTTCTTGATGAGTGAAGAAGTCTAAACAGACCCAGCAAATGTGCTTCCCGCACCGGCACAGCACGTGGTTACACCCTTCAGATTTCTCTATCGTCGACTTGCAAAACGGGCACTCCTTCACGTTCTTTCCCTTTGCCCAGTCTTTCAACGACATGTCCGGATCCTCCTTGAACAGTTTGTACCTCTCGCAAGTGATATACGGGTGATACTCCAGGTGGCACTTTCTGCATGTCTCTGCGTTACAAGCTCCGCAGATGAACGGCTCCCCTGATTCTCGAGGACCGGCTACACGGTAAACGGAAGGGCAATCAGGTGTGGAGCAAAACCGGAAGTTACCATCACTGGTTGTTACGAAAGAGGACAGGGATGCTCTGAAGAGCTCATCTAGCTTCTCTTGTGATAAGAGGGCTCTCAAATCAGCGACTACTATTGGAGATCCACAGTCCGTGTGAGAGCAAAGTATGGGAAATGCGTCGAAGTTTCTCATCGACGCCTCGAGCTGTTCCAACAGACAAGCTTTGCAGAAGAGGTGTGAGCATCCTTCGAGAGTGTAGCCATCATCAACCTCACACAAGCAAATGGGGCATTCAACTTCAATGTCATCTGGTTTCCCGCCCGGTTCACTACTTTCCTGTGCAAGTTCGTACACAATCTTTTCTACTTCCTGCCTCATTTCTATGCTCCCATGAACCTGAATAACATGGTACCGGGTGTTGAGCTTGAGATCCACGCCATTTACCTTCTCTTTGATACCTTGGAGGTCTGGACCAAACCGGTTCACAACTTCCTTCATGAGGTCAGGACGGAGTTTAGGACCTCGGAGGCGGATTTCAAGTTGCTGCCTATCGTGATAGGCCAGAAGTGACCAGATCAGTTCTTGTTCAGCCGCAGCAATCTTCTCTTCTGATCCACAAATGCGTACTGTGAGACTGTGCCTGTCTAATAGAATGTAAGTTTCAGTCTCATGTTGGATCCTCCGCATCAGAATAACACCATCTCTGGAAGAAAGATGCTGCAAGACCCTTGGGGTTAAGCCTGGATGGTTTATGGGTCTTCCTCTTACGAGTTCTTCAAGAGATCTCCGCATCTCCGAGATGGGTTTGGTTGCATAAGCAGATATTCTAACACGGTAAGCACCACCATGAGTTGGCTCCAGATGCCACGTACCTCCTACAAATATATATATAGAGAAATATCAAACCTATGCTTATGAAGGTAATAAAAAGTAGAGACCAAACATCTAGGTAGTTTTGGAACTTACCTCTTTGTCTCTCGAAGCTTGTTAACTTAGCATTCAGTTGTCTTCTGACTATGTTGTAGACAGAAGCAGGACAGATAATAGAGCTCTGGAACTTTTGCTCGCATTTTATCTTCTGCCATGAAAGGCATCCAGGTAGCACCTCTCCATCTAACTCCTGTAAAGCTTTCGCAGCTTCCAAGTGTAACCTCCCATCAAAAGTAATCAAGGCTCGCATGAAGTAATCTGATTCTTTTGGTTCAAAAACTCTGACTTGGACACAGTTTGGCTCTGGACTGCTGCTGGATGACATGCACGCATATATTCTCTTATGCAGCATATCTGCACAGACAGCAGGAGGTGGACACCGCACACTCTTCCTTCTCAATAGAAAAAATTCCAAATCTGTTCTCCCCGTATAGAACTCCAACGCATCTAAAACGTCTGCTTCCAAAATACCTGAGTCAATATTAGTAATCAAGATTGAATCACTGAACCTTTGATCGGTCTCAAACCGGACATATCTTGTTCCTATCACTATGTCAGAGGTCCCAGCAAATATACTGTGAACGTCACCGGATGGGCACTTAAGAACGCCTCTACCAGTGCTTTCCCTCTGCGGCCAACGAATCATAGCATTAACAGAAGGGAAAGAAGGCATCTTGAACATTCCCCCACCAGTTGCCAGTGACGGAAATAGTCTAAGCACCGATCCATTGAAATCAAATTTCTGAATTTCTGTTGCCTTCATAGCAGTTTCCGGAGTGAGAAAGGTTATCCTACCCCACTTATCCTTCTCATCACAGTCTTGCTTGTTCCCAACGAGCTTATGGATAGAGCAGAAACACCCATCAATCTTCTTCTCCAGGAACCTCAGAACCTCTCTGTCATCAACAAAACTGTCGCCATAATAAAATACATCGACTGTCAAGAATCTCTGATCAACTTCAAGATGCTTTATCTGAGCACCAGATCCAAAAAGTGCCATAGGTACTTGTCCCCGACCATTGTATATATACTTCTCCAAGCATTCGTTACGCATCCATTTCTTTTCACACTCCAACGCATCGTTCACTAGGGTCGAGACTTTGTCCATATCGTGGGGAGGCGCATACAGTAGAATCTCATTCTGATCGACATCAACTTGAATACTAATCCTTTCATCCACACAAAGCGACCTGGCACGAGAAACAATCGAAAGCAGACCATGGTTAGATTTCCCACAGAATCTTTTTAGCAGAGTGCTGCTACAACCAGCCACCTTTTCCACTCGGAGCCTCCACTCATCCATATGAGATGCATCAAAAGGTGGAGGTGGATCAAGCATAGACAAAGCTTCAAAATCAAACGCAGTTACACATACCAAGTACTGGTCGACAACTGATAGAAGTTCACCGAAAACAACCCAGTTTGGCTTCTGTCCAAACGCTAGCAATGAACAGGACGGATGCAACTGAACTTGTTGACCAGTCAATGCCACCTCATACCCAAGCTGATCATAGCCAGTGTACATCGCCACGTTTTCAGCAAGAGATGCAAGTATAACCATTTTCAAATGCTTGTCGTGTTTATTACCCTGGGTTGGATTCCAAGCCCAGTAACTTGGACTGACAAGAGAAAGTTCTCTCTCGATGCATATCTCCAACTCCTTGACTGTGTCTTCACATCTCCTCATTGATTTGGCATTTAAGCTATTTTCCCAGCACCATTTATTTCTTCTCTCTCGCGGCAGAGATGCCCATTCTTTGTACACCGAAAGAAGAGTGAACAAGTCTCCATTAGGGTTGCAGAATTGTACCTTGAAGATGAAAAAGAGAGAAAGTTCAGAACATATCTACTAAGAGCATTGAAAACCATTTACAAAAGTAAAAAAACATTTGAATTCATTTAGGCACATAACAGGAAACAGTTATCATTTTATGAAGAAATGTACCACTATAGCAAAATTAACCGGGAGCTCAGAATCATACCTTTAGGCAATCAGCTTTCATCTTTTCATCGAGGCTGCCAACTCTGCAAAATATACTACTAGCATTAGCCATGACAGCAGCAAGAACAATCCCCTCTTTGCCCATTCTGTATCTGAAGCAGCCTAAAATTAACTTTCCAAGCTTTGGCTCCAGACCAAGCTTGACTAAACAGTGCCCTTCCTGTGTTAACTCAAGAACACCATTCTTCTCAACGACTGCACCCAACTGAACAAGATTTCTGACAGCCATTGTGATGGCTTCAGGGACAGGCGCGTCAACAAAGTCGAAATCAGCTGCGTTGTCTACACCCAGAGCAAGAATCCTCAACAGCGCTACACCAAGATGAACCCTCCGAATCTCAGGTTCCTGATTGAGATTCATCGACTCAAAATCGTGTTTCGAGTAAAGTCTGTAACATCTCCCCGGTTCTGTCCTTCCGGCACGACCAGCACGTTGCCGAGCTGAACTCTGACTGACTCGGCAAACCCTGAGGATGCTCATACCAGTCTTAGGTTCATATTTGCTCTCTTTCACCATCCCGGAATCGATTACATACTTGACGCCAGGAATAGTCAGAGAGGTCTCTGCAATATTTGTGGCAAAGATCACTTTCCGTTTCCCAGGATGGTTCTGGAACACCCTAAACTGCTCCTCGAAGGAAAGCTTTCCATGCAAAGGCAAAGCAACTGCAGATGGAGCTATAAACCTTTCGCACGCCCATTCAACCTCCGCTTGGGAAGTCAAGAACGCAAGGATTGTTCCCTCTTCCTCTGTCTTATGAACCTCCACTGCCTTCTTAACAACATCATCAGCATACGGAGCAATGCGTCCAGCAACAGAAGTCCCTTCTGCGTCACTAGGGGAATATATAATCTCCACCGGAAAGTTCCTTCCGGTGACACAAAGAATCCCACAGCCAAAGAAATAGTCTGAGAGCTGGTAAGCATCAGCCGTAGCAGACATGATGACAAGCCTCAAGTCGATCCTTCTGCACATCAGATCTTTAAGCAACGCCAGAAGAAGGTCCGTGTTCAAGCTTCTCTCATGAGCTTCGTCAATAATAACGCAAGAAACTCCAGACAAGCTCCGATCTTTAATGTAGTGTTGAAGCAGACAGTTATCCGTCATGAACACGACTTTGGAACTAATCTCCTCGGTAGAAGAGAAAGCTGGAGTGCAGCGGACAGAGTTCTCCTCGTAACAACCATTGCTTTCTTCTCTGACCCGATCAGCTAATGTCAAGGCAGCGATTTTCCTTGGCTGTGTACAAACAATCGATTCACTAGCAGCAACTCCGGAATCAGCAAGGAACTGAACTAACTGAGTGCTCTTCCCTGAACCGGTTTCTCCAATCAATACCATTACCTGTCAACACAAATAAATGAATTATTATTACAAACTCAAAAAAAAAAGTCAAAACACAACCATATTGAGCGTACCTGTTCGCCATGAATCCTCTTCAAAATATTCCGCCTGTAAGCATAGATAGGCAGGCCATCCTCTAGCCTACGACACTCCCTGCGGATCAAGCTATGAATACGTGGCCAATCATAAGCTCCTTCCAAACTAAACACCGCCACGTCATCTTTTTCTCCATCAGGCACAGAACCTTCGAGAAACCTCACAATGCTCTTCATACCATTCTTGAATTCTTCAAGGCGCTTCACAATCAAATCTCTCTCAGCCTCAAGAGCCTTCTTTTTCTCGAAAGCTTCCAACTTGAGACCTCTCTTGGACGAAAAGGACTCGACTTGACGAGACTTCTCCTCTATCTCTGCCCTCACCTTCTTGACGCAGTCTCCGTTGTCAAGAAGGGAAGTCACGTGAGCGGAGAAAAGAGCACGGAGCCTGTCTCTAAGCTCGTCCACGTCAGACGGGACCGTGACGTTAGCGACCAGCTCGGGGACCAAAAGGGTCTTCCCCTGGAGGCGGTACTCCCAGAGAGAGACGACGGCGGAGAGCGCGTCGACCCACTGACGGAAACGGAAACTCCCGGCGACGCATCCGAACTGAGGCACGTGGATCGAATCCACCGGGATCCCGATCAGCGAGGCGAGGGTGCTGATCACTTGCTTCCTGACCGAGAAAGACGGCTTGGCGGCGTCGCCGCTGCCGGCGGAGGCGGGGGAGATTCTCGGGTGGAGAAGCTGGACGACGAAATTCGGCGGCGAGGGAGGTCGATCGCGTCTCTGATTTGGCGGGAAACTGGAGTTAGGGTATTGGTGGTGGTTGTGGTGAGTGTGTCGGTGGTTGAGCGGCGGGGAGAGGAAGTTTCGACGGTTGGTTGAAGCTGAGGGGAAGGAGGAGTGGCGATTAGTCGCCGATCTTCCACCGTCGGCGGGAGGGAGTGAACTGCTCATGTTGCGATGATGCCAGTTTTTGTGTGTGTGTGTGTGTGTGAGAGAGAAGTTGAAGAAGACTCAGAGGGCAGTGAAAAAGAAAAACACTATTTATAATAATTATTTTGTTTCTTACCTTTTTCTAGAACCTACTTTTGTTTTTCCCCAGAGGGATGAAAGATATTTGTACTTGGGCCTATTATGATATCCGAGAATTAAATTAAAGCCCATATACATAGGCCGGTTGTAGTGATTTTACCCATATGTTTCTAGTATAAGTTGGCTGTTTGATCTTTCGCTCAGAACCCTAGTACCACTGACGAGTTGCGCCGCGAACATTTTATATATCTTTCATCTGCTCTCGCAGGAAGAAGCTGTTAGTGGCAGTTTCAATCGGAGAAGATGAAGGTAAACTAGCTGATCTTCTCCTTTCTTATGAATTCTCTTTCGATTTTCCTGCTGAGAAATATGATTTTGATTTCGTTTTTGCTCACTCGATTTGGTTTTGTTTCTGTTTCGCAGTTCAACGTCGCGAATCCTACCACTGGTTGCCAGAAGAAGCTCGAGATCGACGATGACCAAAAGCTGTAAGATCTTCTAATCCTATCACATCGTCTTCTATACAGATTTTTGAAACGTTATAGATTTACGATTAGCTCTTCTGTTGCATACATTTTTCTATTAAGTAAAATGTGGAACGTATCCTGTGAAGTTGTTTAAATTTTTCGGACCGAACCTAGCAACTTGTGACAGTTACTGTTTTACCCAGGGAGGAACTATAACTGCTGTAATATTGAAATCGGATGTTTGTGTTAATCTTTCATAATTACTAATCCGTCCTGAATCGTTTGTAACGTTACATGAGTGATATACTAGTAGAGACAAAGCTTTGGTTTTGGATAAAATGATTTAATTTTGATTTTCGGTTGTTATGTTGCAGCCGTGCTTTTTACGACAAGAGGCTCTCGCAGGAAGTTAGCGGAGATGCTTTGGGCGAGGTGAAAATTTCTACTAATGGTTTTACATTGTATTTATTTGTCGTCTGTCGGAGTTGTTATTGAGATTGTTTGTTTGCTCTCTATATTTGCAGGAATTCAAGGGGTACGTCTTCAAGATCATGGGAGGTTGCGACAAGCAAGGTTTCCCAATGAAACAGGGAGTTCTCACCCCTGGTCGTGTCCGCCTTTTGCTTCATCGAGGTACTTGACTGCTCCTTGTCAGTTTCTTTTTGTCTTTCACTCCCTCACTTCTTTGGATTGATGTAATCTTGCTTTGTGTGAGTAGGCACTCCTTGTTTCAGAGGACACGGAAGGAGGACTGGAGAGAGGAGAAGAAAGTCTGTCCGTGGTTGCATTGTCAGCCAGGACCTTTCTGTGCTTAACTTGGTCATTGTCAAGAAGGGCGAGAAGGATCTCCCCGGGCTTACCGACACCGAGAAGCCAAGGATGAGGGGACCTAAGAGAGCTTCTAAGATCCGCAAGTTGTTCAACCTCACTAAGGATGATGATGTCAGGAAGTACGTCAACACTTACCGCCGCAAATTCACTAACAAGAAAGGTAAGAGAGAATCAAAAACCACCGTCTTGAGGTTTAAATTTAATTATCTCTTAAGACTTATTTCTTCTTTCTTTTTTCTCTTGGGGTTGTAACAGGTAAGGAAGTGAGCAAAGCCCCCAAGATCCAGAGGCTTGTGACTCCTTTAACACTTCAGAGGAAGAGAGCTAGAATTGCCGACAAGAAGAAGAGAATCGCCAAGGCTAACTCTGATGCTGCTGAGTACCAGAAGCTTCTTGCCTCCAGGCTCAAGGAGCAGCGTGATCGCCGTAGTGAAAGTTTGGCCAAGAAGAGGTCTAGGCTCTCTTCCGCTGCCGCTAAGCCCGTTGCTACTTAAAACCATTCCAATCATCAAAAGACTTCGTTCTCTCTCTTAGTCTGTTTCTGCGTCGTATTTGGACATGTAAACTCCGTTTTGAACGTCTTTTTTTTTTGGTTTCTGCTTTGTCTTAGCTCTTAAACCTTTCTATTATATTGAAGTTTTTGAACTTGTTTGCTCTTTGTGATCTAATTTCATAACCAATCCTAGAATAAGAACAGCTAAACAATCCCGACCAAAGTCAATCTCGAACTGGATTAATTTATATTAAAAACTCTAATCAGTCAAGCTACGAGGACCGAAACGTAATTAAGGAAAACATACAAACTCTTCGTTTTAGAGTATAACCTTATTTGGTCAGGCCTATTTTTTTTTTGTCAATGGTCAGGCCTATTAGTTACGGTTCCTGAGGCCCATATAGTGACGAGGTCGTTTCAAAAGCGCTTTGAATCACTTGAACAAATCGTTGTTGACTTGAAGGAGATGGAAGAAGAGGTTGATGCTCTACGCGAGATGCAAGCAAAGGTCGAAAAAGATATGAGAGCTGCTTTGAGAAAAGAACTGCTTTAATCTCTTGTGGTTATATCTTTTGGTTTCTACAAAATTTAATGTTGTTAAATGTGATTATCATTCTGGTCTGTTTAGTTTGTTGGATATTCATACATTAAAGTTTGCTGAGTGTTTGCTTTTTTCATGAGTGCTTTGCAGCTTTAGTATCATTGTTTGAAGCTGTGTGTGTCCTGTCGTAACCTGACAATTTTGCTTCTTTGAGAAAGGATGCTTAGTTTCAGTTTGGAATCACTAGACAAAGTTTTGTGTTTTTTTTTTGTCACGAAAGACAAAGTTTTGTGTTTAATCTCTTGAGGTTATAGATAAAATTACTAGCAAGGATGGTTTCTCCAAAATTTAATGTTGTTAATTATGATTATCATTTTTGGTCTTGTTAGTTTATTGGATGTTTACACATTAAGTGTGCTGAGTGTTGTTGCTCTCTTTTAGGAGTGCTTTGCAGAGCTAGTATTATGGTTTGACGATGTGTCCTATGTACTGGCAGGGTTGTTCTCATTGCTGAAGCACTTAGTAGCTCTGCGTTGTCAACTAGGTTTTGTGGGGTTTTAGATAATTTTCTTTTTGCTATGTTGGAAAGTTTTCTTGTGTAATTTGATAATAAAAGCTAAAAAAATCTTGAGAAAAAAAAAGAATGAAAGAAGGACCGAAAAATAAATGTTAAAGAAGAAAAATGTGGAGAAAAAGATTGAATGAGTTTGAGTACTGAATCAAGATGTTGCGGATGCTTTCTAGCCATCAAGACCCAAGCCATAATAGTAGAGCTGCAAAGCACTCCTAAAAGACAGGATACTTGGATCACATTCAGATTTGGTAGTTCTGTGAATTTTCATGAGAGGCTGCAGCTTGTTGCTGGTCTGTCATCATGTATTTTGCCTCACCTTCTTATAACATCAAGAATCTCTTACTTTTATGCTCCTTAACGCATCTTAGGGTCTCTAACGTTTGACATCGATTGTGTTAGAACACATAAGTTTATCACTCGGCTTCCCCTAGTGAAATGGTTAACTTATTGATCTGTTAAGTTTTAAGAGAACTTTGGATAAACTATCTAGTTTAGATTAAATATGGTGAAAAACTTGTGCCAAAAAAAAATATATATGGTGAAAAACAAGTTGACAAAAGAAAATGGGATAATACATTATCCATTCGGATTCGGATGTAATTCAATACTAACTTTTTCAAGGCACTAGATCTTTGCCGTAAAAGGCTCAATGAATGAATTATTCTTTAACTTAATCAGAGATCCCTGATCTGACCTCACATTATCTTTGTTTTGTTATTATTAAAACATCTACTTGCCTTTTTTATATTATTGTTAGCCAGCCGATCACATGCTTCTTCTTCATTTCTTCCATTATTTGCTATTAGCAAACCAAAAAGATATATATGATCATATGAATGGCAATTAAACAAATCAGCCTTCAGTTTGTTTGATGTTTGCTTAAAAATTAAATTGATAGTGTGTGTTATAAGATCTATAAGGTATAGAACTATAGAAGTAAAACAAAAGATTCAAACAATTATGAAAAAACCCTAATTACAACTACAAGTGACCTCCACTTCACTAGAATCATCTCTATATATATATATAAACTCGGATAAGGGTTGAGAAACATATATATATGCTAAAGACCATTGATAACAGCAGGCATATGAGTTATGAAACATGTACTGTACTTTACAATCCACAAAATGAACACACATATATGATGTGTCTACAATACATATAGATACGCAAATACATTCTCAAACAAATTTGATTTTTGAGTTCCTCCAAAACATACCTGAAAAAGAACGAAGGCTAAACAATGTTGGAAAATATGGAATCATCCAGTAGATGATCAGGCCATACAGCTGAAGCTGAAGCTCCTGACTCTTGACGAATTGAAGAGGTCATGAGATTGCTATTGACATCTTCAATAATGTATCGGTTTCTAATAAGATCATCATCACTCACAGCAGATGAAGGATCAAGAGAAGGTACCAAACTCTGATTTGAGCTGGAGGGATCCGAGAGCCAGACTGGAGATATTGGCAGGTTCTCTCTTTGAGTGAAGAATTTAAAGTGATTGTCCTCAAGATCTTGGGGGAAAACTGATGATGGTCCGGTTAGGGATGGTACGCTGTTGAAGTACTGAAGATAGGAACCATGGTCGAGATTATTGCTGGTGGTATTAGTTTCTTTGAAGGAGGCAATAGAGTTGAGGAGACTGAGAGTGTCAAGGTCATTAGGGTTAATGTTGTTATTCATGGAAGGTGGTTGAAGAAGGTATTGTAACAATTTAAGTTTTGCCATCTCGGTTTGGAGCTTCAGTATAGTTTGCTCTTGATCAGTTTGAAACTGTAGCTGCATATCAACAAAATCTCTAAGGTTAGAGGACATAGACACAAGATGAGATAAGCTGGAGAAGACATCAGGTCTTGGACGATGAGTCATTGGGTCAATTCCCATCTGAATCATCTTTTTCTTCAAATGGGTGTTCCAGAAATTCTTGATCTCGTTGTCTGTTCTCCCTGGTAAGTTGTTTGCAATCGTTGACCACCTTATAACATCATCATCATAAACAATCAGTACAAGAACCCAAAACCGTTGACTATAAAATCAAAAAGAATCAGAAGATTACTTGTTTCCAAGAACTGCATGAAGGTTCAAAATAGTCTGTTCCTCCTCCGGAGAGAATCTCCCTCGCTTGATGTCAGGTCTCAAGTAGTTAGTCCATCTTAGCCTGCAACTCTTCCCACACCTGTTAAGACCTACAGAGAGAGAGAGAGAGAGAGAGAGAGAGAGAGAGAGAGAGATAGATAGATAGAAAGAGACATACAGTCACATGATAAGCTATAAAACAACAGCAACAAGAATAAATCAGGTACCAGCACGCTTGGGAAGAGCTGTCCAGCTACTATGGCCATGTTTTTGGACATAGTTGACAAGTTTCTCATCTTCTTCAGGAGTCCAAGGACCTTTCTTGAGACCAGAGTCATCACCACAAAGAGATCTTCTCATGTTCGCTGATCTCTCTTTTATCTAATTAACAACTATCTCTGAGATTTGTTCGCTTGCCTCTCTTCACAACCATTAACTGCTTCTTATTTCTATTTATATTAAACCTAGCCCCCTTTTTTTCATGTCCATTGATCACGTGTTTATTTCCTATACGCGCTTACCAAAACAACCATGTCATTTTCACCTTTCAATTCCATATTTTTCTAATCATTATTCTAATATTCCCTACATACGCTCCTTACCAGTGTAAATTCTTCTTCTTGTCTTATCATCTAGGGAGCAGCCTTCTTCAATCAACAAACACATATCAACTGTTTCTCTTATTTTGTATTTAAGTGGGAAGCAGTTCATCAGTAGCCATCACTATGCCCTAGTATCAAATCCTGCATTTGTCAAGGAGAATAATAACACATAATTATTGCTCGGTCTTTTCACAGTTGTTTCCACACAAACAAGAAAAATACACGGATCAACTCAAGCTAGAAGGTTTTATCATCCTTTTTTTAATGAAATCTTTAAAAGTATCTTCTCCGAGTAGGCAATGATGGAGGAGAAGGACAATAAAGGGAATTTGATAGGAGGATGAAACTGGTAGTTATGTATTTTAATCATTGGAGACGAACAAAAAAAAACATATGGCAACAAAAGGGTGGCCAGAGAGACATCTCCTCTGTCACGCAAAATAGGTCTTCTCGCATCATCCATTTCCATGGCTTATTTATTTTTATATATCATATATGTATGTATTATTGTATTTTTCATATCAGTTAAAGCTATGACCAACAAACCAAACAAAATTCAAGTAATGAACCCTAAGAACTATTGTCTATGAAAATGAAAATGCTTCAAGAATATGAAACTAAAACAAGTCCATAGATATGTATTATGCGGCAAATAAAAGATGCAGAGAGGGTCTGATATGACAGTGTAATTTCATGTTTGACACATGAGAAAGTCCTGATATAGCAAAATTTAGGTGATACTTGCAGAATTTTCCAACCCTCCAGTGCTTTTTCTAAGAAGAAAACTTACTATGCAACATGGAAAGCATATCAGTATTGGTTTCGTATCATTTTGTGGAAATAAATACAATTCGTAACAAAGCAAAAGATTGTTTTCACAGAAGATGTTAAAAATGGACAGACAAATATGGAGGACATGGTAGAAGTGATAACTTACTATTGATGATGATGACCGTTAGGAAGGAGCTGGTTAGGGAAGAGGTGGGTGCAGAAAATTATCTAATTTCCACCATCTTTGAAACCTAAAAGATCTTCTCCCTCCGCCTCAGTATTGCAGCCAATGTCATATCTTGAGATCTTGTCTTTTTCTTATGTGTCTTCTATATAATGAAGATCAGAGGTTTCGTGCGTAGTTTCAAACTACAAAACCCAATATCAAGAAACAAAATCTAATTTAGAAACATAGAAAAATCTAACAATAAGAAGTTTTACCAAATGAGGGCATCAAATCTGTCAGTTTCTAGAAGGTACTTTAGTGTGTGCAGAAACTGTAAGTCAAAATGAAATATGATACTCTGAGCATATTTGGATTTGCAGTACCATATTGTCATTCAACACATTTATACCTTCACTGCGAGTATAAACATGCGAATACGTACGCAACAAATAAGCCTAGATTACCCAACAAAGATTCCTGAGCATACGTTTCCAGTTATATATAGTCCATCATGTAAGAAACTAAATTTGTAATATTTTCATGTAGAGTTACAAAGCCATATCAGAAGCCAGTTAATGAAAGCCATAAGCGAAATAATCCCAGGATCATGTATCCTAGAGTTCAGAATGGTTTAAGCTTACGATTATCATTATACATAGGCAAGAAAAAGCCTACGAATTTTCAAAAAGGGGTTTAAAAACAAGAACTCTCGCAAAAATATTAATATAATATGGAGAATGAGTGATTTGAATTGCTTGTTGAGTTAGGGTTCCTCGCAGAGTGGACCACAGTCTCGAATATATAGAGGAAGCAGGTACCGATAATACTAAAGAATTAAGGAAGGGCCTAGGTTATCGCAAAGGTATTTTTATTTATGAGATATTTGATGTCACATAAACCATTCTCCTCTTCTAATAAATAAATAAAACAACTTGGTTGTAAACGCCAGCTAAACAGCTGAATTGCTTCTTCTCCTAAGTTTCTAAACAACGCGTAGGTCTGAAATATCGGACTTTCCATGCCAGCAATGAACATACTTAGCCCTTTCCCTAGTGTATGTGAACGTGAATATACATTTCATCAACCTATGCATTTACCTGAGCTCAATTTCAACAAACTTCAAAATTCCATAAAATCTATATATGGTGCGTAATACGTACTCTTGGTATACTTATACAAGTTAGCGGAAACCAGAATGCTTGTTTTTCGGATGTAATCATCACCAGTGAGGGTTCCTGAAAGCATATATGGTCTTAAGTGTTGTTCTGTTAACTATCAACCACTAAATGTCATTTAGGTGGTTGTTTTACAGCTAAAGACAGTAAAAAACATGGAAGAAGCTAACAATGAAAGAATACGCAATCCATTAGGCTCTATGAATATATTACTTTGGATGCAACAACGACATCTATCATGTAGTGAGATATATCTACATCAACAAATAAAAACAGTTGAAGAGGAATCGTAACATAAGTAAATTAACTAAACGCAAAGAGGGAAAACACTACAGATTATGTGTATTTAATGATGAATCTTTAACAAACCAAGAAGATTAATGATGAATTTTTAATCTACCTCATAAAGCAAAGTCAGCTATGTGTTTATTGGGGATTGAGTATTCTATACATAATTCACCTTTATGATCAAATTGGTAAATGAAAATACAAAAATTAAATCTATATAGTATAGTAAACCAAACCACTCTTTATAATAGTAAATAAGCATCATCTTTGCTCCATCTACAAATACTTAAGAGTAAAAAGTGTTTTTAAGTTGAAAAAAACAAAAATGTTTAGCGTCAAAAGGATTAATAGTGGCTTTCTCAACTTGATTCCTGATTTAGTTTATCAAGTTTATAGTGCATTTGCGGTAAAAGTTTCTTATAACAATTATATTTGGATCTAGTTCATGTCTATCTTTATTATATTCACAAATCTCCACTAACATCAAGATTGGACATATTTTCTTGAACATATACCTTTTAAAAATTTTGAGCTCTACTATGAAAAAGATATGAGGTCAGTACAACTACGAATCATAAACCAAACAAACGAGATTTGTTCAGTAAACAATCTTAAAATAAGTATAAAAAGTTATATACTTATTTTAAGTGACAAAGTTAGTTATCTTTTACAAGTCATGTGATAAAGGTATATAGGATGTGTCATCTTTTTCATGAATGCTGTGCTCAAAAGTATGATGTTCCCTAGACAGTTTCTTTAATATCACCAATCAACATAGCTAAATACAGAGGGAAAACTATAAAATTTTGAAATACTTTTACTATAGTAAGTTTAAATGTGCTTGTAGCAACCACATTAATTTGCTGCATTATAGTCTGTACTGAATGAGTATACTAGTGATTAGAAGAAGAAATGGGAAGAAGAATTAATTTACAAACCTCAGAACTAAGAGATATTTAGAGAGAGTCGCCATGCCACTCTCCATGTTCTTTGAGTACATCGTTTTCCTCACCAGCAAGCAGCAAGCATCAAGCAGAAGAGAATAAGAAAATCTGGAAAAAAAAACATTGTTGCTTTTAAGAAGGTAGTCGCTAGAGCAAACAGGCAAAGTGTTTGATCTTTACACGAAAGTACGAGTTTAAAGACAAAAGACTGGGGAAGCTTTTTGCATGAAAAGTAAGTCACATGGCCTGACCCAAAAAAGTACGAAGATCTCTGCATGAATATACACGTAAGAATAGGATTCATAATAGATAATCTTGACAAAAAGCATCATAAAAAGCTGTGCAGAACTCTAAAACACATGGTTGGTAGTTCAAATCTTTAAACTAAGTTCCAATAAAGTACATAAAGCTATCTATGAGTAAACCTCACAAGTCGCCTTTAGATCTGCTCTTTGTCCTAAGCATTTTGTACTCATTTTGAACCGGTAGAACTCAACATTAAGGAAACGCTGCCCTATCCCTCAAAGCTTCAACTTTATCCCTCTCTTATTCAGAGAAACGGGAAAACACACAGGATTTCTCCCAAACTATATTAATGATACGCTGGAAAGTTGGGTCAATTTGAGATTAGAATCTGTAAAAACAGTATACTGATAGATGTAAACAGCTCAAAGATTAAAGATGCAAACCCCAAAACTTAATATAATAGTGAAAAGAAATAACAACCGATAAATTATGCAGAAAAGTCTATAATTTTGACGATTTCCCTATATAATTATATGACAGATCTTTCCGAATATCTTTGACTTAACCTTTAGAAAACTATATTGGGTAAATCATCATGGAGTAGATCTTTTATTTTTTCAACCATCTAGTAATTCCAATAACAAGACACTAGAAAATAACCATCTTTGTACATGAGTCCAGCAGACAAGTGAACCAACAGTTATTAACAAGCAGTACTACACAAAGACATGACATCAGACTATTACAACTTACCATCCTACAATTTTTGCTAGCTACTGAAAAAAGATGAGAAACCTGTATTGAACTGTAGCGACCTACCTTTGGATAGCAAACTCCTATGGCTTGAAACAGAAACCTGGAAACATATACTTATCAATGCCAACCTAGACTTAAATATGACATAATATATATCATCGAAGCTGGAGAAAGTTGTATAGTTATATGTGTTGGGCATATATATAAGTCACAAATGGCTGACAAAACTCTTGAATTAAGAAAATCAAAGAACAAATTATCACTTAAGTTTACCAGAATAGTAGGAGATGGTAGACTAACTATCCAGTACGTTGTCATCCCCACACAAGAGATGGGTGGCTTGGAAGAGGAAGACATTGATTAGCTTGAAAACTGCTGCATCAGACAGAATGTCAATATGAACCAAATCTGCAAACAAGATGTTCTATGGATGAGAGCATTGTTTATAGTCTTTTCATGGCATAGGGGACAAGCAAATGTGAAAAGAATCAAGACCTAAAACAATCAAGTTGATAAGAACATAGCACATGCTTAGGGAAACTATCCAAGTCTGCTTCCCATTATCCAAGTCAATATCTCCAGTATTAGTTCCAGAAAACCTAGAGATCGATAAATGAAATACCTTCTCATCCGTAAGAAGCATAGAGAAACGCCTTATGTTGTATAGTATAGGGTTTGTTTCCAGCGAAAGGACCAAGCATTTTCCTAAATTTCGATTTTTTTCCATAATTAGAGATATCGGTTTACCTACATACCGGCTCAGCCTGTAAACAAACAAAAAAGATCCGAAATTGCAGTCGGTGACCTCGTTCATCGAGAGATCGCGAATCCTCTCCCCGTCAGCGGCAGCAACCGCCATCTAGGGTTTCTTCGCTCGATTTCTCTTTGTCTTTCTATTTTCTCCATCCGAGGAAACCCAAATGGTTAGTTACACACAGCTAAAGTAGCGTGCCAATCACGCAAACACTGTCACAAATCTCCTCTTGTGACAGACTTTTTATGAACCCTATGGAAAAAGCCTAAATAATTTTCTCAAATTTCCCGCCATTTTTGGATTCTTCTCCAATTGTCTGTATACAAAATTTTATTTTATTCTCAAAGGTGAAAAGGGACCATATCTTATTTTATTCATAACAAATATTTTAACTTGTTTCCAAAAAGAAATATGAAATCAGATGGTGGCAGCAAATAATTTCTAAAACAAATTGTAATATTTTTTGAGCGACAAATTTGTTTGCTTGTGGATGTAGTATTATTGTAGGACACTTCTCAATTAGTGATATTGACATGTCAAAAAATATCATTGTGAAACAAGCCTTTTAGATTTTTTTTAATTTAAGTTGAAACTTAAATAATGGGAAAATTCATAAATTCAACATGAGAAGAAAATACAAACTGATGACAAGAGTTTATAGGATGAAATTTTATTTTAGTTGTTTGCTCACTAATGTAAAACTGATGGAACTACATACGCAAGGCTTGTGCTGAAAGAGGTGAGAACCCAATGGGCTGCTAGTAGGAACCAGCAATATGGATGGCATTACATCTTACACTTTGAGGACATTTGAGTTTAGTAATAAACAAAATTAATATGTGATATAGAATATCTTTTCTAACTTTGTATCTGTCTTACAATGTGGGAGACAGAGATTGACAGTGTATGCTGTAAATAAAAAACTGAGTAATCACTAACCAGAACAGAGCGAAACATTCTTCTTAAGCTTGCAAGCGTGTCATTATTACACATCTCCATATTGAACTCAAAAACATCTTAAAGAATACTAGAGACTCCAAGTAAAAATCTCTTACCTTACACCAGAGTTTATTTTACTCCATCAAGTTATGAATATTTTTTAAATCTCCATACTCTGTTGCTGTTAAAAGTATATTTTTTTTAATAAAAAATTAATCAACACGAACAGCCACCACTTTGTTGGTCCGCTTGAGACGAATGGTTCGATGACTTAAGGTTGACATCAACCATATCGCCTTGTTTCGCTGAAGAAAGTGTATCCATTCCTGGTAATGCTGCTGAAATCTTCCGGAAAAGTGGCTACAAGTTTACAAAAAAACACCCAAAGAAAACAAAAACGTTATTTTAAAGAATTTTCAAGAGCTTTAAAACAGTCATTAGGATAGATAGTTGGTTCTCTCACCTTGATGTTAAATCCTGCTTTTGCACTCGTCTCTATGAATATAACTCCAAAATCACGAGCTTTGTTATCCCCTTCCTCTATCGACACTTGCCTGTCAAAATGTCAAGTTGATAGCTAAATAAAATAAAAAAGTTTACATCCAACTTATTCATTGGATTTTGATGTCATCATCATTAAGGTTAAGTCAGGTGCCTTACCTCTTGTCAACGAGATCAGTTTTGTTACCCACCAGAACAATTATGACGTCGTTACCTCTCTCTGTACGAACATCCTCAACCCACTTCGAGGTGTTCAAGAACGACTGCCTATCTGTACATTGACAAAAGTACGAGACTTTACAAAACCATTCTTGCAAAATATGCGAGAACTACGATTTATTCAAAGAAAAGATGTCCATAACAGGTAGTGTTGATCCAGTGTAGATTGTAAAGCTGAAAAGTTGTCAAAAAGAGGTCTTACTAGCAACATCATAGACAATGACAGCAACAGAGGAATCTCTGATATAACTTGGTATCAGACTTCGAAACCTTTCCTGCCCGGCAGTATCCCTGTACCGTAATAAAATGGGAAGCCGCTTATTGAAACGCACATATCATCAAGCACCAGAGACTATAACCATAAAAAACAAATATATATATATATATATATATATATATATATCTAAAAGAATGAAAATTCACTAGTCAACAGAGATGATATACATGTTATCTAGCAGCTAGTCAGGACTTGATTATATTTGGCGCTTTTCGAAATGAACATACAACCTTAAGCATCTTAAGCAAAATTCATATATTAATTAATATGAAAGCTAAAATAAAAGCATGAATTGGCGTAAGATGATTATACCAAAGCTGGAGACGAAGAGTCCTATCCTCAAGGTACATTGTCTTTGACAAGAAATCAATCCCAATCGTTGCCTGCAATATTTTGCAAACAAACACACAATATAACATAACGAACGAATCACAATCACATACATTTTCGAATCTGATTCCACATTACGCATCACATTTTCAAAATTTTCGAATTCTGATTCCAAATCTCACACAACACAAATACATCATAACGATCGCGAATCACTCTGCGTTTCTGATTGATCTATAGAGAAACCGACCGATCAGTGGGATTCAAACAAACCTGATAGGTGGTATCGAATTTGTCGTACATGAAACGAGTGATGATGCTGGTCTTGCCGACGGATTGATCTCCCAGGAAGACGAGCTTGAACTTTGCTAATGGTGTCACCGCCGCCATTTTTTTCTCGCTCTCGAGAGATCTCTCTCTCTCTCTTCACCGTCACGATAAGAGAGAGGTATTGGCAGATCTGAGAGTTTGAGATTTTTCAGGTACAGATTTGAGAATCGAAGACGAGGTTTGAGTTTTGACGCGTTTATATTATTGGCTCTCTAGACGCAAAAAAAGTAACCGCCAACCGCGAAAGTATAACTTTTTTTTTTTTTTTGTAACTGGCTTCGCGAAAGTATAACTTATTGATAAAGAAAAAAAAATATATTTATTAAAGAAAAATTAGTCACTTTGCGATTTATCAAAGCAAAGAAATAATTTTCTTTTACTTCAAATATAAAGAAAAAAAACGTTGAAAGTTTATTCTAAATGCACACAAAGTAAGTAATTAAAATATATTTTACTAATGCACATATATAACGAGGACAATGGTGATACTTTTGAGTGTTTTTATCTCGAGTCGAAGTATCTACATAGACCCGAATAAAAAATGACTCTGGAACTGAATCGTTATGAAAATATATCCAAATATGATTGATAAGTTTATTACTGTGGAATTTGGGTACCATCTAAACCCAACTGAAATATGAAGTAGAAGATAGAAAGAATTAGTTAAATATATTATTATTTTATATATGTTAAGATAATTTAGATATTTTATAGTATTCTAAAGATTTTTGTAGTTTATTTTATTTTTTTATTTTGAATAAATTTTAGTTAGTTTAGATATTTCAACTAATTTTAATCATTTTGTAATAATTTATATATTTTGAATTTTTTTGTCAATTTTCAGGTTTAAATAATACTTTTAAACGATTTCAAATACTGAAATCTGATTTGAACTGAGCCCAAATAGAATCGAACCAAATCTAATTCGATAATTAGTAAAACTCGAATAAGACTTACGAACATAATACCAAAAATCTGAAAATCTAAATCAATCAAAGCGAAACCGAAATCGACAAATCCCATGAAACATAACTCTTATTTATTTAAGAGTTATACTTCTGTTGACATACTATGCGCATGCAGCTCACCTGAGGTATACATGATATATACTAGGTGGACGGAGTTCACAGGATTCTTGAGTATCACTTGATACATGCGCATCATTGCATCAACAACAACATCAACAGGTCCAAGGAAAGTCAAGCATAACAATCCAATTACCTAGCCGAGATTGCAAAAGATCCATGTCTATCCATCACCAAGTTCAGGTTTTAGCAGAAATGTTGTTTGGAAATGCCATGACGGCATCTCTAGAGCAATTGATATGTTTCTCAAGGTAGTAGTACAGTACCTCTCTTGTGATTTCATCACAAAACCAAGAAAAAAAAGCATTCACAGCTAATTGTTGCATCCTTGTTTCAGACTCATCATTCACAACATATGATAGAATAAGAAGACTATGCAAAGTTGCAAACTGATGAACTGTGAAAGGTTCTAAAACCATAATTATTGCAGGATGGCGAGGAATTTCTCGGTGGGGGGGACCACAAGGGTGGGAACCAAGAAGAAAAAAAGAGAAGAAATCTTTTGGTGATAATATTTTTTTTGGATTTGTTCACAGGCTCCACGATACGTGGCGGCCCACGATTGGTACATCTTAATTTTTTTTTTAATTCGAGAAAGATAAAAAAAAAAATCCAAGTCGATATTAGGGATAAACATGCTCTAAAACGACGTCGTTAGAAGCTGTATTAAACTATATTTTATGTCGTAGTAAGTGTATATCCTATGGTAAAGTAACACCTACTCATCAAATTAACTTTCGTTTTATTCTCGAGAATCTTTTCCCAAGATTCAACGAGTCAAAGCAAACTAGGGTAAATAAAAACCGAATCTTTTCTATTTTGGAAATAAAAAATAACAATTCAACGGCTGTGATTGAGTCGAGCCCACGTTATAAAGATCATCCTTTTAGTTGTTTTCTTTCAGCGTCCATTTCTCAGAAGCCGTTGTGTTCTGTCTTGCCGCCACCATCCATCCATCCATCCACCAACCATGTGTGGGATTCTTGCTGTCCTAGGCTGCGTCGATAACTCCCAAGCCACACGTTCTCGTATCATCAAACTCTCTCGCAGGTATGTTCTCAAATCCATAAAAGTCATCTCCTTTATCGTGTCTCCATTTTCGTTTCTCGATCTCCTTGGCTGTGTAATGTTGTAAACGTTAATGGGTTTTTGATTTGGAAGAGGAAAGTTTCAAACTTTATGGATAAAATGATGTGACTTTTGTTTAATGAAATGCACATGTAATCGTGAAAGATTGATTGATTGAATGAATGGTTAAGATCTGTTTGAATTTTTTTTGTGTGTAGATTGAGGCATAGAGGTCCTGATTGGAGTGGGCTCCATTGTTATGAGGATTGTTACTTGGCTCATGAGCGTTTGGCCATCATTGACCCCATTTCTGGAGACCAACCTCTCTACAGCGAAGACAAGACCGTCGTTGTCACGGTAACGTTTTGACTTCTGTCTTAATCATATTTCCTTCTCAGATGATAGCATTCATTACACAAGAAAACATGAGTCACACCACAAGGCTTTACTTTGCTTTCAGGTCAATGGAGAGATATACAACCACAAGGCATTGCGTGAAAGTGAAAGTCTGAAGTCTCACAAGTACCACACTGGGAGTGATTGTGAAGTGCTTGCCCATCTTGTAAGTTACAATTTCTTGCTTCCCTAGATAGATAAATAGATAGATGTTGTGTGTTTTCTGCATTTCTACGAAATAATTTTTGTGTGATTAGACTCTGTTTCTATCGTTAAGGCATTTGTTTGATTTATTCTTCTGCAGTACGAAGAACATGGAGAGGAGTTTATCAACATGTTGGACGGCATGTTTGCATTTGTCCTTCTTGATACTAAGGACAAAAGTTATATTGCTGTAAGGGATCCCATTGGTGTCATCCCACTCTACATTGGCTGGGGTGTCGATGGTGCGTTCACGTTTCTCTACATTTGTAATCCTTTTCATTTGATTACTGGTTAAACAAATCTTCTTTCCACAGGTTCTGTCTGGTTTGCTTCTGAGATGAAAGCACTTAGTGATGATTGTGAACAGTTTATGGCTTTTCCCCCAGGCCACATCTATTCCAGTAAACAAGGTTTGCAATCTCATATCTCTTTTACAGTAACTTCATGATGTTTCTTGGCTTACTTCCATCGCTTTGGCCACACCACAGAGTTCAAAATTTAGGTTTACCATTTCTTGTAGGTGGTCTTAGGAGGTGGTACAACCCACCATGGTTCTCTGAGCTGGTTCCTTCAACCCCTTATGATCCCTTAGTATTGCGCGATACTTTCGAGAAGGTAAATTCTGGAGCTTTATCCTCCTCAAGGTCTCAAATTTTTCATTTTCCCATTTATAGTGTTTTGTTTAGTTACTCGAGATGCTATGAAGAATGTTCCTTCTTGTGATGATCATATTGTTGACTTTGCAGGCTGTGATAAAGAGACTAATGACTGATGTGCCTTTTGGTGTCCTTCTCTCTGGAGGACTAGACTCATCCCTCGTTGCTTCAGTGGCTATACGCCATTTGGAAAAATCAGATGCTCGTCAGTGGGGTTCGAAGCTACACACGTTTTGTATTGGTTTAAAGGTCTCTTTAAAGGCTTTTACCTGACGACTCAAATGTTTTCATCAAAATTTTGTTATTTATTTAACCCTTTTTGCTTTTCTTTTGCAGGGATCTCCGGATCTTAAAGCTGGTAAAGAAGTTGCTGACTATCTAGGAACTCGCCACCACGAGTTGCACTTTACAGTTCAGGAAGGGATAGATGCCATAGAAGAAGTTATATACCATGTTGAGACCTATGACGTGACTACTATAAGAGCAAGCACTCCCATGTTTCTCATGTCGAGAAAAATCAAATCGCTTGGTGTGAAGATGGTTCTCTCTGGTGAAGGCTCTGATGAGATCTTTGGAGGGTATTTGTACTTTCATAAAGCACCTAACAAGAAAGAATTACATGAGGAAACATGCCGTAAGGTAACGCCTTTAGAGTTACTACTCTGCCTTTGCTGTAAATTTCTGAACGTTGTTTTGTGTGCTGCTGCAGATCAAAGCTCTTTATCAATATGATTGCTTGAGGGCTAACAAATCAACTTCTGCATGGGGTGTTGAGGCTCGTGTACCTTTCCTCGACAAAGAGTTCTTAGATGTAGCAATGAGCATTGATCCAGAGTGGAAAATGGTATGTGGTATCTTTCTTTCTCATCGTTTCCTTTTGATTCCTCAGTATATAACACTGTATTTGATAAAATATTTGGTCTAAACTACATTGCAGATCAGGCCTGATTTGGGAAGGATCGAGAAATGGGTGTTGCGCAATGCCTTTGATGATGAGAAGAACCCTTATCTACCAAAGGTTCTCTTACCAAAACTTTGTGCTTCCTGCAATTTGGTGACAGTATGTAGCTTTGCTTACAAGTTCTCTCATCTCTTTTTGTTTTTTCTTGGGTGAAAATGCAGCACATTCTGTACAGGCAGAAAGAACAGTTCAGTGATGGAGTTGGGTACAGCTGGATTGATGGTCTGAAAGATCATGCCAACAAACATGTAAATAAGATATCTCTTTTAATCATATGAAGAAGAGTCTTAAGTCACAGCACAGTAATCTGGTTCTTTCATTTGTCTCTTTGGTTAGGTCTCCGACGCAATGCTGACGAACGCAAACTTTGTCTTCCCTGATAACACACCTTTGACAAAGGAAGCTTATTACTACAGAGCCATCTTTGAAAAGTTCTTCCCTAAGGTTGTTATCATTCTTTTCTTTGTATGAATAGTTTAGATCTCTGCTCTGATATGTTTTTTCTTTGTTTGGAATATATATGAGCAGAGCGCTGCTAGAGCTACTGTACCAGGAGGTCCAAGTGTAGCATGTAGCACAGCAAAAGCTGTGGAGTGGGACGCAGCTTGGAAAGGGAACCTTGACCCGTCGGGTCGTGCAGCTCTTGGAGTTCATGTTGCAGCTTACGAAGGAGATAAGGCTGAAGATACTCGTCCTGAGAAGCTACAGAAGCTGGCAGAGAAGACTGCAGAAGCCATTGTTTGAGGATAAACAAGACAATGCTATGCACATTTCTCTCTCTTTTGCTATGCGCATTTCTCTCTTTTTTCTCAAAAAGACAATACTTCTCTTCTTTCGTAGGATGAATAAGTACAATAAGTTTGTCTCTTTTAACTGAATTGAGTTAGGAGTTTCTGAGGATGTACCTAAGTTGCTGGTGATTGTGAACGTTGCTTTTCTTCTCTGTTTGATGAATTGTTCAACTGTGTTCAATCTAGATTTGTTTCATTCAGTTTTGACTCTTGAGTATTTTAGTTTTGGCTTATGGGAGTTACAAACAATTTGAGTTGATCAAACTAATTTTTGGTTGAGTTCTTCTCAATGTTCTTTGTTTGAGTTTGCAAGTGATATAAACTTAATGTACCATACAACTATCAAAAGGACTCTGTGGCCCAATGGATAAGGCGCTGGTCTACGAAACCAGAGATTCTGGGTTCGATCCCCAGCAGAGTCGTATTGTTTTTTCATTTTAGCACACCATCAGCCTCTGTATAATATTACATTTGTACAGCCAAAGCCAGCAGAGTCGTATTCTTTTTTTCATTTTAGCACACCATCAGCCTCTGTATAATATTACATTTGTACAGCCAAAGCCACCAGGCAGTGCCACCAGGCAGTGACTTGTCTTATCAACTGCTTTTAAAGTACTTTGTGTTAAACCATTGTTTCAGAGCTTCTTCACATAGCCTTCTACTTCCTCATCATCATCAAGTCACATATAACTCACAGTTTCATTTCCATACACATGTGACGTCGCTTATAGCAACTAGAGGCTGTTATATCTCGTATGCCACAAGGGTAAGAAAAACAAGCAAAAGGCAATGATAACTTAAAGATGTGATAATTCCAATTCATTATTTTCTTTTAAATGGTCAACAGCATTCGTAACAAACAACAGAAACTGGAGATAGAAATAAGACTCAAATGTGTGATAAATAACTCGTACCCACAAGGGGTAAGGAGAAAAAAGAAGAAGCAAAAGGCAATGAGAAGATGATCACTCCTCTTCTTTTCCCATAGCCATCAAGAACTCTCCTTCGCATACCAGAGTGTTCCCTACGTATGCTTTCCCTTCCATTTTGGCTATCCCAAACCGCTTCTGCAGCTTCACAAGCGTCATCCTCATCACCAGAGTGTCACCAGCAATCACAGGCTTTCTGAACCTGACTTTGTCGACTCCAGCAAAGAAGAAGTTGCTTTTAGATCCCCCCACTTCTGGATTCAGCATCACTATTCCTCCCACCTGAGCCATCGCCTGCGGGAAACAAAAAGACAAAAATAACGGATAAAACTATCTATACGAAGAAACTATATGTAGCTCTTATTAGAACACATAATGAGCCTCCTAATGATTTCAATCATGCCACATATAAAGCTATGATCCAAGGCACCCTTTGCAACAGCTTCTCTTACTCTCAAATCCAGTCCCTTTCTTAAACTGAAAGTCTGAAACTTTAAAGCAAAGCCTTCACCTTTAGTTCCCTCTTAGTTCAACTTAACCCAAAAAAACTCTCACACCTCTGTTCTGTTTACCAAGAGTCACCACTCAAAATCAACACTTAAACTAACTCCGGCTACTATATAATATATATATATATATATATATATATATATATATATATATATTACACGAATAAGCATTCTTCTACTCCCGGAAGTAAAACCAAGGACAAACTGTAATGTCAAGATCTCCAAAGATCAAGTAAAACTGTAACACAGTGAGACTCCTAATCATTTCATGGCACATAGATCTATTGCTACTAGTAAAGCAAATGTTCATATAAAGCTATGATCCAAGGTGTTACATTCTATCTTACTCTCAAATCCAGTCCCTTTCTTAAACTGAAAGTCTGAAACTTTAAAGCAAAGCCTTCACCTTTAGTTCACTCTTAATTCAACTTAAACATAAATATTCAGCCCCATTCTATTTTCCAAGAGTCACCCACTCAAAACCAACAATTCAGCTAACTACTGCTTGTATGCATAAGTAAGCATTCTATTGTCGTAAAAAAGAAAAAATATATATATATATATATATACAAACTGTAATGTCGAAGATATCCAAAGATCAAGTAGCAAAAAGAGTGAAGCTAAGAGAGAGAGAGAAGCATGCAATGAGATGAGTACCTCAACCATGAGGACACCAGGCATGATGGGCCTCTCAGGGAAATGCCCAGGAAAGAAATTGTCATTAATGGTCACATTCTTGATAGCCACCGCAGATTCCCCAGCTGTGTACTCTATCACTCTATCCACTAACAGAAACGGGAACCTAACACAACCAATCCAAAAGTCGGAACTTTTTTAAAATTAAGACAACGAAACAGAACAGTACAGCTTCAGATATATATAGAGAGAGAGAGAGAGAGAAACAGTGTGCAAGAAGAAAGATTTCACCTGTGAGGCAGAATGTCTCGTATCTGGTTAATGTCCATCACTGTCGGATAAGCCTCGTACCCTGCCAAAATTCGAGATATTGACATTTTTTCTAAAAAAGTGTTAAAATTATTCTAATCAGAATGCCACTAGAGAAAGTTCACTTACTGAGTTCAATTGGGATCTCTTTCTCTGCGGAGGAGACATTTGATTCATCGGTGGAGCAGAAGACGAGCGAGCTGGATCGGGGTTTGGGACGAAATGCGACGGAGTTCGATCTGGTGACCCGGGGACTCAACGGTGAAGACAATGATGACTGGTGGAGAGAGATACGTGCTAGATTTCGCGACGGTGCGGCGGTGAAAATGGAGTTGGGGGCAGCCATTGCCGATCGAGTGAGAGAGAGAGAGAAGAAGGAGAAGAGACGGAGATTTCGAAGGGAGCTTTGAAAGAGCTTACAACAACGGAACACAATGGTGGGTGATTTAGGATTTACTATACGGGCCTGTAATGGGCTTTCATACAAATACTAAGCCCACTTAATATATTCACCTACTCTTCTTCTTCTTCTTCTTCTTCTTCTTCTTCTTTTTTCTTGGGCTTTTTCGTATTTTCAAAACTATTTATATTTGTGTATTTTGAAGGTGATTAGTATGATGGTATTTTTAATCCATAAAAATATAGTTGCAATATTAGCGTTGATCTTACATGAACTACCAGACTGATATTATCTTGTCTGGTTCTAGATGAGTTGAAAGTTGTACAACAAATTAAACAAATTTTTAGTATAAATTTTATATAGATGGATCTAAATAAAAGGATAATTGACATTTATCCAAAATATGGAAAGTGGGTGAGATGATTGGATATAAAGCGTGCCGTACATTCACCCATCGATTCGTAAACGTACTTTTCGCAATATTAATATCGTATTTTCCTCTGCCACAAAATGTATAGTGTAGCTAGCGTATACTTATATGATATATCCCCTATATGGAACGTTCCATATTAGAAAGGCTTTTTACAAAAAAAAAAATATTAGAAAGGCAAGAGCAACACAACGCATCCATAGGATGCGCGTCATGCGGTACACGTGGCTATCTCGTCGGCGAAACGCATCGTTTTCACGTTATGTTTTATTTTCGTCTCTCTTGTTTGCCCCAAAAATAAACAAAAAAACATAGCCCGAGAAAAAGTAGACACACACAAAAAAGGAAAAAAAAATAAAAGAAGAATGCTAAAGAGTATCTCTGGCCACTTGAGCCGAACCTGCGGATCAAATTAGGGCACGAAGTCCTCTCGGAGACAGAAGGGACTGAAGCCATGGGAAGAAAAAAACTAGAAATCAAACGAATTGAGAACAAAAGTAGCCGACAAGTTACCTTCTCCAAACGACGCAGTGGTCTCATTGAGAAAGCTCGTCAGCTTTCTGTTCTCTGCGATGCATCCGTTGCTCTTCTCGTTGTCTCCTCCTCCGGCAAGCTCTACAGCTTCTCCTCCGGCGATAAGTATGACTTCTCTTCTTCGGTGTCTCCCTTTATTTGCCTTTTGAGCTTCTGTTTACTTTCTCTTCACTTTTCTGATAAAATAATTAAAGATATAATAAAATAATTAAAATATAATAAGATAATTAAAAGACACTTTGATTTTTCCGACAAATCACTTGTGGATTTCTCGATTATGTGCTTTTTTTTTTGTTTCTTCTATGGCCATATACATGAGATAACCAAATCTGAGGAAGAACAAGGTCGTGATGAGCTAAACCTTCTTACTTTCTTCATTTTTCTCTCTTTTTTTTTCTTCTTTTGATTTTTCTGCATGGATTTTATTTTGTTTGTAAAAATTTGCATGTCCTCCAAGATCCTTCTGAAACGTTGTGATGCATACTTGATGTTGTCTAGTGAAGTTTCAAGCCGTCTTTGATTGTTAGTTCATCAGTTGTTGGTTGTCTTTAGCTAGGGATTCCTTATGAGAATAATCGATTACTGATTTTTTTATCATAGTGATTATTTATTTGCGTTTCTGTTTTAGAGTAATTAAAATAGTTGGATCTGTCAGATTTTTGTGCAATGCAGTCCACTGCACTTCGAAGAGATCTATAAAATCGATATAGGGTTCATGATGCTGAATAGTGAATAGTAGATCAAGAGTTTTGATCTGAATGTAAGCGACATTGTGCAGCTATTGACTAAAAGATAGTTGCAGATCTTCAAAAAAATGTTATCTGTTTAACATGGATTTATGACTTCGAGATTATACAAATTGTAAATTTTCTAATTTATTCTTAATTACATTTATAAGATAGTAGTTTTGAAATTTTGTTAGGCTTAAGAAAACTCAGCCTCACATTTAGTACTTAATTACCGCACATATGCTACACTATTTATGTGATAATGTATCTATTTCTATTCTTCAATCACAATCTTTGTGTGCATATTCGATTATGATGTAAATATTTCTTATAAAGCATCAGAGGATGCTAAAAATAATTAAGAAGTGGTAATTCAAATGTGCCGCTGCTTGAACATGATTACTACAGTTTTTTCTGAAGTTTTAGCTAATCTTAGGGGCCGGGAAATTAACAGTAAAAAAAAAAATCTCTTCTGATGTTTCATAGATTCCAATTGTGTTTCCGTGGTTAACTAGTAGTTTTGTTCTTAACAATATTTTTGTTTTTTCTTCTCCAGCCTTGTCAGGATCCTTGATCGATATGGAAAACAACATGCTGATGATCTTAAAGCCTTGCAGGTAATGCAAACAATTTGATTATTTCCTCCTGCAGTTTTAAGGAGTATATAAGGCTTAGAGAGCTCCATATATATACTGATTAGAGCCAACCCATAGCTTCAACTTTCAGCTTGCGTTTTGTGGGCATTGGCTCATGCGCAGTTAACGTTGCGCATATCGTTTCTATTTTGGATCTGTAGTTATCAGATGTTTTCCTCGACATAGAAGATGTTGTTAAGAGATACTGATGCTCCCTTAACAGTAATTTTTTGGTAAACATATATAGACATGTTTAGCTAAACTTTAGCACCTTAAAACTGTGGAGATCTACATATGTAGACATGTTTAGCACCTTAAAACCGTGGAGATAGATAGAGGTATATATATCACTATTGGTCCACCTATGGGGTATATATTAGTTCGCCGAATGATCCCGTGCATGTCAAATTTCTCAAATCCGTTGTCTTCTACCCCTCTTATATCCCTTCTCCATGGACAGGATCTTCAGTCAAAATCTCTGAGCTATGGTTCACACAATGAGTTACTCGAACTTGTGGAAAGGTTAGTACTAACTGAGACTATTTATCATATCCTCCTTTCATATGAAGGTATTAGGGTTTCTTGTAAATCTGTGCATATATATGCAGCAAGCTTGTGGAATCAAACGTTGGTGTAAGCGTGGACACCCTCGTTCAGCTGGAGGGTCACCTTGAGACTGCCCTATCTCTAACTAGAGCTAGGAAGGTACGTTGACTCCATATTGTCTTCTCTTTTCTTCCTTTGTTTGTTGGAAGGAGTGTTCACTCATATTTAATTTTGTTGCAGACAGAACTAATGTTAAAGCTTGTTGATAGCCTCAAAGAAAAGGTTAGATATATGATCCTATAGCACTTTAGATTATCCTCTCTAGTGTTGAGAGCCTCAAAATATTTTTGTGTTGTGTTAGTTTCTCTAAGTTTGCTTTATGAGCTCGCAAGTCTACATCAAACTTTTTTATAATGAATATATTGTCTATCAGGGATATGCAAATGTTTTGGATACCAAAATCTGAAATTAGGTTTACAAACTTGGTTATTTATCATAAATAATTTATGAACATGTTTGTCCTTCAAATACAGGAGAAGCTGCTGGAAGAAGAGAATAAGGTTTTGGCTAGCCAGGTAACGAGAGTTACTTTCTTTATAAATATGCAAAAGCCAGTAAGCACTTTTATACTTGCACACATATATACATATATAATAGATATTGCAGTTTTGAAGTATTATTTTTGGATAGATTTGGTTTATTTATTCTATATGCCGATATTAGTCTATTTTGCTGAGAATATTAGAAAATGGAAACCATAATTTGCAAGTTTGCAAGCCAGTTTTTTCAAAAAAGAAAAAAAAAAGTTTGCAAGCCAGGGTTGCTATGTATTTTAATGGTTGGTATGAAAATAATATCAATAAGTTATATAAGCAAAAAAAAAAAGAGAGAGAAAAGTGGATATGGTGATTTCGAGTTTTGACCTGTAATTATCTTGTAGATGGAGAAGAACAATCTTGCGGGAGCCGAAGCTGATAATATGGAGATGTCACGTGCACAAATATCCGACATCAATCTTCCGGTAACTCTCCCGCTGCTTAATTAGCCACCTTTAGACGGGGCTCAGATTAAAAATCCAAAACATACAACTAAACAAATAAGCTTTGTTGTTGTCCCCCTTGAAGGGTGCACGTTGTATATCTTAATACTCCCTTGGCTGAGAGATTGTGTGTGTACTTCTATGTTAGATATAAGTAAAATAAAAAAATAAAAATATCTTTGTACCTTCGTCGAGAGAGAATTGTAGTGAGTCGTTTGCTTTTGTGCTCTTCTTCTCTTCTTTGCTTCATGGGGAAGAAGCCTGCCGCCTGATTTGCAACGGAGACGTGGCCCTCTCTCTGCCTTTTTGTATTCGTATCATTTGTATTTATCCAAAACGCATAGAGGTTGTCATGGTTTTTTTACGCGTCCGAGTCGGTCTTATTTGGCTCTATATGGCTTAGTTCTTAAAAAGGAAAATTCTTTAAAAATATACGGACCGAATTTCATTTGCTAATAATACATAAATTATTTTGAATTCTCGTTTAATACACAAACTAATTTTTGTTGCCAATTAAATACACAAACTTTTGAAATTCGTAGATTTTACACATCTTTTTAAACGGCGTCAAACTATGTTCAACGGAAATAACGGCAATGTTGACATTTAATTAAACATGTGTCTTAATTTTGAAAAAACAATTCCTTAAAAATATACAAACTATTTTTTTTTGCTAATAAAATACATGAACTATTTTGGATTCCCGTTTAATACACGAACAAATTTTTGTTTCCTGTTTAATATACAAACTTTTGAAATTTGCAGATTTTACACATCAATGTAGACGACGTAATAGAAGTTGTTGTTAAACTATGAAAACATGCTCACCTTCAGCCAAAAACTTCCAAATCAATTGAGCCATAATTCAAGTTAGTTACAATTCAAGTTTGACACTCTAATCTGTTTCAACTTCTTTTTATTCTCCAAACTATAATTCTTTTCTCTTTCTTCGCTTTGATTTTTTTTTATATCGCTTAGAAGTGTAGTCGATCCCCATTTATGTGTTTATGATTCTTATTATTCGATTAGACTCCAGTTATAATGATTCAATCAAGCTAATTTACACAATGGAAGCGTAATAGAGAATACAACTAATAATATAATCTATCGAGAGGGTTTTTAAGAAAATTTTCTTTCGCAGTTTAACCACATGTTTAACATCGTTTTCATTTCTGTTAAACATAGTTGATGTCGTCTAAGTCATGTTAAACATAGTTGATATCGTCTAAATCGATGTGTAAAATCTGTGAATTTCAAAAATTTGTGTATTTAAAAGAAAACAAAAATTAGTTCATGTATTAAACTGGGAATCCAAAATAGTTGGTGTATTTTATTAGCAAATTGAAATTAGTTCGTATATTTTTTATAATTTTTTTACAATGAATCACGTATTTAATTAAACATTAACGTCATCATTATTTTCGTTAAATATACCGTTTAAAACGATATGTAAAACCTACGAATTTCAAAAGTTTGTATATTTAATTGGCAATAAAAATTAGTTCGTGTATTAAACGGAAATCCAAAATAGTTCTTGTATTTTATCAGCAAATAAAATTCAGTCTCTGTATTTTTAAGGAATTTCCCTTCTTAAAATCCATTACTGTTCATATTTAACCGACCACTTCCATATATCTTTATCTCCATCTATAATCCACACGAACGAATCCCTTAACTGTCCACATTTATTTTTAGATAATTACTACATACCACCAAGTTGTTTGTTTATTCTGCGTTTGTTGAACCACTAGAGCTATAATGGAACTATTAAGACGCATCTAAAATTTGCAATCTTAAATTTTATATTCTCATGTTGATGAACAGGCCCAGCCCTGAAAAAGGCTGTTGAGTGGTATTGAACTTACTATTTACTATCTTTGAGTAAAAGTTCAGCTGTTTTAACTTTTAACCATGTGAGCTGAAAAATGACCGAAAATTACATTTCATAACTAGCCCAGGACCGCTATTAGTAATGAAGAATAAATTATTCTATTTATATATGTTATTACTTATACAGAATTAACACTAAGATGTACCATATATGCCTCGTCAGCAATTCGCTGGTTATTTAAAAATTCAACAAAATAAATTAGGAATTACATGCTACATCTCAAAACTAAATGGAATGAGTGGAGGGAGAGATAAGGCGGTTTTAACTAGTGATTCTAATAAATAATATTCCTTTCGTTTTAAAATAGATGTTTTTAGATTTTAATGTGATTTTCTACTTTATTAAAAAATGTATAACCAATGATATTTTATTGTGTATTTTACAATTAATTAAATAGTTTTAAATTTGTATTTTTGATCATATTTTAAAAATAAAAAATAACTTTTAAGTATTTTGAAAAAGAGGGAATGTTACTTTAGTAAAGCTTGATTTAAGAATTATTCAATTGTATTGGTGGATAGTGCTAACTCGAGAGTATACAAGTACGGAAATTTTCTGAGTTGGATACACTCAAAGTACACAAGGTGACATGCTTGATTAATAATCGAACATATATATGTCTTTGTCTTCACAACCCATATCCCAAACTGAAAAGGTACTCTGGCACACGTTGTCAGATTGATTAGATTCCGGGGATTGGTTCAAAACAATCGCAGTATCATCGTCTTCGTCGAAGCTCCTAGAGGAATTAAACTCGTGTTGCATCCTCTCGAACCATAAATAATCCATCCAGTGGCTATCATCACCTCTCGAGCTCACACTGTAATCATCTTCACTAGTCGTATTAGTGGACGTTACAAGCATGGAGATCATATCTCCCGCTATCTGCCCCGGTTCTTGTGTCGCAGACCTATTGAGACATTGAATCTCATGGCCCGTCCTTGATTTCTTGTCTATGAATCCAAAACTCGCATCACTCTTAGGACAGCTCGAGTTTTGGCAAGTGTAAACACGATTGGACGGTTCCATAAAATCACCTTTTCTCTTGGTCGTCTTGGACCCCGAAGCTTCTTGATCTTCTGAGATATTGAGGTCTTTGATATTAAGAAGTGCCTCTTCTTGGCTTAACACACGAGACCACGTATCGGTCTCTTTAGCCATCATCTTATCTTGTAAACATTTCGAATGCCTCGCGAGACGTCTCACTCTTCCCAAATCTGGCGACATGTGTTTAATCACAGCCGCCAGAACACTAACTTTCCAAGACTTTCTCAAATCGTGTGGCTTACGATACGGCGGCGCACCATGCTCGTGAGCCGCTCCTTGCTCTCCCCACCAAAGCTCCGTCCCCGTCGGCCACCAAGGCGGCGCGATTCCTTTCTCTAATGGAAACCGCCGTTGTGGCGGCACGCAGTGTTGCATTAACGCTGATAGTAACGACCCTAGAGTCGTGTCCTGTAGCTCTTGGAGCATGTGTAATAGACTCGACGGTTCTTTCTCGATAAGCTCAGCAGCAGCAGCCGCGAGTGTTAAGTAATCAGTGACAGCGTTTGGAGCGGTTTGGTCGAACTGAACGGTTTCTTTCCACCAACGTCTTAAGCTATCTGAAGAACCGGTTATTGGTTTACCCTTCTCCGGTACGATACCGTAGACAAACCCTTTCGCTTTACACACCTCCATGATCTTCATCATGTACTTCAACACCGAGTCTTGTGAACGAGCCATCTTCTTGCGCCGTGAAGCTTCTGCTCGGTGCGATGCCAAAGAAACGACGTCTTTGTTGTCTCGTTTCTTCTGCTTGAGCTTTTCCATAAGGTTTCGGTCTTTCCACATGCGTTTTTTGAGATCATCGTAGCTTATGTCTTCTTCTTCTTCTTCAGCTGGACTAAGTAGTTCTAATTCTTCGACCTCCACCATTTTTGTAACGCCCCGACCGCCCACGGCTAATGGGCCACCCACGCCCGCTCTCTCGGCCCGTGGGCCCCATCCCATCCGACGGTCGGTCGTTAATTTTCCAAGGTTCGAAATCATTGTTTACTGACCCTGCAATCACCACCCGACCTTTCCTCGTGCTTTGGCCTCACTCGCACGCTATCGCGAATCACTTCCCGATAGGTCACCCATCCTTCCACTACTCCAGCTCAAGCACGCTTAACTCTGGAGTTCTTTCAGAATGTACTCCGGAAAAGGTAAATCAACTTTGGTGATATAGGTAGCCAAATCAATTCTCTTAAGCTTTTTCACATATCACAACTCGGGATGTTACAATTCACCCCCTCTCAAAGAACGCAACGTCCTCGTTGCGCCCCACGACAGGTCTCAAGACGCCTCTCAGGTCAGAACTGAGACGGCTAACCAGCTCTGATACCACTTGTAACGTCCCGACCGCCCACGGCTAATGGGCCACCCACGCCCGCTCTCTCGGCCCGTGGGCCCCATCCCATCCGACGGTCGGTCGTTAATTTTCCAAGGTTCGAAATCATTGTTTACTGACCCTGCAATCACCACCCGACCTTTCCTCGTGCTTTGGCCTCACTCGCACGCTATCGCGAATCACTTCCCGATAGGTCACCCATCCTTCCACTACTCCAGCTCAAGCACGCTTAACTCTGGAGTTCTTTCAGAATGTACTCCGGAAAAGGTAAATCAACTTTGGTGATATAGGTAGCCAAATCAATTCTCTTAAGCTTTTTCACATATCACAACTCGGGATGTTACAATTTTGCTCTTTAGTCCAGGACTTTTTAATAATCATATCATCTTATCTTTTTTTCTTAGTATAGTTTACGTTGATTGAAATTGTTGTCTGTACTTATGTAACACGACCAATTTTTCTTAGATTGAGTGCCTTTATATAGATGTTATAGATTATAAACGCACATGTAGAAGATTAACCATGTTTTTTTTGTAAAGGAGGTTGTGCATGTGCATGGAGGACGTGTCGAGATTTCCTAATTTGGTATGAGCTAAACATAAGTTGTCAAAGTTTGGAATTTTGTGGCGTAGATATTTATATCTATTTCAGGTGGACAAGAGTTATACCCAGGCCATAGGTTACTAGGATTTTTCTTCAGTTGCATCATGCATGGCATCAAAGTCGATGGGCACCGACTTGATTAAAATAAAAACGAAAGACAGTTCTGATCTATCACCGATCATATTCTGCAAAAAAGCGTAGAAATGTCTTGTGATTCTATTAGAAACCATGGGTACTAAAATAATCTTGGTGACGCATGTGTCCATGGTAATGGTAAGATAGTGGCCAGTTCTGACTTCAACATTATAATAAAGTATAATAATAACTAGAATTTTTATATTTCAATACGAAACAGATAGTTTTCATACGTTGAGTACAAAGTCCTAAATATATGTTTGGATTGATTGGACTTGGCCGTTTTCCTGTGTTGTATATAAGAAGGTTATAAACGTCGCAAAGAGTGACGTGGGAGAAGAAGAATTGGATAATCTCATTTATTTGCATGGTAAGCGAGGGATTTCAGGGATTAGTGAGATCAGATGACGCCGTATGAGCTTACCTAAGGCACTACGGTAGAGCAGCCTCTACATTTATTTTTTTTCACACCTTACATGTCTTTTATATCTTTAGGAAATGTATTCAGTTTTAGCGTACAATTTTTGTGTTCGTATTAAGAATTAGTAGTATGGGAAAAAACAATAAACAAACAAACTGGAAAAGAAAGCGAAAGTTTTTTTTTTTTTCACACTGGAAATTGCATTGATCATAAGAAACATACAAGAGTGGGATACGATTTTGGGATACTAATCTGACGAGTAATAAGAGCATGAGCATTGGTGGAACTTCCACAAATCCTTTAATTAGGGAAGTTCCTTAAGTTTTTTTTTTTTGTTCATGATTGGATAAGGGACATCCCTTAGAGCATCAATATCCCTAGGCCCTTAAGCCATCCCTTAAGGAAAAAGGGGAGAGGACCAAGAAAAATAATGGGGAAAATCCCTTATATAAGGGACAAATAAAAGTGTCTCTTAGATTACCATGACCAGAAAAAAAAGAAAAAAAAAAGAAGAGAGATTTAAGGGACTTGTGGAGTCCCTAGGGATACTGATGCTCTTATATAAAGGATGTTCTCCCTTTTTTCTCCTCGGTCCTTGTGTTTCGTAGTCCCTTCCCGCTTAAAGGATACCTTAAGAAATCACCAATACTCATGCTCTAAGTACTCTCAGAACTTAAAGCTAGCAAGAAACAACAGTTCTTCTAGAGACAAAAGCCAGCAAAACAATTACTGGAGTCAAATACAGAACCTAAAACAGAGACTAGTAAAAAGGATGTCCAGAAAAGGATATCCATTTATTATTTTTTTATATAAACCTCAAGAAAATTATATGGTATCCATTAATATATTTTTATTAATTTTATTTACGCTTACAACCAATTGAATTAGTAAACATAACCTCCCTCCCAAAATAAATAATTAGATCATATTTAGAACATTCTCTCTTCTACCATTTCGCAAAAAAAAAAACTATTTAACATTCTTTTCAACTATGTAAAATTTCAAGAACTGTTAGACAAGTATTAATTTGTTTAGTTCTATCATTTATGATTAATTTGTTAATTTAGATCCATTTAGCAGCTAATGTTGAAAAGGAAAAACATCCCCAACTCTGTTAGTTATTACTCTCTAAACATTACTATAGAACAATATATACTTTAACCAATTACAATTATTTATAAAATATAAATTGTTACTTTTCATATTTAGAGAAAATAAATAGTATTCATATATGCTGAAATTAGAAATACAATAATATTGTTTTGTAGAAAATATATTTTAGAGTAATACATGACATAGTGTAGTGTTAGACCTCCAAATTATAAAGGTTTTCCATTTCTTCAGAATTTAGATGCTTGTTGTTGGGCAAGTAGATAATAATAATGGGCTTATTAATCTCATTGGGCTTACAAGCTCAGTAAGCAGTGGGGACCTCCGCGCGTCGCTCGAGTTTCACGCCCAATCATGATTCGAAACGCTCAACTAAATCGAGATCGGAAAAATATATCCCCCCACGCTTCCCGCCTCATCCAAATCAAAAACCCTAATTTTCCAGATCAAACCACCACCGACGACGGATCCTCTCAATCTCTCTCCAGGTCAGTCTCGAAATTCGACTTCTTCCTCGGATCAATTCACCATTTCAATCTCAATTCGAATTGGAAAATTACTGATATTTCCTGGTGTGTGTGTGTGTGAATCTGAAGATGACTGAAGATAGCGGCGAATTAGCAGCACCACCGCCACCGGGAGAGATCCGAACCGCTTTGAGTGATCTGAGCAATCTTCAGAAGAAGAGAGGAATCTCGTCGATGATTTCGAGCGATTCTTCACTTAAGAAATCCGGAGATGGTAGTGGTTCGAGAGTAGAGTTCTCGAAGAGGCTGTGTGTAGTTGTAGACGACTTGGTTAAGCAGAACGAGTCTTCTTCGGATTCTAAGTGTAGCTCTGAGGACAAACAATCTCGTGATGCTATGGTGGAGGTTTCCAGACCGTTGAAAGAGAAGGAGATCTACTTTGAGCCTGGTGATAGAGACGGTGCACGGGAGTTAAATACCGATGAAGGATTGGCTTTATCTGTGTTGAGCAGCAGCAGCAACAGCGATGATGCTGAGATTGGTAGGAAGGAGTTGGGTAGGTGTCAGAATGTGAGATCGTTTGAGATGAGTAGATGCTCCAATGTTGTTAACAAGGAAGAAGAAGAAGAAGAGAATGTGAATGACGATGACTTGATAAAGTCTTGCTCTTGTTCTTTTTGCCTTAAAGGTAGTTGAGTGAGTCTTGAGGTTTATTCTCTTACAATAAGTATCTGTCTTGATTTCGAGTAAAAACTGGATTTGTTTTTCAGCTGCGTATATCTGGTCGGATCTTCATTACCAGGACATCAAAGGTCGATTATCCGGTATGTTTTCTTTCTGCATGTAACGCTCTCTTGAGAGTATCTACTGTTATATGATTTTTGATTTTATGAATCCAGCCTTGAAAAAGAGTCAGAAAGTAGCTAGCAGCTTGATTCAAAGGAATGACAACAGAGAAAAACCTCATGCCTTGGTAAACTCTGTTGCTTCCGCAAAGCTAGCATCTGATCTCACGGCTCAGTGGAGGTCGCTGTTTCTTAGCATGGGCGATATCCTCGCACATGAAAGCAACCACCTTGTAAGTGCTTTGACAAGCTTGTTCTCTAATGCAAAGTGTTTTTCTTTCACTACTCCTTGAACCTGAGTTTTACTCTATGTGTGTGTAACTCCAATCCTGCAGCAAGATAGCTTTATGACAATGAAAGATCTGCGAGAAGATTGCAAGATTGATTTGGAGAGAGCAACCAAAACACCTCAGCACAACACCTGATAAGTACTTTCCTCTACTTGATCAAACACTGTATGGACTGGACTTTAAAAGCTTCCCTTTTTTTAATTTTCGCAGCAGCTCGTGTGAAAATTATATATGTAGTATCTCGATGCAATGTATAGATGCTTATAAAATTGCATTCCGTATGTATGGACAACTGCTGTTTGTGTTGGTTCTTCCCTTAATTGTGTTCCTTTGGCATTGACTATTTTGTCTTATTTTTGTTACGACTCTGAATCAGAGTCGAGTATAAGGTTGCAATTGGTGAGGTACACCTTTTTTTGTTAAATTAACAAAATAGCAGATAATTTTCTACCCATTTGTGGAAAAAAGTCCTGTATAACTCGACGTACGTTGCAAGTTAGGTTAATTGGAACTGTGTTAATTTTGGTTATAGGCTCTCTAGAACTTAGTAAACCTTAACTGGGCCCAATAGATTTAGTTATGGACTAATTTACAGGACAAGCCTAACAAAGTTTCTTGAACATCTCATAAAATGAAAATTTGTTAGATCTTATGTTATGGAAAAATATAGGGTATGTGAGATGTTTGTCTACTTCTTACACAATTCACGTTCAAGTACTTACAGGAGACACGTATACAGTAATCTGGCTCCCCATTGTCAAGGCATCCTCCTTTGCAAGAGATTCCATGTGACACTTATTTAGTCATATACTATATTCATTGGTACACGATTTAGGCAGAGATCCCATCTCTTTTAAAGTATGTGTAGTTAACATTTAGTCAAAACATATCGAATATATTAATCACGATACCCATATCTAATTTATCTTTTCATGTTAGAGGAACATATCAAATCTTCTTAAAATAAATATATAAAATGTTTCAAGAGAATCAACATACATTTTAAAGTAGAATAAAAAACAATGAACTCCAAGATGCTTGATATTACTACACATAAAATCTTACAAATCATGTATTGCATTGCGTTTACATTGACGTAAAGAAAACGAAAGTATGCATAATACGAAGGATGTTATCATCTAATCATCAAAAAAAAAAACGAAGGATGTTATCATCTATACGACAGTATTACATTTTTTTTTTTTTTGGGGTTAATACAGCGGTATTATATTCAGATCATAAACGTCTCAAGATATGTTGCAGAAAATAAAAACGTCTCAAGATATATGTATCTAGCGCATAGTACATTCACTATAAGAACGCAAGAAAATTTTACCAAAAATGTTTTCTTTTTCTCAGAAAAAGCAAGTGGATCTAATGATTCTAGACAGGCCTATAGAAAGCTCGACCCTATTGATCAGAAAAAAAAAAAAGCTCGACCCTCAAAGCAGGGACCAGTCCCCAATGCATACACATTTAACAAAACTACAAAACTATGGGAGCTCGGGAAGACCATCACTTCTCTTCGCTCTCAGATCTCTTTTTTTTTTTTTTTTTTTTTCCCGCTCTCAAATCTCAATAGTCAATATATCGAAAACCATTATTAAAATTTACTTTTGAAAACATGCAAATACAATGAAAGATAGTACTACTTTAAATTGAAAAGAGAATATATAGGAGAACTTTTATATATATATATATATATATAACAAGAAATAATAGAAACCCCTTCTTTTTTCTTTTTTTTGGATTATACAGAAGTATCACAATCTCTACATAAATGGATCTAGAGTAGTCATGTGTTTGTAGCCTACGTTTTCAGTTTACGTGTCGGTAACAAACCAATAATAATTGTGACAAGCTAATAATGATACTGATATAGAGTCTACATGGACCTCTTTTATTAGTTTATATAAAAAATCGACATTGAATCTGAGCTCCACGTGAATCATTACTATTGCCAAGATTCACACTATATTGATATTCGGATATATAAAATTCCAATATTATGGGCGAATATAAAGCTTTTGCATTTGATTTGAAATTTTATTTTATTTTAATTAAATCATTTTGTTTATACATAACTCTAGAAGACGCATCTCATTTAAAGTGGTTAATAATACATTATACATAAAGTATGAGATTTGTGGTGTGAAGAGACTCCCTGATCACCAATAATTGCGATTTGAAGGCTTAATCGAATAATTTTATAAAGCTAACAACTAATTAATGTTAGCCTAGAGAGCTAAGTGCCAGCCAATGAAAGGGACCGGAGGGAAAGCAAAGAGTGGAATCCATATTTCCACGTTCTGAAAAAAGTGAGGAAGTGAGTGTAGTTTTACAACACTTTGGAAATGTCTTAATTGTCTTTGTTTCCTCCCTCACCATGTGTTCGGCTTTTGTTTTATTCTTTCTTTTTTGGCCCTTTTAGGTTTTGTCTCTATTTCTGTTTAAATAATATACTATTAATACTTACTCCCTCCGTTTTTTAAAGAGTGTCGTTGTGACATTTTTCACACAGATTAAGAAAGTTGTTGAAATATATATAAATTGTAATTAATTATACCTCTTTGACCAATAGTATTTTAGATAAATAAAATTATTTATAAAATCAATGCAGTTTGCAATTAATTTTCAGCTGAAAGTTAGTATAATTTACATTGGAATTGTAAAGTGACACTTTTTGTGTAACAAGAAAATGAGTTTAGAGTGATACTTATTATGAAACAGAGAGAGTACTATCTTATAAGTGGATTCCACTTGGCCTATATTAACTATTCCCAACGCCATGTTAGTTAGAATTCGAACTTAAAAGTTTGATGATTTTCTACTATTCTGTTCAAGAATTGCATTATGTTTATATTTGCTGTATTTTAAAAGCTTAGCAAGATTTTGATTTATTTTTACAAATATGTAACGGTGAGGGCTTTCTAGTTCATCATATAATCATTTAGTTATGTGGTATATGGTTCATGCATGTATGGTTAAATATCTAAATACACATTTTCAACCAGCAATAGACGCACCTCTGTTAGTACATCACTAGCTGCGCCATTGCCCCAAAGCACAAAGATATGAATACAAATTTATGGGTTTCTAGAGTTATAAATTAAGTTCTAGAACAAGGACAATGAGAATTCATGTAGAGAAAATAAATATTGTGAGTTTGTGAAATGTCTACATCAGATGGGTTTGAAAACACATGCAGCCTTATTGTGATGGTTAGTCGCATTATACACACTAAAGCTATGGACAAAATGCTTTGACCATAATGACCATCCACTATTATTGATTTGCTATGACACTATACGTATAGTCATGACTCTCAATACAGATCTCAGCTTTCACAGAGACTGCGTGCATGCACCTGAACCTGATGATGCCATAGCCACTCAAACATATACATAATATGTGTATTATCTCTATATGCCGTTCCCACTGTCAGATTCCAAAAGACGTAACTACTAATTCGAGTATAGATAGAAATTAACATACAGGGAAGTCAAAGATTGGGCTTGACATGTACGCAGAAACTTATCTATTTGTGGATTAGTTTGCCTAACTCTTCTATAGTTTTATGGTTGAATAGCGTGCGGACAATTGGAGCAAGAAGGCAAAGAAAATTTTATAGGTTTATCTTATAAAAAATACACTAAAATGTCAAACATTCTAGTAGAAACGAGATACACTATATATCGTGGCTATTTCTTACGCGATTAGTATATTGAATAACATTAGATGAGAGATTTATGTTTCACATAATGCTGCAAACGGAATTACAGATCATAAGAAAGAGCAAATAGAACACAATCCTCCAAAATATCTTAACATTTAATTACACACATAAAATTCCTCTAAAATATGAAAAATTACATATTGCCCATCTAAAAGTGCTAATCATAACATAAGAATATGAAAATAGAAAATCATCATCCATAAAAAACTCACACAGGAAATTGAAAGTGTAACATTATCATATTAATTATCTTGAATATGATTTCAACCAACTATATGTCTGCTACAATACTATATAATAAATTTGTTCTGTACCAGCAAATAAGAACTACATCGAGCGTTCGTAATGAGGGCCAAAGGACAAGCACGAAGAGGAACACGACTTTTTTAACCTAAAGCAACAATAAAAACAAAATAAGATCTCCTAGCTTCCAGAGTTTGTCTTTGCTATTGAGGATGATGTTGAACATAGCGAAGTGAAACATTGAATTAAAACTCACAAATTTTCTTTACAAAATTACATTGAAAAATGTCCATAAATTTTTAGAAAATAAAAATTGTTACAACCTTCCTAAAATGTTTGCTACAACGAGCAAGAATGCAAGTGCTAATTCTTGGTTCGATCCGTGTTAATTAGGTTAAGTTTGTTGTCTATAGTAATTTAGTTTCACTTGGACGGCTGGACCCACGAGGATGTGTCAAAGTGTCAGTATACAAGTACGAAAAGTGGGACAAATCTCATACATCAACACACATAATACAATTTCTTTTTCTTTATTAAGCACACACATACATATATATATATATATTACGTTTACGAAGATAATTACAACTTATTAAAACCATTCGAAACAAAGTGTCCTTTTTCTTGTTCATCCTTTTCATTAGAAAAAAAAAAATGTGATGAACAAGAAATTAACTTAAGGGGGGCATATTGAGACATTGTGCTATCCTTATACAACGTTCAAAGAAAGGTTTGTGATGATCAAAAAGGTTAGCCATTTACATATTGGTTGCATTAACTATTCGAAGATCGATCGTCAGAAGCTCATTTATTATATATAAACCCCTTCACACTCTTAGCTAATTGTATACTGACACTTTGGTTCACGTCAGAAGCTGCATTTGTTTCCATTCCACCAATCGTCGCAAGAAACTCATGACCTACTGATTTTGTTTTTAAGAAAGTTAGCACGTGTAGAAAGCCATTTACTGCGAAATACTTATGTGTGCGTGTGGACTTGCCTGGGACGGATCTTGCAAACAATACGAAGCATCCGTATCCTTGGGGAATTTGGAGACAAGAATGCCACAGCCTTCACCTCTGTCTCGTAGCATCTAATTTACGTGGCAAAAAGTTTAATCAACACATGTAATAGTGTTGTAATTTAGATAACTGTATGGATATGTTATATTTTTGTTAGAAAAGGATATGCATATTTTATGAAATATTAGCTAATTGAGGAAAATAATTGGTAAACCTTAAATGCATCTTCGTCGGTCCGGTCATCACCGATGTAAACCGGGAAAACGTTATTAGAGTTTCCAAACCCTGTCGTAGTCAAAAGGTTTAAAATTAAATTCGATCTTTTAGTTGATTGTATCAAATTCTTAAAAGGTGAAATGAGAAGCATATTGATGATGAAAAGTGATTAGTGGATAAAAGATAATTTTACATATAAAGACAGGACAAAACAACTTATTGCTTTGTTTTAAACTTTTAATTATAGATGTAGAAAAAAAGTACTCCAAGTAAGCACTCACCAAGTGACTCTAACAAGAACTCAAGAGCTTTTCCTTTGTCCCATTCAATCATAGGACGTATTTCAAAAACCTGTTGATTATATCCGAAACATATTTAGATTATTTACACTCCTTGTTATATATCACAACTTTCTTGTAAGTATATATATCTTGATGACCGATGAGAAATATCATGTCATACCTTTCGACCTTGGGTCAGTTTAAGCGTAGGGTATTCCTTTAATACCGACCGAACCTGTAGAACCAGTTCGCTCCATTTCTGGATTATTATGTTTTCCATTTTACTGTTAGCTTTCCTTAATGGAACTTTTCTCTTAATATGATTTCGATTTTACCTTCTCATCGACGCAACGGAAGTGCACAGAAGTACAAAACTTGTGGTTTTCTACTTTGACTCCAGGAGTTGATTTGGTTTTCTCCAAGAGTTGTCTATAGACCTACAAAAAGTGAGCACATGCAATGTTAATTTACATAACCAAACACTGAAGTGACAGGTATATTTGTCGTGATGTCTGAAGACAAAAAAAGAAAAAAATTGTCGTGATGTCTTACTTCATCGATTATGGGAAGATAGTCACCGGCTGGTTGGTACAGAAGAGACTGTTTAACCTAAACAAAAGTGAATAACTAAATGACAATATAATTTTGATAAAAAATAAAGTAAAATAAATTACAATAAAAATAAAAAGTACTATTGTTTAATTTTATCAATTAATTATGCAATTTGAAATTACCCTCTTGTGTCTGGAGAAGCCTTTTGCTGGCCCTTTAATGTCCATGCCATGGCTTCCAGCATAATACAGCTCAGCTAGCTTCACAAAGTTATACACCTTTGAAAAAAAATATAGTATGTTAAATTAATTATTCATTCATAAATAAATTAAAAAATATGGGTAAAATGACAAGTAAAAAAAAATACCTAAAAAAAAAAATACCTTGTCAATGCATCTACCAGTAACTATAGCAGTTGGGAAACACTTCGCCAGTTTTTTTATTGTTCTTCTCATCTGAGAATAGCAATCAAGATGCGATTAATCACAGAGATTTAAAAAGATTAGGTCAAAAATATTAATGTGAAAGCCCTTTAATATTAATCGTTTTATTTTAAATTTGAAAGCCCTTTGTCAAAAAAAAATATTAATGTGATATTAAAACTAAACCTTGCTTGACATGAAAGCTCTGTCTGGATCATCAACGATGGGAGAGAGAGTACCGTCATAATCAAGAAACATGACGATTTGTTTCCCACCTGAAGCTTCTGTTATTTTCTCAAACATTTCTAGTGCTGAAGGATGCTGCATCTGTTGGAAACACAACAAAAAGTTATAACTCATTTAGGGTTAGTGAAAGAAAGTTATCATGGAGACTACTTACGATCCATGAGCTGAGTTGTTGCTGTGAGAAGATGGAGGAAGGGAGTGATTTGAGATGAGTAGGAGAAGAAGCTCGCATTGAATCGACCCAAGCGTTGATTCTCTCGCCATCATTGATGATTTCGAGGTTCTTGAGAAGCTTTTTCTTGGGTAATGAGATAATAGACCTTGTGGCCTCTGATACGAGGTTTTGACTAGCTGACATTCTTTGTGATTTCTCCACGACAAAACTCACTGAGACAAGCAGTGTATAAAGGATTGGTTACCGAGAAGAGAGATATATTATTTAGGTTATGTCGAGATGAAAGCTAATGAAACAACCAAAGCTTACCCATAATGAAGATAGATTGAGTTTAATGGAGAGAAGAAAGAAAAAGATGAACTTGTGTGTTTATTTCCAGTCCTGTGAGTTAGTTTATGTAGGAGAATGAAGGCAAAAAGTGGGACCTACAAAACTCGAGCCATGGTGGGACTCAGTGGGCCTAAAAATGTTTCAGGGTCCCACTTTTGATAATGTATATCTATGTGGAAATTTAATTTATATCTTGTTTCATTTTCATGCTACAGAATCTTTGACTTTAAAATAAACTTTCATCCAATTTCGTCTTTCATATTTATTTAATGATTTTTTTTTCGCAAACACACATATACAAGATCGTTTTCTTGGTGTTCTCAGTTACCTTTAAATTATACTAGTCTCGATTTCCTTATAATTGTTCTTCGACATAGATATATTGTTAGAAGCTTTCTTTTAAAGTTTGGTTTTCATGTTTTTTTGGTTTTTATTATGACTAAGACACATTCATATATAAGATGAATATTTCAGAAAACATATACCCTACTTCTTCTTCATATGTTAGCTTTATCAATTTCTATTAAAATGAGATATACATTTATCGTTAGAAAAGATAATTTACTAAACAAAATTAAATAATCTCATTCTCATAATCTCAATAATTCTGAAACATATGTCCAGTTTATTGGCTAATTAAGGTTAACTGGTGCATTGGATCAAAAGAAAACAAACAATAAAATAAACAGTAGAGATCAATTACTTATGCAAATATAAACACTGCTACTGAGTGCTATATTGCTACACATTTGAACAAAAATAATATATTAATAGTCATATAAACTATATATATATATGAATTAGAGGATAATATTTATGGACTATGGGTATAAGTGTGTGTTAATTTATGTTATACACCATGAGTATAAGTCCAAACATTATGTAATAATTAACGTTTGGACACTGGTGGTGTATAACATTGAATTGTATATTTATTTATGTATTTTTGTTTTAAGTATGTATATGCGTTATCATCTATTTTGAAAATAATCGACACTTTTAAATTAAATTTGCGTTTTTCAAGTTTGATACACTCTTGGCTACTGAAATGATGTTAACAATATACGTTTATTTTTATTTTTAAAAAAATATTTCCTTTATTTAATTTCTTGTCTCCTCCTTGCGAGGCATCTTTTACAAAAGTTTGTTACGGAGAAATGAGAACAGATAAACAGAGCAAAACTTAAGAAAACGACATTAAATCTAAAGCAGGAGAAACTCATGTGAAGCAGACTGGAAAAGTGATTGAGGATAGCTACTTTATCCTTGAAAGTGAGTAAACCATGAGGCTAAGTAGGTTCCATCTCTGCGACTTCGAGAGGGATGTTGTTATATAATTTATAGAATCTGTGTAATTTTTAATACATATTTTCTCTATTTTATTTTAGTTGTCATTTTAGATTTGTGCACATAAATTAAAAAATATTTAGTTTTATATATTTTTATAATAAAAATTTTAAGTTAATAAATTTTATACTGAAATTATAAAAAACATTTATTTCAAAACAAATTTTTTTACTTTATGATAAAAATTAAATTGAAACGAAGATAGTATTAGTTTTGTCAGAATGTGTGGTCATATAGTGGTATGACAATTGTTTGTGTAGTTACGATCATTTTTCATAAACCTTTTAATACTGATTTAAATTAGAGTGAATTAATTTAAAATCCAAAAAGTAATGAAATTAAGAAAACATGTATGATATGACAATCTTATGTCTATGGAAGAAGATATTTTAGCGTGAGATTTATGGTATTGACTTAATTTGGACAAAAAATTAGTGTATAAGGTGCAATTTCTCTTTAAATTATACCATCTCACAAATGTATCAAGACACAAGTCACAAATGTATCAAGACACATTTGCATACTAAATACATATTTAATATACTAAGTGAATATAATATTGGTATTGGATCAAAAGGTACACTTAATGTATACAATAATCATTTGAGTTGGACTACATCCTATTTTTAACAGATCTGTAATAAGTTATTTTCTTGCTTTCTAAGATGTCTTCAGAAATGAACCTTTTCCAAAAATAAGATTCATGAATTCCGTCGCATTTAGATGGTTAATTTTAGTGTTTCATATATCAAGAGCCCAATGTTATCTGAAAATTAATAGAAAGCCTTTCTTCAAAAAAAAAATGTTATATCCGAAAAAATTAGTTACAAAAAAAATCCGCGAAGATTTGAATTAGTCTTTCTTGACACAGTGGCACCACCTTGGTCTTTGTTTTGATAGATTAACAAAACATCATACGAAATCAGTACTCTTTGATTTTTAATAAACAAATATTTTATATACTTATTGTATTTAATTCATTTACGGTAAGCCAAGTCACGATTGTACAGAGATTTATTATCAACAAATCATGCAACTTTCTAAGTATAACATTATGTTCACATGTCATCACGGGTTTGTGAATTGTGAAACAAACCCGCATAAATTTATTTTTGACTTTTTTTCAAAAAAAATATTGTATTAGTTAGATTTGAACATTTTTTATATATTAAACATTTTTAATCTAAATCCAACGTGAATTGAATTGCATATGTCATGTTAAACATATTGGTTTTGTTGCTGGTCGAGTGGTTTACAAAATTTTAACAGTGATATAATATTTTTTAAGAAAATCTTTATACTGTTGGAACTATTTTTTTAGTATTATGAAAAATGTATTCATATGCTAAAAATAGAGTTAGTGTGAATGAGAAATGGAGTTCTAATATGTGTGACTTAAATGTACACATTGTATATTGGGTTTGAATTTGGATTTAAACTTGTTAAATAGACTTATGTCTTATAACTTATTGTTTAAATCATATTCATGGTGATATTTTATATTTGATTAAATATAAAAATGTATACCCATATCAAAATAAATTATTAGCTTTGATTTAGTCAAAGGCACTAATATTATATTTGCAAGTTATGGTCAATAGTCAAAGGAATCGTTTTCCATTATGATTATTGATGACACTTAATACTCCATAATAATGCATATACGTTTTCTTGTTTTGAGAAGAAGAAACCTAAATGCAATGATCTGTGGTGTTCACCTTTTCTATATAAGGTTTCATGACAATGTAGAAAAATGGACACATTGAGATTCACAAAATATAACAATGAAAAGAAAATTTCTCCCATATTGAGTAGTCATGTTAGTATTTTTTTATTTCTTGTGTCTGAGAGTACAACACAAAATTAGTTTCGCCAGGCTTCTGATAGAGTGACGCAAATTCAGAAGATTGTTTGCAGTTGTATCCTGGGACTCATTACGTTATCGAACCGTCGCACTACGGGACGTATTTTGAGTTAAGGAAAGAGATAATATCTCGCCTCTGCAGTTGTATCATCCTTTTCTTACTCTTTGGTATAGTTTTATCATTTTTATTCTTTACAATATTCAGTAATCCGTAGTTTATAAAATACGGTTCTATCATATACATCAGCGATTGAATAACCAACTTCCTATGGATTATTAGGAGCTGAATTATCGTAACTGGCGGATGATGAGAGTTACTAAGCCAGCCAATGGACCTGATAGGACGTGTTGTCCACTACCTGAAACTATATGCGATATGACTCGTCTGAATATTGTTGTGCATCAAGCCAAACAACGCACGTGTGTTCTACTTCAGTGCGTGTCGACTCTATTGAAACATAAACGTACAAAACCTTTCTGTGATCACCTCTCTATTAATAAGTCGGCAGATTCATTTTCCCTTAGAGCATCTCCAACAAGTAACTTTATTTTAAAGGCCAATGATCCTCAAAATGAAGGTTTGAGGGTGGGTTATTCCAACAACGATCCTCAAATTTATTTTTAAAATTTTATGTAATTTGCATTTCAGTCCCTAACTTTAATATAAATTAACTATCATCCTTATATTTTTCATAGATAGATAGTACATACACACTGAAATTATAAAACATAATATTTATAAATACAATTTATTATAACACAAAATTATATAAAATAATAATAAAACATAGATTAATTCATAAAAATATAGAAAAATACAAATTACTCATTATTGTCATTTCCATAGTATTCCTATATATGATCAATCAACACATTTCGAAGTAAGAAACGAGTTTCTCGATTTTTTATCTGAAGATTACGAGTTAAAAACTGTTGGAATCGAGCATTTTCATTTATTAATATCAGTGTATTGATTATAATGTGTGTAATATATATGTGTGTAATATTTATTGTAAAATATTTAATCTTGTACTTTTGATCTTTAATTTGTAATATATCGTTCAATTTAATATAAATGTTCTGTGAAATAATAAATAATATTTTTTATTTATATATTTTATTTTAGTTTTAACATACATATATATGTATATATATGTATATATATCTGTATATATAAGATATATTTAAAGATTTAAGTGAAATATAGTTACAAGGATTAAAGTAATAAGAAAATTAATATTAGTACAAATATATGTAAGTTGCAAATTTATAAGGACTAAACTGAAAAGTAAATAGTGTTTTGAGGGTCTGAATAGTGGAACCTCAAATTTGAGGTTTCACTATTCAAGCCCTCAAAATTTGAGGATTTAAGGGTCTGTTGGAGAGACAAAAACCTTAAAATTTGAGGGTTTGAGGGTCTGTTGGAGATGCTCTTAGCCTAAAAGAGAATAATTACATGAATAATAATCTATCTTATTAAAACAGAAACATTCTATTGGACCTAACATTTATTTTGTAAGTTTTTAAATTAAATACACTTTTATACTTTATAGTTAAACTTACATTAAATCATTAATATTTCTTTCTTTATATACTGTCTATGTTTCCAAACAATATATTTATTTCTTTATACTACTATCAATGTTTCCAAACAATATATTTTTTATACTGTTATCAATGTTTCCAAACAATACACTAATTAATCTTAGTTATGTTATATCTATCATTTTCTTTTTAAAATTTTGTAAAAACGTCATAATTTCATAAAATGTAAAATAATGAACTTTAAAATTTGGAGTATAAGATTACAATTTATGAAATTATTCCAATTGAAATCAAATTAGATTACATATCGGTCATCCAACAGTTCAATCGGTTAGTCTCGGGTTTTAGTAATTTTTTTAATATGAATATTTTGAAAACCTAAATTGAATTGTCAGATCTCCGAATTAACCGGTATAATCACAATCGGGTTGAATTTAAAAACACTGATTTAAATGCAAAAATATTTTAAATACACACTTTTAAAAATTACCAAAATATTTGTTAAGTTATTAGTGAAATTTTTCATCGTAAAATATTCCGCGCTTCCAAAGCGCGGGTCAAGATCTAGTTTAGTAATAAAGTAAAGGGCAAAAGTACAAATGCATATATATTAGTTCAATGTACGTGTGTGCACGAGAGCCCACAATGTTCTGATTCGTACTAGTGATCTAGGATATCGATATGTTTTTTATTTTTCGTTGGTTACTTAAGGGCTAACGTAATTTGCTAGTTAACCACTCGTTTTAAGAATTGTTTATTGCTAAGAATATGTTAATGGTATTAGTTTAGGTATTAATAGTAATTGTCTTATTTACCTTTCTATGTACATTTTAAACAATATGTATACTTGCGTACAAAAAGGTATACTTGCGTATTCTAGTTTTAGTTAATTACCTTATTTCCTTACCGGTTCTAGTTTTTGTTTACCATTATCCAATACATATACTAATCTTATGATTTTTTTTTTTTCACTTAAAATTTCCTTTATTTATTTATTGTCAACATTACAAAACAAAACAAAAATACAAAACAGCACAGACGCTGGAGCCTAAAAGAACGAGAACCAGGTAGAAAGGAAGGAGACAGTCGATGGTCGATGTCGCTGAGCCCTCGATAATGAGTCCAATTTTGCGCGAATCAAACGCTGAATCTCAGCAATAAGAACAGCAGGAGGTCGAGAGACCTGGGAGTGAATCCTTGAGTTCCTCTCCTTCCATAGCAAGTAGACAGAAGCTTGAAAGGAGAGACGAAGGATGAGGTTGATATTATTATCCTGAGTGGGCTACTGATCCACCTGAGTCCATCTTCGAACAAATGAGGAGGAGAAAGATGGAGTCTAGAGTAGAAAAATTCCCAAACCTCCTGACTGTAAGGACAGTCGAAGAATAGGTGTTGCCTGCACTCATCAGTACTGCCACAGAGGAGGCACAGAGGAGAGACAGTAATCCCCCAACGCCTCATTCTGTCTCTAGTTGACAGTCTATCCAGTGCTACAAGCCACGAGAGAAAAGCATGCTTCGGAATCATACCTGTAAATCTTATGATTTTTATGTTGTTTATATAAAACATGGTTCTAAACTTCTAATGTTAGACTGTATTATTACTCTAGCACTTTGTATTACAAGACTGAGAGCTAGACGAAAAGGCTCCACACATAACATGAAAATTTAAAGAAAAGGAAACGTAGAAAGCTTTATACGTTTTGACATCAAAGAAAAAAGGACATAAACAACTTATCAATAGGAACAGAGCCGGCCCTAGGCTAAAGCCCGTAAAACCTGGGCTTTAGGCGCCAAACTCTCTATATAAATTGAGGGCGCCAAACTCCGGTAAAATTTTTATCTTTGCCTAATGGTTCAATTCCTTCTCAATACGTGCGGCAGGTGAGGAGTTCGACATATGTCCTTTTTATAATTTTCTTTTTAATTATTCCTTCCCTTTTTCTTCTATTCCTTACCTTTTCTAACATTTAATTAGAGAAACTTTGGTTATATTTTAAACTAAACGTTCTTCTTCCTATTTTCTTCCTATTTTCTGTTCTTTTTTTCTCAGAATAATTTTAAATGATCAAAGTAATCATTTAATTTACATTCTTTTTTTATTAAATAGATGTGTACAATATATCTATTATAGCGAACTATTTAAATTTAAATTGTCAGTTGTTCAACTTCTATATTTTTCTTAACAAAAGAAAAATAAGTTGATGTAAATGTAACTTTATCATATGTTGCTATATTATACAATTTATGTTCTTTATGGAAAATTTTACAAAAAAACAGTAGCAACCCCCTGACATAAATATTTAGTTATTCAAAGTTCATCAATAAAAATATTATTTTGATGAATATTATGATTTTATTTCTGTGTATTTTTGTTTTATTTTTTTAACAAATTAGGTTTTATAGTATATCACATTATTTTGATTATATATTTAAAAATACAATTAAATTTTAATTATAAGGGCATGATTTTTTCTTGCGCTTTAGGCGCCTCATGAATCCGGACCGGCACTGCGTGAACCCCATAAAAGATCACTAAAAATAGAATCAGCTCGAGAAACTCGGGACTTTTTTTTTTGGTTCGGACAAGTCTCATATACTCTTCTAAAAATTGACTAGACAAATCTAAGGTTCATTTCCCGTTTCTTTTACAAGATGCGATAGCCATAGAAATTAAGGCAAACAACGAAACCAAAAAGGAAAAATTCAAGAATTGTCAGAAGAGAAAAGAACAGAAGACAAGTCTTTTGACATTTTTTACATTGATTTGTGAAGAGAACATTATTCTTTTTTTTTTCTTCTTTGTCGAAAAGTTAGATGACAATGCCATTTTCTGTAAAGTTTTTGATTCAACAAGAGAACACTCAAACAAAAAAAGCTTCCTCCATCTCCTCTCTTTTCTTAACATTGATGTCCTTCTCTTCTTCATAATACCACATATTTACATCAACCGTTTCTAGTGATTTGATTGATTTTCAGCAACGGGTTTCGCTCTAGCGGCCTAAAAAATGGCAGAGAGTCGGGTGAAGAAAAAGTGGCGTTGTGGATTGTTGGGTCTTGTTGGTAGATGTGGCTTAAGGTCCAAGAAATCTACAGCTACGAATGGTGGTAGCAATAAAAGCACAATGAGCAGCAGCAACGCCTCCACAGCCTGCATCAACACCCCTAATATTCAGTTCACTAAATCTCCAGGTATCGAATTAAGCGCCAAAAAGCTTCAAGAACACAAAGTTTCACCTGAGCCGATCCAGTTACCGGACCAGATACAAAACCCTATTTCAAAACCCTCATCGAATCAAAACCCTAATAACCAACATCCAGACAATGACGGGAATCAACAAGAGAGTACTAATCCAGAGCCGGTCCAACAACAAGCGAGGAAGGTTCCAAGGGAAGCTATCGGTTTATCCGGTGAGCTAGAGAGTATGATCATGGACAATCAGAAAGCCAAAGGGATCAAAGGCTCTATGGTTCGAGCATCTTCAGGCAATGTGATGTTGTTTGGCAATCTTGGGAATTTGAAGCAGCCCGGCACAACAGCGGTCGGGAAACAAAACCAAACCAATGTTCAAAACAATGAAGAAAGACAAACATCAGACGTTGTTGCACCAACAACATCGGTTTCAGATAACCAAGAACAGCCAGGATCTTTGTGTAGGGAGGTGTCCACACGAATGGATCCAGAAACGTTAAAGACAATGGGGAACGAAGATTACAAGAACGGGAACTATTTAGAGGCCTTAGCGTTGTATGATGCTGCCATAGCCATTGATCCGAAAAAGGCTGCGTACCGTAGCAACAAAAGCGCAGCGTTAGCAGCATTGGGGAGAATCCTCGAAGCAGTGTTTGAGTGTAAAGAAGCAATACGAATAGAACCTCATTACCATAAAGCTCAGCATCGGTTGGCTTACTTGTACCTCAGGTAATTAATCTCACCAAAAACCCTACCTTGTAACTCAAGTAATCTGATTATTTAGATAGAACTTTTTTTTTCTTTTGCTCAAGTGTAGAATCTTTATTTTTATTTAAATAGACTTGAAATGAAACTAACAGGTTTTGATATAAAATAAAAACTAATAGGTTAGGCGAGGTGGAGAATTCAATATATCATTTCAAGCATGCGGGTCCAGAAGCAGACCAAGAAGACGTTTCAAAGGCTAAAACTGTACAAACACTTCTCAACAAATGCACTGAAGCCAAAAGATTACGAGACTGGAACACTCTGATAAAAGAAACAGGAAACATAATAGATTCAGGAGCAGATGCAGCTCCTCATGTATATGCATTGCGAGCAGAGGCCTTTCTGAAGAGTTACAGACATCAAGAGGCAGATGATGCTTTGTCTAGATGTCCGGTTCTTGATGTGGAAATGAGCACAAAATATTACGGACCGATCGGTTACGCTGGTTTCTTGGTCGTATGGGCTCAGGTTCACATGTCTTCCGGAAGGTTTGTTCTGACAGAGTTTCTATACCATGTTGAGATGATATCATCTATCATGTGGTTGTAACCGGTTTGTGTGGAATCAGATTCGGAGAAGCGGTCGAGGCGATTCAGCGAGCGAAGAAGCTGGACGGGAACAACAGGGAAGTGAGCATGGTTCTACGGCGTGCGCAGGCGGTTATGGAGGCGAGATCTAAAGGAAATGATTTCTTTAAAGCCGGACGGTTTCAAGAAGCTAGCGCAGCTTATGGTGAAGGGTTAGACCATGACTCGAGAAACTCAGTCTTGCTATGTAACCGAGCGGCTTGTCTGTCCAAAATGGGGCAATTTGAAAGAGCGGTAGAGGATTCCTCGGCTGCACTCGCTGTCCGTCCTGCCTATGCCAAGGCTCGACTTAGAAGAGCTGATTGTAACGCTAAGGTAGCATAAGTTAATGTTTTGAAATAAAGTTTTGTAATATAAACATTAATATTTGAAAAAAATTGTGAGACGGTTATTAGGAATTTTGTAAGAAACTAGGCCTAGACATTGTCTAAATCTGATTTTTAAAACACTGAGCATTTATTGTTTTTATTTTTGTGGTTACTGCAGCTTGGGAATTGGGAATCAGCTATTAGAGACTACGAGATACTAAGAAAAGAGACACCTGAAGACGAGGAAGTGATCAAAGGACTGTCGGAGGCTCAGAAGCAGCTCATGGAACGCTCTGACCACCGTGAGATCGACCAGGAAGTTACTAACTGAGGAGAGTCTTGTTTTTTTTTGTTTTTCTTGGCCGTGTGAACTTTTAACTTCTAATTCGTTGTAAATACAAACAGTTCGAGTACTTGCGTTAAGTAACAATATAGAAAAAATATTTTAAAACTCTTACTTAAATATATTTCTAACCCCTATGATTACTATTACATTTTATCTTTCTCTATTTTGCTTTTGCTTATCTGGGATATATTTCTACAAACTTAAGCGATATGAACATGAAATGAAGATAATAATAGAATTGATATGGATCTTGTCTGAGTATAATACCATGTAGTATGTTTCTTTTATATATAATAAAAATTACTCTTTTTCTATTTTTGTAAGATATTACAATTAAAAGCACAAGAATTAGGACATATTTTTTTTCTTTCTAAAATGTATCACTAAAAATATAAATTCAAAATAATTTAATCAAACATATAAAATTATCTAAACTAGAACTGGTTAAATAATTTCGTTAAATTTACACAGAACTGTTAAAACATCTTACATTTGAAAACAAAAAAAATTAAACATCAAAGTGGACGAAATATATATATTTTATCAAAAAGAAAACAATTTTTAGTTCAAAACAAAATATAAATCCCCATTTCGCATCTGGACAAGAGGAAAAAAATATTTCCTCTCCTCTCTTCGATCCACAACGTTGTCGTTTTGGTCATTCCTAATCTTCCGCCTTCGTCACAGAACACACTGTTCTAGCCTTCTAGGGTTTCTCCGTCCTCCCTCCGCCCCGACGATGAGTACTGTATTCAGTGAAGAGATCCTCATCGATAAGCTCGCCAAGCTTAACAGCACTCAACAGTCCATCGAAAGTATCCTTCTTTTTCCTCAATCAATCAATCATCAAAAAGCTTTCAATTTTGCATATAAAGTTCAAACCTTTTTGCTTAGATCTTGTGTTTTTTTTTCTTTTTGCTAGCTCTATCGTATTGGTGTATATTCAATCGGGTGAAAGCTGAGCTGATAGTGACGACATGGGAGAAACAGTTTCACAGTACGGAGATGTCTCAGAAAGTCCCTCTTTTGTATTTGGCCAATGACATTCTTCAGAACAGTAAGCGTCAGGGTAACGAGTTCGTCCAAGAGTTTTGGAATGTTCTTCCCAAGGCTGTTAAAGACATTGTTTCTCAGGGAGATGATCATGGCAAAGGCGTTGTCTCACGTTTGGTAAAATACTCTCTTGTTTGTTAGTTAGTTAGCTGTTACTCTGGTCACATGAATATTGTAAGTTGTTTGCTAACTGAGATATTCCTGTTGACATGATGTTGTGTTGTAGGTTAAGATATGGGAAGAGAGAAGAGTGTTTGGCTCCTCCCGCTCGAAGAATCTTAGAGATGTGATGCTTGGAGAAGATTGCCCTCTGCCTCTTGATGTCAGCAAAAAGAGGCCACGTGGATCCAAATCCTCTAAGCGGGACAGGGATTCTAAATCCTCCAGAACGGTAATAAATCATATGATTCAAACACTTAACATCAGTCAAATCTCACTATTGTTTTTTATTTATTTTTGGTTTGATAAGCAGAAAGTATCAAGTGGAGGAGGTGTGGCTGAGAAGATAGCATCAGCATATCATTTGGTTGTTGCTGAAAACTCAAACGAAGAAGCTGAGATGAGTAAATGCAAGTCTGCTGTCAAACGAATCAGGAAGATGGAGAAAGATGTTGAAGAAGCCTGCTCTACTGGTAACAATCTACTTTTTACAAATCCACTCTTCTCTCTCTCTCTAAAAACCACTGGAGAGACTCATTCATATGTTTGTTATGTCTCACCAACCAGCCAAAGACAACCCAAAGAGAGAATCATTAGCGAAGGAGTTGGAAGAGGAAGAATACCTTTTGAGACAATGCATTGAGAAGCTTAAATCTGTTCAAGAGAGCAGGACTTCCCTTGTAAACCAGCTTAAAGACGCACTACGCGAACAGGTAATATATTTGATTTTTTTTCCACACTATTTTGTGAACTATCTTTCATTCTTTTGCTTGCTTTGGTGTCAGGAATCAGAACTGGAGTATCTTGAAGCTCAGATTCAGGTATGTGTTTTGCATCATTCACCTCTTTTGTGACCCCCTTCTTAAGCTCATGAACCATTTTGGTTGTGATCAGGTAGCACAAGAACAAACAGAAGAAGCTCAGAACATGCAGAAACGTCTCAAGGATGAGGATTACGCTCCAAAACCAACAACCGTCGCTCCAGGATCAGTCTCAACTGACAACAACAACAACGATACAAAATCTGGCCAAGCATCAAAAATGACACCTGCTTCAATAGCAGCGATGCTCACAGCTTCCACCTCGTCACATATGATCATGCAATCTGTTCTCTCTTCGTTCGCAGCCGAAGCAACAAAGTCTTCTGGTCTATCCAAACCAGAGAGCACAGCTCCGGTTTCAGACACTAACGCGTTTGTCCCTTCTTACAACAACCAGACACCCGCCACACAAGGTCAGTACCACCATGTGATCCCTAATCCAGCAGCACCGCAACCACAGTTCTTGAATCCGCCTGTAATGAACAATCCTTACGGCTTCGGCAACATACCATTAATGCCACCTGGACTTCCGCCGCCTCCTCCACCACCACATATGATAGGTAATCAACAGCCTCAGTCCAACTCAGCTCAACAGCAACAACAACCTCAACAAGGTACTTACCAGCCATCAGGAATAATGTATTACGGAGCTCCACACCACTCTTAAAAATATTAGAATGAATGTTTAGCTATATGTAGCTTTTAGATTAGTTCTTCTGACCCCTTTATATCTGCTGAGTGCTGCTGAAATGTGGTTTAATGTTACATTTGTTGGGTCTGAGTCAATGGATAATCTGTATCACAAGCTTTTACAACAGTGTAATAGTTCCTTCTCCCACTATCTTATACTTTCTAAGAATCGAAACTACTCAAACATGAGGACATAAGATTACATTATCAGTCTGACACAATCTTTTACATTCGTTTATCATAAGAAGGAGAGTCTTTAATTAGTCCTTTTTCATCAAAACCTTCTTCTGGAAAAAGTCTTTGAACCAAAGGGGCATATGGTACATGACTGCCATGAGGGTTGAGTATCTGCCTGAAGAGAACCAAGCAGGTGGGTTCTTCTTTAGCACTACGGCTACGGTGTCTCTAGCGAATGTTTCAGCAGGAGTTGGCTTCATCCTCTGTGATATAAACGCCCTCTCTCTGATAGCTTCTTCGTAAGGCTTGAATAGTTTCAGCTCAGGCATTTTGTTGAAGGTTGCTACGGCTGAGTTTGCTATGTTCGTTCGTATCCCTCCTGGGACAACATTGATTACATCAATGCCAAATGGTCCTAGCTCCAACCTGTGATTGAAAAACCAAGACCACCAGGATAACTTAAACAAACTACTCATGAACAATCAAGATATAACATTCTGATGGTAAACGCTGAAACTGGAACCTGAGAGTGTCGGTAAGAGCATGGATAGCAGCTTTGGTAGCTGTATAGACACCTGCCCATGGACCTGGTGCCATGACAGTGATACTTCCAATGTTGACAATCTTTCCTTTCTTCTTAGACACCATGTGAGGTACAACGGCTTGAGTCATCCTCATGGAACCTGCATTGCCATAAATTTCAAGTCTTTTAAATGTTCTCTCCTAATTTACTAACACAACGAGACACACTGAGCCAAGTCAAATCACTAAAACAGAAACCCACAACATGAGCATGACTTAACACATTGTAATGATTCACTAACAAAGCACTAGAAACTCTCAATGGAAACGAACTTACTAACACAAGGAGACACATTGAGCCAAGCCAAGTCACAAAAAAAAAAGATAAGAAAACAACATGAGAAAGTGTTCGTGTTCCATAATGGTTTATACTGATTAAGAAAACTAGACCGAAACGAAATATTCGAAGCCGGAACCCTGAAAACCAGAATGGTTCTTATACTTTTATATCCAAAATAACAGAGACTCATACATATAACCCAATTGAAAATATATTTATAATTTATAAATCTATTATCCAAAAATATTTGAAAAGAACTAAATTACTATAAAATATTCGAAACTAACCGAAAATATGTTAAATTATTTGTATAGTTTTATCAGAAATATCCAAAGTAATCTAAAATATTCAAAAAATTTATCCGAATCATTTTAATTATTTAATATTTTACCTAAAATGCCCGATTTTTTGATATTTTACCTAATTATTTGATATTTTCTGGATTCTTATTTTTGCTATCCGAACTGAACTAAATCTAAAATAGGTCAGAATGGATCCTCTAGCCCTTCAATTACCCATATATAACTGATACCAGAAATTTCCAGGTCTAGTTTATACATTGTAATGATTCACTAACAAGCACTGGAAACTCTAATCGGGTAACCAAAATCTTTTGTATTACCGAAAACATTGGTGTTGAAGGTGTTCTCCACGGCGGACATTGGAATCTCAGCAATAGGTCCGACGCACTGAACACCTGCGTTGTTGACGAGAACGTCGATTTGGCCGAACTTATCGATAACATTCGACATGACTTTGCTCACGCTCTGCTCCGACTGCACATCGAGCTCCTGCACGAACAGCCTCGGATCCTGCTCCAGATCCGTCATCGTACTCCTCGACCGGCTCGTCGCCACCACTCGACATCCTTTCTCCCAGAACTCACGTGCCAGCGCGTGGCCGATTCCTCCTTGCGAGCATCCCGTTATCAGAACCACCGGGCTCTCGTCGTCGCCGCTTTCCATTTTTTTTAAGCGCCCTCTCGATAATTTCAGATAGGCAAGTTTTGATTTATTGGTTGGTTTTTTTTATCGTGGAATGTGGATGTACTTTCCAGACCGTTATTTCTTGTCAGAAACTTTAGGTAATGTCTTTTCGACCAATGAAAAAAAATAAAATAAGTAATGTATATTATTTACTAGTTTTGGTTAACAATGTGAAAAACATTTCATGACCTCTTACGTGCCTTGTTGTACTTTTAGAGTTCTCTTCTTATTTGAAATAATTATATTTATCGTGGAAGGTGGAAGTAGTTGTGTACGATTAATTCTTGTCTTGTTTTAGAAAAAGTAGATGTGTAGGATTAATTCTTGTCTTGTTTTAAAAAAAAATCCTATTTTGGGATAAATGTGAAATCTTTCGATTACCTCCTTTTACGTGACTTGTTGTATTTTTAGTGTTTTTCTTAGGGTTGTCTTCTGATTTATGAATAAAGAATATAAATTTTCCTATACATTAAGGCCATTAGCTTAATAAAGAATATAAATTTTCCTATACATTAAGGCCGTTAGCTTAATATTTATTGGCCTTATAGAATTGCTTAACCAAGCCCTTTAAAAATCACTCTAATAAGTGTTTTAAAGCCCTTTAACTTCACTTCAAGCTCTTTCATTTTGAGTTTACTTCACTTCAAACCCTTAATAAGTGTTTTAACTTTTACCTCGATGTTATGGAAATGTAAGGTACCTCAAGTTAGACGGCGTTTTATTGAACCTTCCACTTATATGCATTGTGAATGTACTCTTTAATGTTTAAATCAGAGATTTTATCTTTTTGTGGCTAGGTTCTATCATCTCTTTTTGATCATTTGACTTGATCAACAAGTATTGGATGTATGTAATCTGAGGCAGTTCATATCAACAGGCGGAAGATGCGGTATCTAAGGGTATGGAGAAACTGCAACAAACATACATTAGCAAAGAGTGCAGCAGCCGAGAAACTCGGTGAAGGAAGTTATATTCCTCAAATAAAACTTGTGCCATGGAGAGCGTGGAGGTTTCGGTTAGCTCTGTAAATCAGGTTAAGAGAAAAAAAAACTGATGAGAGATTATTAGGACAAGAACTGTATCATGAGTTGTGTTCTTAAACTGTTGTTTTTGTTGTAGGCTGATCACTTAAGTAACTGAAACATTGCAAAAATATTCTTGGGATCTTAACTACAAGACAAGCGGCTAAAAACTAGTTGCAGAAACATTGCAAAGTATAAGCTTGTAGCTACAAGTCCATATCTTGAAATAAATTTCTGAAACATCAATAACCAAACTCAAATTTTGTTCTGTCAGGAAAAAAATGGGATTAGTTTTTCATCTACCTTTACAAGGAAGGGAAAAATAATCAACACAATATAAATGTAAGAACACCTAGAAAAAAAGACAAAAAAAAGAACAGAAAGAAGAAAAAATGGGATGTGGATGAATAGATATCCATTGAGATATACAAAGAAAATAAATAAATCTCAAGGAGAAATTGAGGTAAGCTGATCAAGAACTTGTCTGATGTTAGGCCTTTCATTCACAGAGACGATGCACATGATTGCTACAGCAAGTGCATCATCCATTGCCTTTGAGAACTCTTCCCCACCTGCAATGTCTCTGTCTATGCAATCCATCCTCCTACCTTCTTGATCACACAACCTCACCCAATCTGTCAGATCAACGGCTCCTGATTGACCCGAGATTATGTCACCCGCGCTACGTCTAGTCAAAAGCTCCATAAGAATCACTCCAAACGCGTAGACATCTGATTTGAGCGTCGGAACGGGTTTGGAAGCCGAGGCAAGTTCAGGAGCAGAGTAGCCGAGCGCACTCATGGTTAGTATCTGTTCCGCTACACCAGATGAACTCATTAGACGGTGAATACAGTAATCTGTTATCCGCACGGTATTGTTGGGACTTGTGAGGATTATGTTTGTTGGCTTTAAGTTCCCGTGTGGCATTGCTCTATCATGAAGGTATAGAAGACACTGCGCCACCTCAACCGCAACTTTTAGTCTCTGTGTGAAAGACATCGGTGAATACCTCCGAGGAGTAGTCTCTGCGGAGAAAGGTGGTTACTATTAGCTCAAACAAAATCTTACAGTAAGGTGTAAGAATAAAAGAGACTAAATATAAGAGCTTCCTTACCGTATAGATGCATGGCCAAGCTTTCTCCTCCCATGTAATCAGAAAGGAGAAGCCTCTCTTGTTCTCTCGGACCCCAGTAGTATGCTCGCAACGGGACAATGTTTGGATGTTTTAAACAGCCGATTTTTTTAGCTTCCTTGTGGAAATCTTTCTTATGCCTCACGAGTCCAACTCTCAACCATTTCACGGTTAACATATGCCCATCGTCCAGCGTTGCTTTGTATAGTGTTCCGTGACTGCTTCTACCAAGCACTTCTGCAGGAGCTCGGGATAACTCTTCTGCTGTGAGTTTTAGCGAAACATCTAAAAAGAAGAGTTCTCCAGCCAACCTATCGGGTGAGTAAACATCTAACATCACAGGCTGGTCGCTAAAGCGGGGTGAGGAGGATAATGGAGATCCTCCTGAAGAAGACCTCCGTCCAGATGTGGTGGGGGGTAAACCCTGCTCGGATATTTCAGGTTCGGGTATCCCGGATAAGGACCTCGAATTAGCGGTGAGCAAGTGAGCGTCTGAGAAGCTCAACGATGAAGAATGCTGATGTTCAGCATTTGAGCTGAAGTTGAGAAAGGAGGGACGAGAAGAGCGTCCAAACTTGGCGTCCCTAGTCGCGGTGTCCTGCTCAGTAAACCCACTCCTCCCATGAAAGTGCTTGAGCTGTGTTCGATGATACGCAAACAAGACAAAAAGAACCATAAGAGCAGCTCCAAGCGAAGCAACGATAACAGCGATCATCACGCTACGCTTCGAATGACCTTCTTTCTCACGCACACCCAGTCCACTACTAGAATCCGTTGGAGTCGTCCCACCTGGGAGAACCAGCTTAGAGTTACCAGGATAAAACGACGAACGCGGGTAGCTTCTCAAACCTTCTGGAACTACGCCCGATAGGTCGTTATAAGACACATTAAACCTCGCCATCTGTGAAGGAAGCTTATCAGGAAGCTGACCGTTAAAACCATTGTTCGACAAGTCAAGATACTCAAGAACACTAAGCTTGTTGAGATCACTCGGAAGTTCCCCAGACAGCTTATTATTAGCAAGATTCAGCACCTTGATTTTCTCCATCGTACCTATACCCCCAGGTGACAACACACCCGTCAAAGAATTGGTCGAGAGATCAAGCAACTCCATCTGAGGATAAGAACTCAACGCCAAAAGCTCACTAGCACCCGAACCACGAAAAGGAATCGCCCCTTCCAAGCTATTCATAGAAAGATTCAAACTCCTCAAGCTCCCAAAAGCGAAGAAACTTCGCGGAATCGCGCCGCTGAACTTATTTGAGCTGAGATCAATCGTAGAGAACTGAGAACCCCCTGAATCATCATCATCCCACAGAGAAGGCAAGCTACCAGAAACAGAGTTGTTCCTGATATTCAACACGGTTAACCTCGAAAACGCGGAAGTGAAGTTAGGCAAGGCTCCGGACAAACTGTTTGAGCTCAGATCAAGAACATCCGGAGTCGCTTCCCATTTTCCGACAACAGACACATCCCCTGAGAACATGTTCCCACTTAAATCTATCACTAAGCAACTCTTAAAACTCGACGGAAGATCACCAGACAAGCCGTTTGAAGAAAGATTCAACAGAGTTAAAGTTGTTGAATTGATTTCCCTAATTGATCCTGCACTTCAACACAAATGTCTAAGTCAAACCAATAGCTCAAAGGAATATATATTAAAAAAAAAAAGAAAAAAAAAATCAATTTCCACCTGTGAATCCATTTCTACTGAGATCTAACTCCTGCAAAGGAATCGAACTCCCCAGCAACTCTTTAGGAACTTCACCGAACAGCTGGTTACGCGCGAGCCTCAAGATCTTCAAGCTAGGAGGCTGCGATCCAAACCTCGGCAGCTCGCCGTTGATCTCGTTGTTCTCCAGATCGATAACCTCGAGATTCTTGAACAGACCGATGGAATCGTCGGGGAAGAACCCTCCGTTCAACGCGTTGTGGCTCAGATTCAAGTGGCGGAGAGTGTTGGAGATGCTCGAGACGTTGGAGATCGGTAGAGCCAATCCGCCGTAGAAGCGGTTAGAGCTCAAGTCAACGAACTCGACGTTCTTCAGCTCGGTGAGAATCTCGGTAACATCTCCGTCGACCTCGTTCCCGTGCAAATCTAACGATCTCAGCTGCTGGAGGTTTCGGAAACCGACCGGAAACCCGCCGGCGAATTTGTTGGCGGAGAGGTTGAGGTAGTTTAATCCCCAGAGATTCGAGATCCGACCCGGGATAGGTCCGTAGAATCCGTTATCCGACAGATCTAAATGCTGGAGGGAAGTGATTGTACCCAGGGAAGGGACGACCCGGCCCGAGAAGCGGTTACCGGATAGGGTTAGGTTGCGGAGAGAGGGGAGTTTAGTGAGGGTGTGGAATTTGAGCTCGCCGGATAAACCGAGCCGGTCGAGATTAATTGAGACGATCGAACCGGTTTTCGGGTCGCAGGAGATGCCGTGCCAGCTGTCGAGGCAGGTTGTTGGGTCGGAGAGGGTGTTTGGAGCGGCCCATGAGATTCGCTGGTTTGAGGTTCCGTCGCGGATGCCTTTGCGGAACTCGAGGAGAGATCGGAGCTCTTCGTTGGTCACGGCGTTGGCGCCGAGGAGTAGGAGGAGGAGGAGGAGGAGGAGAGCGAGAGTGGGATAATGACTCATTTAGCCCCCGAGAATCTAGAGGTTCATTATCTGTGAGAGAGAGAGAGGGAGGGGGAGCGTACTCGAAACCCTAGAATCTGGAAACTGAGGGAGGGAGAGAGAGAGAGACTACTGTGTTTCTATGAGGAGAGTGTTACAGAGGTTTTCCAGAAAATCGAATTTTTAAAGTTATATTTTATTTTATTCTTTATGGGTTTGGTCTTTCTTTCCAAGCGCAATTATAGCAAAATCTGATTTCTTTACATTTTTTATCTGTCAATCAACAATAATTAACAGTTTCTAGTTAAAGTTTTCAAACATTTTTAAATTAACTGTATGGGTTTTCGCCTTAGATTTTAACGTCTTGTGTGCCTTTTATTTGTCCGAATTAAATTTTGATTATATTTTGCTTGACCGAAAAGAAATTACGATTGTTTTTCACTATTTAAATTTCAGTTAGATTGCACGTTTAAGTCGGCTTTCATCTCTTGCCTAGTTTAGTAGTCTCTCTTTGACTTGATTTCCAGATTTTGGTAGACATGACACTGAATGTTACCACTAATTGCGTCAAGTCGTTGTCACATTCACATATAGGACTATTACTAATCTTTGTTATGACGCATAGTTTACGAAACATATACATATTCCTTCTATTTCGCCAAGGAAAGCTCTTCGCATCGCAATGCCTTCTACTCCATATTTTACTTGTGATGATTAAAAAATTCGGGATAGAAGTATACAAAAAAAAATTGCTAAGAATGTGGTAAATAAATACTGTACAATTTTTTAAAAAAAAAATGAGAGAAGAGGGAAGGAAAAAAACCGTTAAATAATTAGCGGCAAAGAATATGATTAGTTTGCAGATAAGTAGAAACAGACTGGAAAAGACAATGGCATGTCGTTGAGTCTCTCTGTCTGTCTTTTTCTTTTCTTACGAAAATTCGCACCAACCTACCTTCTTCACATGCACTCCATACGTGACAGAGAGTGCAAATGTGTAACGCCGTTCTAAAACGGGACGGTGAGACAAGAACGTGGTGTGTCATCATTATACAATTCTTATTTACCAACATGTTGCTCTTTTGTCTACTCACATACATATTACCAAATGATTTATCTACGTAAATATCTTTCTATCTTTTTTAATAAACAATTAAGTGACAAAACCTTTATCAAAAAGTGTTTAAATTTTCTTACATTGTTTGAGTAAAACTTTTTTAACTTTGGATCCAACCAATTAAATGTATTCCCATGAATAAATAAAAGGTTCATTAGTTTTAGAATGAATATGCACATAAAATCTTGAGGGGTCAATTCATTTGGTCATTTATAGAATGTCATTTTCTCTATTCATAAAATGAAAGATGCCAAAGCTATTCTAATTTGTTTCTATATACATTTAGATATGCCGCCTAATACTATCAGGTCCACCAAAAATAATACCTATTTGTTATTGTCGATATTTGACAAGTAGCTGGAAACCCCCATTAAAATACTCTGATTTTCTTCTATAATAATTTAAGAATGCCATTGCAAATTAACTTCAAGGGTAGAATAATAAATAGCTGTCTCAAATTTTCCACCGAGAAAAAATGGTTCTAGTGACACTTCAAAGATCTCAGTACTTCTAAAGGAGAATACACTCATAGATGAACAAAATTACACGTTGTCGTTCAAACTAGGCTTTTTAACTATAAATAAACTCAAAGAGTTTCTGAGAGCACCTGTGATTAAATCTAAGTTTGATTTCTGTTGAAGCTGCCAAGAAAAGATATTCTGGATCAGAGGACTTGATCAGCCTTTCCATAGTATCGGTTGATGAACGGCGACTGCAAAAAGGGGCAAAACAAACAAAACCATACTCAATACGTGCATGTTTAAAATAATTGAAGAAGACAGGTTTTTGTTTTTCTTTTGTTCTTACCTTGACGCCAGAGACGTCAGGTGTTTCTGTTGAAGGCAGAGGGTAGAATTTGTAAAACTTCATGCTTTGAAAGGCTTGTTTAGTATCTTCGCTCATTTCTTCTATTGCCTTCCTTCGAGCATCTTTGGACTACAAGACAATACCGTAAGCTAACAGTTTCATTGAGTGGAGCTCAGATATATATCATTCATCTTTGGTTAGGTTACACTTTACCTCTCGATTAGCTTTCTTTGCAGCTCGAACTTGCACTTTGACATATTCCTGAGAAAATACAAATTAAAAAAAAAAAAACTTAGGCAAACCATCAACCGTCATGAACTTGACACTATTGGGGTATACAGCTTTACTCACTTTGAACTCATCCTTCTGTTCTGCAGGTAAGGCTTCCTCTTCGATCAGCTTATCAACAAATTCGTCAAGTTCGTCAAACTCCCAGTCAAATTCGCATACAACCTGCACAAACATCAAAGCTTGATTATTAAAAAAGAAAATAACCCAACCGAGCCGTTTTATGTAGACTGCCACTTCCAACACATTCATTACATGCCAAAAGACTTACCGGCGGTTCAGAGGGAAACATTATCTGGACCTCAGTACTCTGTTCGAGTTCATCTTCCTTAAACGGCTGATAGAAATCTGCAAAGCCAAAAAGATATATATTAGATTTTATTGACGCCTTACCACGTACAAAACAGGAATAGAACTATTGCCCTGCCATGTACTGTATATGGTTTTCGCTCTGTAGATTTTAACTAATATTGGTGTAGTTAGGAATCAAACTTACAAGGAAGGCAATACTCGTACTTCTTAACGAGATCTTCCTTCATATGTCTGAGAGCAGCTCTGCAGATAATACAAAGCAAAACTCAGTACATCGGAACTGATAGATTCAAACAATAATCATTTTCTGAGAATACAGATTCACAATGCCCAAAAACCCATAAATAAAATTTTGCACCTTAACAACAAATTACTAGGCAGAAATGACGGAACAAATGATGCAACCTGACTCATCACGCTATCAAATGTTAGCTGCGTGAAGCCATGTTTGGTATTCTAATTACAGTTTCATATGTAACGCAACTCAAAATCCCTTGATAGCAAGTGAACATCGATCTTTTTTTAACTCTTAGTTATCTAACACCGAGAAGAGAAGACAAGACAATGTTATTTACCTCCTCCGCGTACAGCCCAAGACAAATATTTGAAAGTTCATCCTATCAACTTGTCTACCTCTGCAAAGAACAAATTAAAGATAATTAGCACAATGCTGGTAGACATCAGAAGCAAGAATGGTACGAGACAAGACGTAATCTGCGTTCCTTTTTCTCATTGTTCTATGCCATCCCACCAAATGTGTTCAGATGCAAGTGGGGGGAGTCATGGTCTAAGTACCTGTTCTCAAGCGGAATGTAAGGAAGCCAGTCCATTTTCATTGTCTTCATTGGAATGATTTCCTCCACTTCCCTCTGAACCGACGTGATTCCTATCTTATCAGAAGGTGGAAAGGGCGATTCAACCTGCAAATATACAATGGAGAAATTTTACAATGACAAATGATATCTGATACTGAATCCATAGATCAACAATAACAAGCAACCGTTGATAGAGGATTAAACAAAAACTTACAGCAACAACTGCTGGGACATGGAGGATCTTGTTTGCGCCTTTGAAGGGGACTAACTGGGCTGTAACGATGAATAGAGAGAGAATTCAACAGAAACTAGAAGAAAATGTTAAAGAAACAGAGAGCATAGTCCACAGTCTGATAGAATTTTTCCGCAAATTAGAAAGAACCATAAGTGCTTACTATGTTGTAAACAGGATTGAAGACAAAGAGACAGCGTAAAAGCAATACATATAGCTCCAACTATCAAATAATCAAAACAAGAAGAAAAAAGGCAAGAGAAACAGCTTACGTTCTGTACAGCCGAAAAGAAAGACTTTCTTCCCGAAGAGCAATCCACCTTCCTCCTCCAATGCTTCCTGACATACAGATGAAGAAAACATAAATATCAGAAGAACCGCTTCAAGCTTCCAACCCTCAAGAACTTGTGGACTCACTCAACAGCAAAACAACAACAAAAAAGGAGAACGTAATCCAATCAACTTACTTCAAGATGCTTGAAATCCCAATTAAATTCATAAAGTGCATCTAACTGGTCCCACTGCCACCACAAATTAACAACCATAAGCAAATAATATCAACTGAAGTATAAGATAAATTCCTCAAAACAATATACCTCCGTTCCCACGGGAAATGCAGCCTTCCACAGACCCTCCTGAAGAAGAAAAAAAACACAAATATAAATTCAGAAAACAATCCCTTTGATTAGAAATTACAATACTGAAACTTCCCCCACACCATTCCATTAACCATTTTCCCCTCTACAGTAACTAAAAGCTCTAAGTGACATTGTTAGATAGCATATCTTTGTAAAGATTGGTGTAGTTCCTATATTCTAGGGAATATCCCTTATCATTGTAACAGTCTCGACTATTTATGTCGATTGTGAATATACAGAGAACATTCAAGGGGAAATTCTTTTAACTTACAAGGTAGGTAATATATGGCATTAAAAGTATACAATTGTACTCAACGAGATTAGTTACCAAGAGCTCTTATCAGCTCCAAACTAATGATATATAATGAAGCGATGATGAGTCTTACCAGATTACGCTCGTCCTCGAAGTACTCAGGCTCTTCCTGTGGTTTAACCACTCGCGCTTTCGGAGGAACCAGTTTCTTCTCATCAACCTCCTTCTTCGTGGCGGCCCTCTTTCGCTTACCACCACCACGAGGAGGACGACCAGGTTTCTTCTTATCTCCATCGACTTCCTCCGCCTTGACGTCCTCTTGTTGCTGCTGAGAAGGAGAATCGTCCGGTTTAGCTTCTTCCTCTTCGTCTTCCTGATTCCCCTTCGCAGATTCCCCGTTCTCGTCGACGACATCTTCCTTAGGCTGCTGACTCTCCTCCTGCGTGGACGCCTCGGGAGACTCAGCAATCACCTCATCATCGTTCTGACTCTCCGCAGCAGCAGCAGCACCTTTGCGAGTCGCTTTTGAAGCTCCCTTTCTCTTCGCTCCTCCTTTCTTCATTGCTCGATAATAATGCCGGAAGAAAACCCAATGCTCCGGCGATGAAGGGAGGCGGGGAGGGGATCTATGGCGGTGGTTTCTGGATTTTCGAATTTCAGAATACGCTCGATTTTTTGGTTATTTATTTTATTTTTATCTGTTTCAACAGCTTCGAAACAACGCAGACGAAATAGGTCTCTTTTGTTTTTTTTTCCCCAAATTAAAAAAATGGCGCCGATTTGTGAAAATAAATATTGAAGCCCAATGTTATTCTTATTAATGGGCCTGTAATTACATGCCTTTGGTTGAACCGGACACTGCTAAACTGACGAGATGATATTGATGCAAATTAGACAATATGGCATGGGAGTGACTATAGAGCGTCACTCGGACTCGATCAATATCAGTTTGCCTCCTCTAGTGCTTGTGCGATCATGCGATGCACGTGAAAATGTAATAGCAGAGCCAGAAACATTTTTTATGAAGGGGTTAAAAGAATTTTATGGAGTCAAATTTTATTTTCTAATGGGATCAATAAAATTTTTCTTAAACAAAAACAAATATAGTTTAGAAAAGGAGTGGGCTTCCTTCACTGCCTCTGCCTCGTGCCCTTTTCGATCTGCTCTTCATCAAGGAAACGAATTATGAACCTAACCTAACAGATTATAGATGCAATTGGTCAGCGGATTCATATGATCATGTTTTTTGTTTAACAACTTAGTTTATCACCAAATATCATGCATGCGTTCACAATGTCTTTTTATTTATTATGTTTTAAGAAATAGAGAAGGTCTCCGAGAACTTACAATCTTCAAAAATTACCAGTGAAAACATATTATTGTACTAATTAGAAGAAAGTGTAAAGAAGAGTTTATCCGTAAATTATTATAGTTACTTAAAACTAGCGAAGCTTGTTGATTCCTCCTGGCTTGCCGGAACTGCCTCTCGGCTTCTGCTGCAGCTTCTTTGGTGGAAGTCCCCTCGATGTCACTTGCACAACCTCGACTTCTTCCTCTTCTTCCTGTTGTGAGTGATTTGATTTCTTAAGAAATTTGACAATTTACATCTTTTTTTTATATAAATAAGTTAATGGGGTTGGGGGGTGGGGTTGATGTGTCAGCTGCACTAAGGCTGAAGATACGGTTTCTTCATGAACCTACTACATCTTATTAAATTTCACTATTATTAATAATTGATTTTGAATTCATTTTTATAGACCATCAAAAACTCGTTTAGATCTACAACTTTATTCCAATAATAAAGTAGTTCAACACGTCAAATGAGACAAATACTACCTCTAGCGGTGTGCCACTAATATTTTAATATAGTAGATGAAATTACAGAAGAAAAGCATTGTTTAGATTTGTGTTGAAAATAAATCATTATTCTCAATATGATAATCTGGTGCATAAGATTTTAAATTTTAAATTCATTGCCAACTACCTAATAAGTGTACCACAATTTTGAGGAGGCATTTGCACCAGGGAAGTGGAAATCTCATTTTCAAAGAAGACATCTAAAATCATATGAATCGAATCTTCGTATTTATCTGAAAATAATTAGAGAAACTACCTTTTTGTAACTAATTAGAGAAGCTACTTACCAGAGAAGTATTTTGAGAAGGAGATCGCAGACCGAAAAGCTTGAGTGAGAGAGATCGGAGAGTTTGGTGTATGAACATTAATGGGAACCAGAGATAATAAGAAACTCCTCTTCTTCCTTCTGTCTCCATCTGATCTTCGTTTGAGCTAAGTGAGAGAATGACTGACTATAGTTCCCTTTTAAATATACATATATATATAGAGGCAGGCTGTATATGAAACAAAAACAAAAAATGCCCATCAGTTTTTACGTTAGCTGTATTATAAAATGGTATATAATTATGTTAATCTAGTGTAGTCCGTAATTACAGCTCGTTTGGCGCATCTTTTCGTAGCGTTGCATGTTCTCTATAACATGTTATTGCGTATACTGCAAAGCATTTGCAATGGAATCCATTATGATTACTGACCTATCGGTTTTAAAATTTATTATAGGATTTTTCATCGTTTTCAAAGTTTTGAATGGTTTTTTTTTCTCAGGCTATTTCGTTTCATTCAACAATGGATCAGTGGTGTGTAAATGTTACAGGCTTACGAGTCATAATCAGCAACTAGACATGCTAGCCGTGTCAATTGGTCCTGGTAAATTCACACCGCTTTGAAACATTACAAGGAACTTCCAAATCATTTTTATTTATTAGCGGTGTAAAACATGTTCTTATGAATCTTATCAGCTAGATAGTTTATAAAAAAACATTCGACTGTTGCTGTTTTGTTTTTATTGCTATAAGACTTGACTGTCGTTGTAAGTACCGACGAGAGAATAATCTTTGATTGTTCAAATAAATACTAACTTATCGTCCTTTAAACAATGATTTTGAAGTTCCAAGAAAAATATATCAAAGAACTTGCGTTAGTTATTTTCTTTTACAAATCATATAACTCAGTCGAACTTACAAATTACAAACAGTCATGAACCATATAATAACACACAAACGAACAAATATTTATAACAAATTAACAATATACGTTGCTGAAAAGAACAAAAAAAAAATGAAGTAGATAAAGATTTTCTCGGCACTTGAAGCTGGCCTATGTTCATATGGACAGGACACACGTGGAAGAGAAAAATTAGGAAGGCGTCTTGTTGGTACCTCCAGGCTTTGCCGAAACTCGTCTTCTGCTTCGCTGCTCCTTGGCGACACTTCTCTCGCCTTCGTTCAGATATCTTCTTTTTTTTGCTAAAATGTTAATATCATTAAAATGAAAAATAATTTATACAAAAAGAGAGTTCTACGGAAATGTTTCTTAGGCAAAAAAATAAAACATGGAAACATTACTACTACCGATTAAGGTACACAAATGATACTCAGCTCAACCATTTAGACAAGAGAGAGTTGAAGTTCCCTCTGTGTCTTCTTCCCAGAATTATAAGCTTGATCTCGCGATCAATCAGCGTAAAAACAAAGGATGCCGGCTTGAAGCCGTGGTTGTGGAGTGTATCATTTCTTTGCCGCCATATTTGGTATACGGTAGCTTGAGCAGCAATTTTGCGGAGCAGATATCTTCGTCACCATGCATCATTATTATATGTGTTCGATTATAGTTAACAGTTTTTTTCTCCCTCGATTATAATTAACAGTTTTTTTGCAATGAAAAGCGATATGTGACATGATTAAATACATAAAATGTTGTATTACCGTAATATACTCGGAGGTCGCAAGGACTATTTAAACATTTGAATATGGGGCAAATCCTTAAGAGTAATAACTGAGCATTTCTCGTTGGAAAAAAACAAAACGAATGTTGACAGTGGGATTTGAACCCACGCCCTTTCGGACCAGAACCTTAATCTGGCGCCTTAGACCAACTCGGCCATATCAACTTGTTGTTCAAGTGAAATATTTTATAAACTTAATAACACAATAAGTGAATAAACAATAGAAAAAAGGACAACACATAAATAAAAGGATGGGTCAGTGTCACATAAAATGATGGGACTAATTTTAACATAATCTTTTTCTTGCAATAGAAATTTATATTTATATGAACTAGATTCTTTCTCCGCGCTACGCGCGGAAAAGTGTGTTGATAGTTTATTTTCCGATCATATGTTTTAATGTTTGTGTTTGGAATGAAAGTGTTGTATTTCTCAAAGCAATGAGAAAGTCGGTAAATTATTTAGGGGTGTTCAATCCGGTAAAAACAAACTAATTATAAATTGAACCTACCCGAGATTAAAAAATAGTTTTAATTTGGTAATCCATAACATAGCGAATAGATGTGATTTTTAAGAAACTGCACTATCCAGAATATTCTGAAGAAACGTGCTTTACTCAATTTTTTTATAAAATGATTATTTAAATATTTTGTTCCCCCAAAGCCTCAGTCATCTGTAAATGGAACACACTTATTTACATAATTAGATGTTTATATATTTTGGCCGAAGATATTCTCAAACCCCTAAATTTTTTTTCCTGATGTCTCATTCGACATAGGAATATCTTTCGTGCAGGCGCCTGGACCATGGTACGAACCCTCTCTCCAATATATTTTTAATTTTCGGTCATTTTCCGTTTTTTGCCGATTTAAACTTTGAAATTTGGTTTTACTAAATTTATGATTTTTAAACATATAGTTTCATTTTCATAAATCATTAATTTATATACATACTATTCATATAAGTAGAAATAAAACATTGTTTTATTTGTTTTATATTGAAAATGTAATACATCATTGTTTTTAACACTTCTATTAACTTTGATAATAGTTAATAATATTAAGTTAAATTAAAATTACATCAATGAAATTTAGTTAATGTATAAAAGGTAAAAACAATTTTTTCTTACTTTATACACAAACACATATGATAAGACAGAAAATCATAAATGAAACTTATACATACGATAATAGATGTGACTAAAACAATGATCATCCAAATAATCCGTACACTGAATCTTTATCTCTTGAATAATCTAGGAATATTTGTTTTGGCTTGAAACATACAATAAAAATAACTCCACGAAATTTTTAGCCCTTTTGCTTAAACCCAAAAAATAACTAAATAAGTCTCTACCTCTCATTAGAAACCAGAATCTACTAATGAGTTAAAGCCTCAAACACCACGTACTTTTTACTATATTTGTATCATATGGCTATTTCGATAAATATTTTGAACTTGGTTGTCTAACCAGATTATGAACATTGTAACTAAGACCATTATGAATCTTTAGTATATTTGTATCATCTATGCCACGGTAGCAATGTTCAAAATTGTAGGTTCTACGATTTTTATATTCAATTTTTGGATTTTTATTTTATAAAATATTAGGGTTTTTCTCGGGCTACTCCCGGGATATTCGTATAAGTTTTAGCTAAATTGAAAAATTTACACTTGTATTTGAATATAATTATTTTTGTTTATACCAATTGATTTTAAATTGTTAAATCGGTAAAAATTTGGTTTGTATTTATTAATTGCATAGTGTCCAAATTTTTCTTTTAATAATTGAACTCACAATTTGTTGTTTGTTATTACTGGAAATATATATAAAATGATAAGTAAGATGAGCAAAACTTAACTAAACCTTGTTATGATTTAAAACAAATTTTATCTTATTTATTGAGGTTTTGTAAAAAACAATAGTAAATTTCCAGTCGATTTAAAATTTGTTTTAAATTTAAAATTATTGAGTTGTAGTACCAATTAAGTTGAACAGTTTCATAATAGAAATAAATTTGAATAAGAAATTGATCCAAGAATAAAGATAATATTATTCTCCTAACCAGTTCATGAAAAAACATTATAAATAAAATATATAACAGAACAAACCATTTTTAAGAACAATTCCTTCAACAAACCATCACTGTAACTTTATATTTAAATAATATAAACCAATAATGACTCTCTAAATTAAGAATTCCAGCCTCGTCCCAAAGAGATTAGTCTTTACTTTTATGTTGGTTTGTGGCTGAATGAATATAATTTGAAGTAGTGGTTACAATGTTGGTGCGCTTGGTATAAGTCTTTAAATAGCTCTCCATGATGTGATTGAGTCTCCCTTTTATACGCTTCTCATCGCAACTGTTTCCAATCAGATGTGTTTCAATCATTGTAATTACTACTAATGCTTGTGTTTAACAACGTCTGTTGTTGTTAGCCCAGTTATTCATCGTAACATGTCACAAAAAGAACATACAAATTATGTAAAAAATGTAATCCGTTTGTTTTCTCGTTGGAACAAATTCACGGTAATTATTTTCAAATATATGGCGTAAGATTAAATATTTTCAACGGCGGGCAGGTCTCACACATTGTCTTCCTAAGTTCTGTATGTATCTTAGCTAATTTGTTAATCAAATAATTTTTAAAAGGTTCCTAACTTGGATATTTGAATATACATCTTTATGTGTATATATGGTATTGAAAATTTCCAGAAACATTTACTCTTTCTTTCTTCCTGTGTAAAGATCACTTTCTGATCCCCAAACGTTATCTTCTTCATCTCATGAGATTCTTCCAGACATTAGCAATAAACCAAGAGGGAGAGAGAACTAAAAGCTTAACAATCACGAATATCAGCAGATAATTATTGAAAACCTACCGCAAATAAAGATTAAAATAAGATGCAACGGTTGCCAGGCGTTCCGTCTCTGATTCTTTTAAGAGCTACATTTGCAGCTGCTGCTATATGCCTATATCACATGCTTGAGTGGGAATTGTTCACCTCCTGATAGAAAGAACAACAACAGCATTTTAGGTTTGAAACAGAAAGTAAATATTAGGTAGCAGCTAGACATGAGTAAACAGCTTAAATCTCAAAATTTTAGCAAGAAGAACATAAGATAATACCTACGTGTGGAGAATCAGCGGTGCTCACGGGGAAGTTGAAGCTGCTCTAAACCTTCTGAAATGGTAACAGTAACTGATTGGTATTCCATAAGAGAAATGCAATCAGAAACTCTTAAGATTCAATTCTGTAACCTAAAAACAATTTGGAATCTAACAAACCCTAAAATAACATAAATTGGTAAGTACAATAGGCGGAAGATACAACGATTGAAAATGATCATATTAGGTAGTTCTTATACCTGCTCATGTATCAACAACATCGCAAGACCAAGTCAAAGCCCATCAGAACTATTATCTGTGAGGTTCTACTCGGATTGGGAGACACAGAGGTGGTAGGTTCCATCAATCAGTGTGCGGAGGAGCAGGTGAATAACATCAACGGTTACTTATAGTGTGAGAAAGGGGAATTTGGAGAGTTTTGACCCGGTACGACTACTGAACTAATCACTGCATATCCCAGCTCTCATGAAGAGAGAAGTAAAGAACATAATTAATTGAATGATTAAGATTGGAGCTTGATGACTTCACAGTAACGGAGTTTAGAAATTGAAAACGGTGATGATGGAGTGGAAAAGTTGGAGAACCCTGTCTTGCTACGAACATCGTGCTGAGAAAGAGAAAAGGTTTAAATGGGCTACTTCGATTTTTAATCAGCCCAAGTAAGTGTGGCCCGATTTTAACTTCTAAGACAGTCTGACATGACATGGCAAAATAAAGCTTCACTATTGGTTGATTTAATTAAGTGACGTGGATAGCTTTAGAGTGGAGGATATTCTCCTTTTATTATAGTATAGATTATTGATTGGATCAAATAAATTCTTTAGCAACATAAATAATTTAAAACATTACATGTACCAACCGAAATAAATCTTGCATAACATTTTGGGGGTCACATCGCATGCGGAACTTAAGACATCAAACTGAAATTTGACATTTTGCCTGAGAAAGACCGGTTTTGGATCCGCGAACCATACTCCAAACCACCATAACTCCAATTTCCTGTGATATTATTACCAGACAATAGAACCGGAGGATTTCTCCATTTCGGAACCGGACCGGTTACGAGCAATGACTCAACCAACGATCCAGCTTCACTGACAGCTTGCAAAAACTTACCGTATTCCGGCAACGTTCCTCCTATCGTCTCCAGCACAATGGTTTCGTAATCTCTCATATTCTCAGCAACAACAGAACGGCTCTGATTTGCAGGGACGCTGAGATCCAACGGAGATGAATCAACACTTAGGTTAGAGACGGGATCCGACGGCGACGGAGACAAGAACCGCGACGGATAATCACCAGGGAAGTGATCGTAGTTACACTTCTGATGACAGGTAGTTACATCAATGGCCTCGGGGTAATAAGTGATCATTTGCTGTTCAGTCAACAGTACAGCGTCATAGAGTTCCCTTAGTTGAGAAAGTTCAGCAAGCGAATGTTTGAGATGTTCTCTTGCTTCGTCTCTTTCTTGGACGGCAAGTCTCCACATATGATAAATCTGCAGGCTTTCTTGATACATTTTTAATATATATTCGTGTCGAAAATACTCTGTACAAAGCAAAGAAAATACATTTTCAGTGATTTGATTTTTTTTTTAATTATTTCAAAGTAGAAACACTTACCACCAGAATCAAAGATAGTTCACGCCAAGCCATCCATGAGTTTCATCTCTTTGTGGAAAACTATGAATCGGAAACGACGGAGAAGTTTTGATAAATGTGATAATTCTTTTATAGTAGCTAAAATGTATAGTCATACTAATTAACTAGAGTTTATCCATTAAATTTTATAGGGTTTTTCTACTTTAATGCACTAACTTGCGATGGAAAGAAAACTTCTTCTTTTCGAGCTTGTGATCACTGGAGAAGATCCTTACTGATTTACTTACTTCACATATTATGATTACACATTCTAATTAGGGTAATATAATATTTATGTTGAAGTCTTAAGAGATCTATTGATTCTGTGCTCTTTATTAAAAAGAGTGATATTATATTATCAATAAACTAGTTACCTTAAAGCTTGCAAGTTCTTAATTTGGAGATTTTTTTCTTCACAATTTTTTACTGATTCAATTTACGAATTAATTACATTGAGAACTTAGATCAGCCATTGTAAATCACATTCATTTAACATGATGATATCATTCCGGAGATTCTGACCATGTTAGCTTTTTTAATAATTTAGACATGAAAAAACTAACTCTCAGACATCAACAGCTAGAAAGGTGAATGTTGCACCCTGAAATATGTTTATAATCTTTAGATCTTGAGAGCATCTTCTCAATTGCTTCATCACTATGAGCTCTTCCTTTTGTCTACAAAACAGAAGTTTATATCATTCGCAAAAGTCCACAGACAAAACATAGTTCTTTCAAGGAATAGAGAAGGTAAAATGTTTATTTTTTACCTTGAGAGAAGGAACCATTGCCACTGCTTCTTCAGCAGTTTCAGGACAGAGATTGCCAAGAACACAGAACTGTTGAACAACAAGAAAAATGGTTTTCAAAAAGAGAATCAATGCATTCTTGTAATACTAGGTCTACTCAATAAAGATGCAAACATGATTGTAAACTAAATTCAGAAAGAGGATACTCTCGAACTTGTCGAACAGCATCAGGATTCTTGTACCGACTAAATCGCTTCACATACTAGAAGGACTTTTAGACCATCATTATTGGTGGGACAAAATTTGAGTCCTTAGGATTATTATATTAGTATGTGTGATGTTAAGAGACAAGTGGAAGAACACAACAAAATGTTAAGATTATTGGTGGGACTTTAGTTTAGTCCTTAGGTAATTTTTTTAGTATTTTGATGACACACACTTTACAATGACACTCTTCACAAACACCAGAGGAAAATAAATGGTTTTCAAAAAGAGAATCAATGCATTCTTGTAATACTAGGTCTACTCAATAAAGATGCAAACATGATTGTAAACTAAATTCAGAAAGAGGATACTCTCGAACTTGTCGAACAGCATCAGGATTCTTGTACCGACTAAATCGCTTCACATACTAGAAGGACTTTTAGACCATCATTATTGGTGGGACAAAATTTGAGTCCTTAGGATTATTATATTAGTATGTGTGATGTTAAGAGACAAGTGGAAGAACACAACAAAATGTTAAGATTATTGGTGGGACTTTAGTTTAGTCCTTAGGTAATTTTTTTAGTATTTTGATGACACACACTTTACAATGACACTCTTCACAAACACCAGAGGAAAATAAATTTAAAACAAGGCAAAACACCTGCAACACAAAACCGTTTATGACTCCTTTGCAATCTGCATCGAGTAAGACCTCGTTCATTATGGCCGCCGCATGGCCTCTAGGTTCATCTGATGCTCTTCTTAACATAAACACCTGCAACACAAAATCCACCCTTTACATCATTATTACATAATACGAATCATAACAAAGTGTGGTACTTACCAGGAAGAAGAAATGTATCGTCATTATGTCTGAAAATAAAATCACAAGGAAGTAACATCCCAGTCTTGGCACTCTCACTAAGGTGACTTACAAAAATCAAAGGAATCCGCACATCTGATAGCTGCAAGTATCTCTCCTCACTTCCAATAGTGACATGTTCCTCTGTGTTTTGTTCTGATGGAGATGAATTTTTTGCTTTGCTAGAATGATGAGAAGCGTTTTCAAATTGGGTTTTACTCAAAATAAGGATTGTACTGGGTTTTACTCAATCAAAAAAGGATTGTACTGAGTTTTACTCAAAATAATTCACTAATCAACCAAGTAATTATCACGCATGCCTTCAGTTCGGAGGACACACAAAGAAGACAAACCTGGATTTGTTTCGATTCGGAGCACAAGCGAGGCGAGATCCGTGTGGAGTGAGCGAGTATAGACGGTTGTGGTCGAAATCTCCGTCGAGAGAGAGAGAGAATATGGAGATGATAAGAAACGAGGCCGAGACTCGAGAATGAACTGGTGTTGATTCGATTCGGCGGTCAGGTTTTCGATTAAACGCGAAATCAGTGTGGGTTGTCGAGAGAGAGAGAAGAAGGAGCCGAACAAAATGAATCGAGACCAAAGTCCACTTTGGTCTTCTCCTTTGGTTTCCCTATCCGCTTCTGCCACGTGCTCCCAAGGACTTTGTCGAAAACTTCTTATTTTGTATACGTCCCTCTTATTTTAACCCATTTTTCATTTTCTTTTGGGCAGATATTGGGTAAGAGACGAGCTAAGATGTGCCGATAATGATGGTCTTAGAAGACATAATTTGAAATAAAATAAAATAATAATTTGTCCTCAAGCCCACCAAACTAATCAGTTTTGCAAGGAAGCTCAAAACACTCAGTTAATAGCCCATTAGTAGCCCATTATAAGAAACAAATGGACTGATCTACCGAAGAATCTGAGCTTTCTTGTTCAAGGGGTTGAGACTCTACTTTTTTTTTTGTGCTCCAGCAACTCCATAACCTCTTCTAATCTCTCTCTCTCTATCGCCTCCTTTCTCCAAGTTTCTCCGTTCCGTCACCGCAATTTCAACTATCATTCCTTTCAGTTGATTCGTTCTGCTTTTGCAATGGCGAGTTCTCGATTTCTCAGATCTGTTTTGTTTCGAACTTTTCATCTCATTCCGTTAATAGTGTGGATTTTTCAGGGAGACGGCGGGAACCTAGAGGCGTCGATAGATCGGCTGCTGAACGAAGAGAAGCAGATGAGACTCGCGGAGAACGTCGCCGGTACGAGGAAAGCCGCTACAGAGATTCTCCAGCTCTGTTTCGAGGCCAAGGACTGGAAACTTCTCAACGAGCAGATTCTCAATCTCTCCAAGAAACGTGGTCAGCTCAAACAGGTACTGAGATTTTGTTTGACTTGAGGAGAACTGCGTAGGGCCTAGTGGTTTGGTAGTAACCTAATCGTTAAAATTAGATAAAGCGCACGTGCTCAAGCTTATTACAGTGTTTTTTGAAACTTCGAATTGTGTCGTTTCTCCGTTTTCACTGTTTAACTTAAATGTATTATTAATGTCGGGAGGATTCAGCATTTGTAACTTACTACAGTGTTTGAGTTGTCCGTTGTTGTCTGGTTGGAGATAGTGAAGGTTATTATATGCTTCAGTTTATTACTAAACATTGGTTCTACTTTCAGTGTCTCGTTGGTGTTTAATTTGGAGTCTATTAACTTCATCTCCAATTTTTAACGTTTTCATATTCAGAATTTTATTGAAATTTTAATTAATGCATACAGAGTGATAAGTGAGTATTTATTTTTGTGAACTTCTGTGTATGTATGCAGGCTGTGCAATCCATGGTGCAGCAAGCGATGCAGTATATTGATCAGACTCCAGATATAGAAACTAAGATAGAGCTTATCAAGACGTTGAACAACGTATCTGCAGGGAAGGTGCGTAGCTTGAGATACTGGTTGTTATGTTTGTTATCTTTATCATTCTGTGTAATTAATTGTTTGCATCATATTTGTAGATTTACGTTGAAATTGAAAGGGCGCGTCTGACAAGGAAGCTTGCTAAGATTAAGGAAGACCAGGGACAGATCGCTGAGGCTGCTGATCTTATGCAAGAAGTTGCTGTAAGTTTCGTTCCACCTTTTGCTACTTAATAATAATCCCCTAGAAGTCCTCTAGTTAATCCCTGTGGTGATGAATTAATTAACAAACAGGTGGAGACGTTTGGTGCCATGGCAAAAACTGAGAAAATTGCATTTATCCTTGAACAAGTAAGGCCCTTTGCTATATTGATGTTGCAAGGTGTTTTCATTGGTGGCGCTAATTGCTTTTTTTTTCTTTCTGGGGTGAACTTTCAAAGGTCCGCTTGTGCTTGGATCGTCAAGACTATGTCCGTGCACAAATCTTGTCTAGGAAGATCAACCCTAGAGTGTTTGACGCGGATACAAAGAAAGATAAGAAGAAACCTAAGGAAGGTGAGAATATTGTAGAGGAGGCTCCTGCTGACATACCGACCTTGTTGGAGCTCAAGAGAATTTACTATGAGCTCATGATTCGGTATAGTTCTTCTTGCGCTTCTCTAAAATGCTGTTCTTGATTTGTGTTCTGTGTCAAATTGATTTAGTATTTTTCCACTGACCTCTGATTATAAAAAACTCAACAAATGTTAGGTATTATTCTCATAACAACGAGTACCTCGAAATCTGCCGTAGCTACAAGGCAATATATGACATCCCTTCTGTGAAAGAAAATCCAGAGCAATGGATTCCAGTAAGCTGTCATACCATTTGATTGGGTGTTTATTATATAATATACATTCCATTGTTAGTTTGCGAGTAACTTCTCTGTAATTTTTTATTTTTTTTAAAATAGGTCCTGAGGAAGATCTGCTGGTTCTTGGTCTTGGCACCTTATGATCCAATGCAATCAAGCTTACTCAATGCAACGTTGGAAGACAAGAATTTATCAGAAATTCCTGATTTCAAGTATTTTTCTTTCTCCATATATGCTTTTTTCAAAACTGTTTCTGGTTTCATATGAGTTCTGACTAGTCTCTTCTGGTTTTTAATTGGTTGCAGGATACTTCTGAAACAGGTAGTGACAATGGAGGTTATTCAGTGGACAGCACTCTGGAACAAATACAAGGATGAGTTTGAGAAAGAAAAAAGCCTGGTCGGAGGTTCGTTGGGTGACAAAGCTGGTGAAGATCTGAAGCTGAGAATCATTGAACATGTAAGTCTCTCTCCTTGAGGATCATTATTGTTGGCAACTGTCAATCGCTGTTATTAATTTTCTCTCTTTGTAAAATCTGCAGAATATTCTCGTTGTCTCAAAGTACTACTCAAGGATAACCTTAAAGAGACTTGCAGAGCTTTTATGCTTAAGCATCGAGGTAACTGATCTGTTCTCTCTGGTTGCATCATGCGCTTCTCACTTCTTAAGCTCGTTATACACAATTGTGTTATGTTGGAATAATTTTAGGAGGCGGAGAAGCATCTCTCGGAGATGGTAGTGTCGAAAGCACTGATTGCGAAAATAGACAGACCATCAGGAATCGTGTGCTTCCAGATCGCAAAGGACAGCAACGAGATACTCAACTCGTGGGCGGTGAATTTGGAGAAGCTCTTAGATCTTGTTGAAAAGAGTTGCCACCAAATTCACAAGGAAACCATGGTCCACAAAGCCGTACTAAGATCTTGAACATGTACGTGTATGGAGATGGTTTTCATTTAAAAGCTTTTCAGAATCTCCATTAACTTGTTACTATCTCTGTGTGGGAAAAAAAAACTCGAAACAGTTGTTTTCTTTGACAAGACTTGAGACAATGTAGTATGGTTTTGTACACTAGTGGAGTTTTTTTTTTGCCACTTGTCGATTTTGACAGCCATTTGTTTTCTTAGATTACTGTTGGTGTATGTTAACAGAACATCTACAAAACTTTGTTTATGGGTTTCAAAACTCAGGAAAATCCGTTTGTGATTTTTAGAAATAGTAACGTAGCTAAAAATGTTCAATTATATTAATAAGCCGAATATAGCGAGAAAATATGTAACCAGTGCTCACAGCATTGTGAGCACTCTTGGAGTACCAGCTGTTAATCAATTAGGCATGAACCCAGGTTTCCCCACATCAGTGTTTCCGACACCAGCAATCCCTTCTTTTGTCACTGAGCCTATTGGTCAGCCAAGTGCATGTCTTTTATTGAAGGACATGTTTGTGAACACGTAGTATGAACAAATAAAACTTTGTTATCTTGCAGATGGAACTGGATTTTGATGAAGATATTAAGGAGGACGTTGGATTAGAATGTACAAAATATGGGAGAGTCAACCATATTTATGTAGACAAGTGAGTAAAATATCATCCCATCCCATCTCAATCAAAATGGCTTTTACATATTTTTGCTCTTGATGTTTGATAGATTCTGATATATTGGTACTCTGAATACAGGAAGAGTGCATGTTTTGTGTATCTGCGGTTTGCCTCAGTGCAGGGCGGCAGTGGCAGCTCAAAGAGCGATGCACATGAGATGGTTTGCACAAAAGATGATATCTGCAACTTTTTCCCATATGACTTTTATGTTTACTGAATGAATAATATTTCTTTTTGTATTGCCGCCTCCACATGAATATGAAACCAAAGCAAAGGCGTAAACTGCAGGCAGAGGCAGGCCAAGTTTTTGTCCTTGGTAGATTTTCTTGTTCTGACTTTGGTATAATTAAACCGGACATCGATCATAGATATTCAGTCTCCTGTGTACATGTTATGAAACTTTTCCTTATTCTGTTTTCTTTGGTTGTAACTTGTAAGCTTTCACATATAATTGATCTTAAAAAAAATTGTTTTGTTTTAATAAGTGTTACTACTTTCTTGCAATTCTCAAATCTGTCTCACGTTCTAAAGCTATAAATATGAGACCGTAAATATTTTAGAAAATATTAAAACTATGAAATGAAATGTTAAGATTTTGGAAAAAAACTTCTAAATATGTTCTAGCTAACTTGAAAGTTAAAACTTTAACATATTAGTTTACGCAAGTTACTTAGCGAGCACACATTACAAATGAGGAAAATATACTAAGCACGCGTATTTGTCAATCAATACATATATTAGTTGTTCTTTTGTCGTGTTTAAACATCGTCAGCTATATTCCAGAATTAGTATTTCTTGTTATATTACAGTTATGGAGTTGGGTAGAGTATTAACTGCGCAAGATAAAAGCCCCAACACGCTTATATTATTACTAACAAAGACTTCTACGCGTCGGAAATTTATACAAAAAGGAAAAAAACAAAGAAAATAGAGCGAAAGCTAATAGTATCGTGACTAATTGAGATCATAATCATCTGCATCTTTATCTCCCTCGAACCATATTCTCATGCTCGTTCAAGTCTTATGTTCATAACAATCTCTAACACGTTCACAAAATATTCAATTGCAAAATTACGTACACTGCTTTTGTTTCTTTTAAACCATTTAACAACCTTCATTCATAGCTTCCAAGATGAGAATGTAATAACAGAACCCTAAGGTTCATCCTAAAAGAGCTGTAATAATCCTCCAATGAGTCAATGGCGATCCTGATATCTTGGTCTAGTCGTCATGTAATTTGCTCAAACAAGACCATTATAACGTAATAACAGTACCGTATGTAATCAAGATATTAAACCTAAGAGAGTTGCTTACTATCTTGAATTCTTGACCCTGATAGGTCTCGTCGCCTTGTAAATACTCTCGAGCGTCCTAATCTTCTTCTTCTTCTTTGGTGACATTACTCTCACGATCACCATTCCTTTCGTGCATGGATCTTGATAAACATCGTCTTTACCGAATATTTCCTCAATCTTCCTCTTCTTTATTTCATCGAGACTAGTCTCTTCGTCGCTTAGCTCTATCAGATGTTGAGCTGCCTCCATCTCTGCCTCCGTTATCATCATCTCTTCTCTTCTCCTCTTCTCCATAATGAAGAAAACAAATCGTGTTTCAAGTTTCCTTCTGAAAATAACTCTCCCTTGCAAATTTTATGGTGTTGTGTCGATTTTTTTTGTTTTATATGTAGTAGATTTCTTAGAGGAACACGTAATGTTGAGAAAGGTTTTTGAAGTCCATGAGAAACTACGACGTTGGTGCTGCGTAATGTTGAGAAAAGTTTTGACCTACTCGCCTTGGTCACAAAAACGCGTATCTACTCCTACCCTTGGGAAGCTTTTTGTCTTTTCGGTGACTCGTTCTTTTATAAATTAAAATACCTAATTTTAATTTCGTTATTTAACTAATCTATTCTATTAAAAGAGAAGCGGTCCCTAAAAATCTAATTATGAAAGTTGTTTTGGACTTACTTATTAATTAATAATTATATTTTGGTCCAGCCTTTAATTTTTCTAACTATATAAATACTTTACAAATTTTAAATGAACTCATTTATTACTCTCGATAATCTATTATATAATTACTCTAACAATAAATCCCCATGAATATAGGACGTATGACTCTAACATGTTTAACATGTATATTATATTAACGTGAACTAGAAGTTAAAAACATTGATATCAACTATGAAACATTGATTTAGTTAGTTACATGCAATCAATTAAAATCAAATAATTGATCTTATTAAAAAAAATCAAATGTGTCTGAATGGGTTGAAAATTTAAATGAAATTAGTTTAAAGAAAGATTGGTTTAAATAGGACATTTTGTTTATTTTAACAATTCATATTGTACGTTTTTATTGAATTTTTAAAAATGTAAATATCTCAAATTTTAAATATCAGATGATTTTGGTTATTTGGATAAAAAATATAGGACAAATCAAATAATTTTCAATATTTTGAATAAAAATATTAGAGTAATTCGGATTTTTGTGTAATTTGGTTTATAAATAGAATTCTCAAGATATTTGGTTATTTAGAAATTAATATTGTAGGTATATAATTTATATTTTAAAAATTCAAGTACTCATTTGGTTCTATTCGATTTATGATTTTTGCTTTTAGAAATATAAGATATGATTAATTATTTATAAAATTCTGTTTAAATTTAGTTTTGATTTTTTTCAGTTCGGTACAGTTCGATTCATCTAATTAAATATGTACAACCCTACACATTATCTTATATAAAAGTCTGTTTAAAAAATTGATTTAATTCGAAAACAAATCCGCGCTTTCTAAACGCGGATCAAAATCTAGTTAAAATACCTTAAAATCTCGAAAGCCACCTCTCCTTCCGGCCGTTACAAAATAAAGAAAAAAAAACATATTCGATTGCTTCATATAATGCAAAAGGGTAATGCGACACTGAACATGTAACACGAGGACCAAAACTAAATGGAATAACTTTTTTTCTTGTATAATCATAATAGTATTTTTTAGGTTTTTATAAATTTGAATGTTCTTTTATTTTGATACAATGCACAATTACTTTGCATTAAGTTAGTTTTCAACAATGATGTTTCTATATTCTCACTTCTCACTGAGCTTATTGAAAACGAACAACGTTTTATTGACTTGAATTTACGACAAGAAATGAAGAAGAATAGAAACAAAGGAAACGAATACATGGACTGTAAGTTGTAACTCTGGCTCCAAAAGATTCCAGTCAAAGAGTCGTGTTGACTTTGACTGGTTCGTGTTCCAAAGTCTCTCGATAGAGAAGCAGGGCGAGAGAATCATCACGGACAAAGAAGTCTTGAGAGAATTCAGATAACGAGTCCAAAAGAATTCAGACAACAAGTTCACACTTCACAGAGACTAAATCTAATTACAGACAAGATCACAGGTAAACATCTTATTCTCAACAATTACAGACGAAGAAGTCATCCTTCTTATCTGGAATAGGCATAAAGATTTCATAGAACATTCAATGAAATAACTCATAACATAACATCTCTCTTTGAAATCACTTTCACCACAAAAAAAAAACATATATATATAACAAGAACAAATAGAAAGAACATCTTTGTATCTACAATACAACACCTTTCAGAAGAAAAAAAAAGCATTACATATCTAAATCCATTTTCTTCTTCTCCCCAATAAATAATACAACACATTAACACAAATCTGCGAGACTCTCCTCTCTACTTAAACCTCTGTGGAAATTTAAAACCTTTTTTTTTTAATATGTAATCAATCAAAGACAGTCCAAACCGCATATCTCTAGCACCGGACCACCTTTGGCCACAAACGGATTGACTCTGACCCAAAGAAGCGTCAAGATAGACGACAGAAGAATCGACCAGACAAGAATAATGGTAGGCATCCTGTCTTGCTTCCCAAGCAACCCTTTCAAGAAAGGATAAAGATGCAGAATCACCCAAAGAGCAAAGAACAGTCTCCCGAACAACGGTCCCCACGAGTCATACCCGTTGCTGATCGCGTCAGAGATTCCCACGACGACTCCGATCACGTTGATGATGAACAGCGTGGTCGGAGGGATCAAGAGAGACGTCCATTTGAAGAGGTAGAGCTCCGAGAACTCCCCGTCGTCCGCCGCCTTTGACGTGACGGTGAAGTTTGTTTCGACTCCGGCTAAAACCTTGAGGAGACCTTGGAAGAGAGCGAAGAGGTGAGCTGATACGCCTCCTATCACCCAAAACTGCTCGTTTCTCCACCAGTCATGGATCCCTACCTTACTCCATTGCATCTCTAGGATCCCTGTTACAGCTATCGACGCGAAAAGAGCCATGAAGAGGATACTTGCGTAGTTACTAATCTGCAAGAACAACAAACAAAAAACGTTAAACATAGATCATACTCCCTCCGTTTCTAATTAATCCAAGTTTTAGAAAAAAAAATTGTTTCAAAAAAATATATTTTAAAGTTATCAATGTAATTTTTAATAGAAAATAATGATAAATTATTGATTTCAAAAAAAATAATTGTATTTACTAAATTTTGATTGGTTGAAAGTTGGGAAAATGTTAATCACAAAAAAACTATGCATTTAGTAATATGCTTTAATGTATTTTATTAATAAGTGTGCAATACCCAAAACATGGATTAATTTGAAACAGAGGGAATACTTGTTACAGAAGTTAAAGATAGGCTTTGTATGTTTACCTCAGGGACGATGAACTTCCCGGTGAGGAGACAGATAGCTGGAAGAGAGCAGTAGACGAGAAGTGGTATAGAGGTCCACGGATACACCACGGAGTTGATGTAAGACAGCCTCTCAAGCCCTTTCAAACCACCTCCATAACCATACCAAATAGGGCAATGCCTGCTCATGAATATCTCAACGGAACCAAGCGCCCAACGAAGCACTTGATGAAGCCTGTCAGAGAGATTAATGGGAGCCGATCCTTTGAAAGCAGGTATCTTGGGTGTGCAGTAGACTGATCTCCAGCCATGAGAATGCATCTTGAATCCCGTGAGGATATCTTCGGTGACAGAACCGTAGATCCACCCAATCTTTTGAATCAATGAATGTCACAAAACAAACCGTTAAAAGATTATCAAGAAGATTTAAAAGAGGTTATTAAACTGTTTTAAACTAATTACCTCTTTTCCCCATTCGGTTTTGTCTTCGTATCCACAGCTAATGACTTGGATTGCTTCTCTGAGGAGAGAAGCTGGACTAGCCTCGCTAGCAAGCCCACCATTCTCCATACCAGCAGACGCTATAAAGACGGGTGACTGTCCAAACTTCTTCTCCAGCTTCAGCTGCGCCGCCTCTGGTGATTTCACTGCCTCTTCGATGTTTTCTAGCGCGTGTATCTGCTTTGAGGCTTCCCTGTTCTTCTTTGTCTTCTTATCTGCCGTCTTCGTCTTACGGTTCTTTCTCCCACCACAACAAGAGAAACACCACTTAGGCCAGCAGTTACAAGTCATGCGCGGAGCCTTCTTCTTTTTAGGCGCATCGTATCCGTAAAGCGCTTGTCTCCTGAAAACACATCCTGTTCCAACGTATATCGGCCCTTGCAATCCATCCAAACCTTTCATATTAATCTGTTAAGAATCAAAAAAGTTAGTTGAGTAGAAAGCAAATATATAACTCAAGAACGTTACACTACTGTGTACTTACATCGAAGAAAACAACGTTGCGGTTAGAGTATCTATCGTTTTTATCGATCCCATCGAATCTTTGAGGGAACTGAACGTAACAGATTTTTTTCCCGGACTGAGGATCCATCATGAAACACATTGCTTCTCTAAGCGCTTTGCTGTTGTTGATGTAGTGATCACAATCCACGTTTAGAAGGTAAGGAGCGTTTGAAAGAACCGCCGAGACTCGTATCTTTAAAACATGAGAAAGACAGACAGAATCAGATATTTATCAAATTCAAAGAATACAACACTCAAGGATTGAGTATGATCATTTACCAAGGAGTTCATGGCTCCAGCCTTCTTGTGATGGTCAAATCCAGGTCTCTTCTCACGAGAAACGTAAACCAGCCTAGGCAGCTCGTGGTTCTCTACATCTAGTACACCGTTGTTTCCAAGGAATACCTTCATACACAAGCAAGCAAGAAAAACAGAATAGCCAGATAAGTATTGAGAGTATATATTAGGCTCGGGATTGTGAACCGAACCAAACCAAACCAAACCAAAATTTCAGCTATTTTGGTTAGAAGTTCGGTTTGATCTGGTATGTTTTTTAAAATCAATTTCCGGTTTGGTTTGGCAATTGATGAAAATATATATATAAACCCAAACTATACCAAAAACCCAAACCAAACTAACCGATTTAAGCAAACTTAAAACCAAACTAATCGAAATTAACCAAATTTATCCGAAATCTCAACAAAATTAAACCAAAATCTAACCTAAATCGAAAACTACGGTAGAAATTTCAAAAACCAAACTAACCGAACTTTATTTTCGTTTAATTCAGTAAGATTTATGTTGATCCGAACCGGAACTAACCGAAATACACACAGAACAGAGATGAAAAAGTAATCTCAGAGGAGCATCTCACCTGAATCATACCAGGATGATCACGAACGTTATTACCAGGCCAAGGAGTACCATCTTGCATAGTCCAACCTTCTTCAGGCACCTTCTGTGCAGTCGCAACCAAAGCATTGATCTTAACCTTAAACTCCTCATAATCTCTCTGCAACAACCAACCAACCAAACAAAAACAAAAAAATACTATTAACGTACCACTAAAAGGGCATAGAAACTTATTATGTACACAAAACAAAAAAAAAACCTTCATGGCTCTCCGTTCCCTAACAAACGCAGGATGAACTTTATTCTTCAAATAATCCATCTTATGACAAAAGTACCACTCAGGAGCCCGAGGCTCTATGCTATACTTCTTACAGAACGGTACCCACTTCCTCGCAAACTCCGCCGTCTCCGATAACGCCTCAAAAGTAAGCATGGCAGCACCATCGTCGGATACGTAGCAAGCCACTCTATCCACAGGGTAATCAACCGCGAGGATAGACAGAACAGTGTTGGCAGTGATGAGCGGAGGCTCTTTTAAAGGATCCACCGTGGACACGAACACGTCGACACCGGCTAGCTCGGAGGGTTTCCCTTCTCTCTCGTATCTCAAAGAGAGACGGTCCAGGTAGGTTTCTCTCTCTATGGGATACCACTTGGGGAACTGGTCAAGAACCCAAGAAACAGCGAACCATATCTCGCATATTACTGAGGCTAGCCATAGGGCGTAAGCGTCTCTGACGGGGTGGAGGATACGGTAGTGGAAGAAGAGACCGAGGATGGCGAGACGGAGGATGATGAGCATCCTGTAAGGGTTGATCTTGCTTGATTTTATAGGTACTTTCCTTGACAGTGGCTGCCTTCCTTCATCCATCCTAATTATTATACATATCAAAAAAGCATTTTAAATACCAAAAGCAAAAAAGGTATGAATGAAACACGGACAAGAGATCTTTTACATGGGAATCTCAGCATTATCAGACTCAAAGCTGGAATTGTCTCCGTCGTGTTTAACCATCTCGAATTTCTCTGTTTGCTTCTTCTTCCATTCATCCATGCGATCCTTCCAGGCGACGCTTCCGTATCCGTAGACGGCGAGGTCTTTTTGAGGTACCATTGGTCTTGGATGTGCTGCTGCTGTGTCGGTATAAGGAGGTTGTTGTTGATGAAACCTATTGACTTGGGAAGGTGATGGAGAGACAATAAGAGCATGTCTATCTGAAGATATCTCAACGTCCTATTAAAACCAAACAACAAGATGAGCCAAGGGAAAGAAAAGTAGTTGGGGAGGAAAGTAAGAAACCAAAACCTCATCTCCATAAGTTAACAATGGAATCTGAGAGCTATGTGCAGCAGAAGCCAAATCAAACTCCGAGTTGCGGCGAGAGAAACCGTCGGAGACATGTTCTGATCCAAGCCCGCTTTTGTAATCGAACTCGAAGTCAAGATCATCGATTCCATCATCCTCTTCATCTCCTTCAACCCTTGGACTCCCTGAGAATAACAATCCATCAACCTTTCTACTTAGTATCCATATATTAGTCTTAAAACCAGTTTGAAAGAGTTGAAGGGTGGTCGGTCACCTTTGATGCGTTTGTAACGGGTTTTGCATTGGGGACAAGACTGGTTGCCCTCGCGTCTCTCGTACTCGTAGCAAGTTCTACAGACAGGGAAAGCACACTCGTTACACGCCACGAAAGACTCTCCATCGTCTGAGAGCTCTATCTCATCTCCACAGATTTGGCATGACTGTCCGCTTAGTTCTTCCACTGAACGTATCTGTAACAAAGAGTAGTTACTAACACATCAGACAGTAGCAGAGAGGCACACATATATATGTCTGAATTTAGCTTAACCAAATCAAATAAAACATAGAATGTAATCTCAATAAGGACAACATGACTCACTACTCACTATAAGTTAACACGAAAGTTTTGTTCTTTCAAATAAAGATTTAGAATTTTCAATCCCCACCGACACAAACTATCACTGCACATGAAAAAAAAAACCTAATCGAATTTTGATGAGTAGATAAATGTAGTAAAACCCAGATCCAGAATTAAGAGGAAAAAAAAAAAAGGCACGACCTTTACATGGAACAGTAAAATTGAAAAACCAAATGGGTACGGACTACGGAACAGAGAGAAGAGTAGAAACAAAAAGAGACAAAAAGGTTCGATTTTTTTTTGGTGAAAAGCTTACTCTGGCACTCTCGTCTGCATTGATTAGCACGAACTCGTTCCTATTGTGAGAACCGGCTATGAGCCGACCACCAGTATTCATAATCCCCTAATACAATGGGGCAGTCTAAAGATAACAGAGAGGTAGCTTCGGAGTTTCTGCAACCGGGGTCTAACTCGAGAGAGATCCAGTCGTTTCAACTCCCATGCAAGTAAGCAGTTTCAAAGAGGAATCTCTCAGAGAGTTTATAATTAGAAGCAAATGAAGAAAAAGGTTTAAAAAAGGAAAGAAAATGGGATTGGGGAGGGGAGGGGAGGGGAAGCCGTGTGAAGAAGGTGTGTGTTTTGATTGAAACAAGGTTTTCCTGGTTATTCCAAATGTAAGCACACACAGGTTCACAATAAATAGAAAAGGCAAAGAAGAGATTCAAGAGAGAGAGTGAAAGCAGAGCAGCAGCAGAAGCAGGGTAATTAAAGAGTGGGGCTAATGTACATTAAGCAGAAGAAGACGCGTACATGAGAAAGAAGACGAAGAGAGATAAGATGGATACCAGTAAAAGTGTTTGAGATTTTTCAATTGCAAATATCAACTGCCCCAAAAAAAAAGAGATTTTTTAACGAAAAATAAAAAAAAAAGATGAAGAAGAAAGTGTGGGACCCACAAAATATGTGTCGCTTTGGAAGTCTCTGTCATCCACTCCAATTGTCTGAAGAGTGAAGCGTCGGTAATTGGTAAAATGGAACACTGTCGTATTAACACATACTTAACCCTAGCGCTCATGTCAACTTTTTTTTTTTAATAAGTACTGTATTTCTTTAGAGAGCATTAAATTGAGGTAAGCAAATCTTACACCTACTAGTAAAAATAGTAATTACCAATATTTTTAAAAATGAGACCATAAAAACTAAACCGAACAATAATTTGGATTTGATACGATCTGGTTAAGCTTGGTTTTAAAAAATTTTATAAAGATTTATTTTTTAGTTGGTAAACTTAAAAAATAATTATAGTAAATAGAATACATAATTAAAATATATATAACCAATAGAAAATATATGAAATAATTCTTTCTTTTTGGTTCATCCGGGTTATACTTTTTCATAGTTTAAAAGCTTTTCATATTGTTCAATGAATTTAAAACTCAAAATTTGATCATGTGACTGGGTTCATGATTTGTTTAGCTATCGGTTCAATGTTAAAAGCACTAGTAATTACCGTATTTTGACGCCTTTTATTTTTCTCGGGAATGAAATACATTTACATATATTTTTCGACTGAATACATCTATCTTATTAAAGCTGAAGTACAATTTCGGTGTGTTTGGATACTTGGATAAAAGTATTAAAAAAATTTGGTGTGTTTGGAAACATGGATTGTAGTCTTTTTAAAAAAATTAATTTTGTTTGGAAACAAAGATAGTAGTATTAAATAGAAAAAGTAATGGGCTTAAGTTATTAAGTCCATTATAAAAGAATGTTGTCAATATATATAAGAAAAATACAATACAAAGCCCAATTTGAAATAACAACTCAAATTATGGTTTTTATATTTCATATTAAGTTTTTAAAATATAATATATATAATTATTTATATGATGATACATATTAAATATTATTAATTATATGATTACTTATATGATGGTACATATAAAATACAATTAATTATATGATGAAATTATACGATATATAATAATGACTAAGGATGGATTTACAGACATCCATACGGGTTTGGTTCTGATCGGTTCGCGTTTCGGGTTTTCGAGGTCAAAGATTTAAGTCCTATTAGGATGTTTCTAAATTTTTGTTTGAGTTTGATTCGGATCTTTGCGGGTTTGGTTTGAGTTTGGATAACCTATTTAAATAACATATATCAGAATATCTAAGCTTAACATATCAATTGGTTTGATTTAAAATTTTGGATACGAAATCAATAATTATTTTAAGTATTTTTGGTGATTTGAGTATACTTTAACTATTTCAGATATTTGTTTTTGACTATCTATATATATTTTCAAGTATTTTAAACCAATTAAAAAGTATCATTCTTGATCTTTTATATACGTTAAATATAAAATAATTAATATATAAGTATATAAATCTATTTTTAGATAAATTCAGGTACACGAATACTTCGGTTCCGATCTAATTCGGTTCTCTAACTAACAAAATTTTGAATAATTCAAATATTTAATCAATTTATGTTCAGGTTTGGTACTATATTTACGGATTGGTATCAGTTCTGTTTCTCAGATTCATTTTACCAAACTCTAATAATCATATGAAAAACAAATATCATCATATTTTTTAAAATATACATCCGCAGAGGTGCAGAGATCAAAGTCTATAATCATTTATTTTAACAACAAGCCAAATAAATATGTTGATTGAAGAGCGAATAAAACAAAACTAGAGAAATACATAGTTTACCAGAGACACTCTATGTGTCGAATTTATTATAAAGAAAATTTTATTAAAATAAATAAATTCAATAATTACAAACAAATAATATACTTCATAAAAGTGAAAAATAATATCCGCGCTTTCGAAGCGCGGGTCAAAATCTAGTTTACATATATTGGGCAAACATTGGATCACTCTTACATTTATTTCTCTGTTTTAGTTCTTCTGTCTTCTGCTTCATCACTATATGGAGTAATTACATTTTGCACGAACCATTTCAAAGTTTCACTGTGCTCATTATGTTATTCTCTTATACATATGTGTTTGGTTTTATACGTTTTAACCGTGTTTCTATTTTGTTTCATTCATTCCCTTACGTTAAAACACATAGTACCTAAATTCTCTAATTCTATTCATTAATTCTTCCTTTATTAGTTAGCAAAAATAAAACTCTTCCCTCGAAATAGTTAAAATTGGATCCACCCATCACTGTTTAACATTTGTCTTTCCTTATGTTATTGTACTGTTGACCATATAGGAAAAATGGCACAAGAGGAAAACAATGTGCACTTATTGAGACTATCATGTCACCTCGTATATATACTATACATTCATACGTATACATTTGCCGACAATCGACATATATGAATAAGTTGAGAAAGAAACATACCTATTTGACAGTGTTAGCTTAAAACTAAACGTGAAATTAAAAAGAAGAGAAACAAGAAAAACATTTATTAGTGGGTTAAAACATCATATGTCACATTCCATGTTCGACTGGAATTTGCATTCTACGTACTATTTTCTACAAATCCTTGGGCCACCTGCTCTTATGGAAAATTATAATTATAAACTGTCGGTGCCACATTTTTTTTTCCTGAAAATGGAGGAAAAAACATGTTGAAATTTAGCCAAAAATAATGTTGATTATATATATTATTTTTACTAATGAACTAGAAGTACGACTAATTTCTTATTGTTACTTCTCATATAAGAAATGAGATTAAGATTACATCTTCAATGGGAGGGGGGGGGGGGGGGGGGGTGGGGTGGTGTAGAACAAAATTTCATCAATTTAATTCGATTATTAGAACTATATATTATAGACTTTTTTTTTTTGAAAAGGCTTTCATATATATATATTATAGACATTGGAGTATGATAAAATGTAAATGTATATTATAAATCGATGTGCATGATGAAAATTGATTAGAAAGAGATCGAGGATGTTCACAGACTTGAATCGTGAGATGATTTAAAACCACTCATTTCAAGATGAAAAAATTGATGGCCAAACATAAAGTTTGGTTTGATAGGTGCTAACAGAGACACTTTTAAATTTAGCTTTTATTTATTTATTATTTGATTAAGTTTGTAGTTAGTACTACTGGATTGAGCTTGGTTCCAATGATTATTGGTTGTTACTACTATTATGTGTTTACTGTTTAATTAGTCTTGTAATTTCTCTTACAAATACTATGTTTTATAAGAGATATAAATGTAAATATGAACTCCTATAAGGGATACTTTCTGATCTGAACTAGATTGCTCACTTAAAAAGTTGCACATACAAACGAGCTGAATTACCAACCTTCCACCATGCAAACATTTTGTAAGAAATTATGATATTTTGTTGATAAACTCTGATAATCAGCAACGTCAAGCTGTTGGATAAATCCATTTGATAATTATTAAGACGTATGACCACTTGTAACTCATCGGATGCTTCCAGTAATAGTCCAAGTTTCACGAAAAAGTTGTTGACAATACGGTTTGAAAAGGACTTTACATTCCCAGTGTCTCTTTTTTTTTTAACACAAAGACATTCCTAGTGTCTCTAAAGATAACTAATGGACACGTTTATAATCTCTTTGAATAATAGTACTTAAACATAATCTCTTGGATAAACCGAAACACATTTATAAATTCATATCCAAAGAATCACCACTAAATAAATAGTTCATAAACTGGAAGCTTGCTCATGAGCAGGTATAGGAGGAGGAGCCTACATCAAACCAGCTTCTTCTGTCTCGGTGTCTTTGATTTGGCCGGCCTCTTGACCCTTGTCTGTGTCAGAACCACCGAGTCTCCGTTGTTCCCAGTTCAATAAACTGTACTTACACGAATTAAAAAAGTTTTAAGGAACTAATCATATCAACAAGCATTGCGAGCCACAAGCAGCAAGTACCAGCTGTAAACCGAAGACTTTTCCAGCAGTAAAACCTTTCTAACAATCAATGGCGTCTATGATATCTCCATATTCAATGAGACTGTTACAAAATAAAGTTGCATGTCAGTAGATGTACTTATATAAACTCTGATGTTTTTATGATGGTACACATCTTCTTCTATGCCAGCTAATGGGTCCAATCTGAGATTTCAATAAAAACACCAAGTGGGCTGGCTGATAAGACATTAAGTCATTAACCACTTCCAGTGGTCTTCAACGGCAGGGGTTTGTACACGTTGAGAATCGATCAAAAGCATGGTCATCCACTTATATGGGCCCATAAATAGAAAGCCCGTTAGTTAAATGTGTGTAAACATGTATTTTTAGTTTCTGTGTGGCCTCCACTTGTTTTGGACCGACAATTCAAAGGCCCATTACACTATGTAATAAAAGAAAAAAACACTAAAAAAGTAAACGCCATTATTGAAAAACACACGCCTCTCTCTCTCTCTCTCTCTCTATAGCTGTTTATTCATCTCCCCAACCACAACAAACCAACTTGCTTTCAGGCTTTTCAGCTTCTTCGCTCTGTCCAGGACAAGAGCATCCTGATTAAAAAGCAAAATCTTCTTTTCGTTTAACTTGTGATTGGTTTTGTCTGAATAATATTTTTTTTCTTACCGAACAAAAAAAAAAACTTGCAGAAGAATGATGAGAAAGCAATAACCCTCCAAAACACATTTATTCTAAAGCCTCAAACTTTGGAATATTCCATTTCATCTTCCTTCCTTCCTCTGTTTCTGTTCTTTCTCTCTTCTCTGTTCCTCGTAACAGTAAAGCTTCATCAAAGGCTCTTCCTTTCCTGATTCCTATCGAATTTCTGAGTTCGAATTCATCAAACGATCTGTTTTGTAGATCTGGTGGTGGTGATTGATTACCAAAATCGTCTGCTCTGTTTTTCGATTTCCTTTTAAAGTAACGCTGCTCTGTTTTTGGATTCCTGTAAAGTAACAAACTTTGAGAGAGGGTTGGGGTGTGGATTTTTGTTTCGACCGTGATGGATTTGGATGATTTTCGATCGGTTATGGAGAACGCTGGTGTTGATGTTTGGACATTCATCGATACAGCGATCCTCGTGGCTTCTCTTGATTACGGTCAAGAGCTGAAGCGGAGGAGAGATAACATCGTCGAGCGTCTCTACGCGACGTCGATGGCGAACAAGTGTAGGAACTGCGATTTCGGAGTCGGAGGAGGAGGAGAAGCAGTGGTTGCGAGGGCTAATGGGAGTGTTCACGAGGAGGAGGAGGAAGGGGAAGAAGAAGAAGATGTAAGAGAGAAAGCCGTTAATGATGGTGATGACGAAGAGGGTGAGGAGGATGATGGTTATGATCCGTTTGCTGGTTTGTTTGATGATGAGCAGAAGAGTGTTCTTGAAATCAAGGAGAGGCTCGAAGATCCTGATCTGGTCAGCTTCTTCTCTCTTTTGAATCTTAGATTGATTCAGTTTTGATAAGACTGAATTGTTTGTTTGTGTTTCAGTCTGAAGAAGATTTGGTTGAGCTGCTTCAGAATCTGGATGATATGGAGATAACATTTCAAGCTCTTCAGGTAGTGTTACTTGAATCGAATTCAAAAAACAACCCTCTTGCTTCTTCAGTTATTCATAGTTTTATATCATGTCTGGACACTCTAGGAAACTGATATTGGGAGGCATGTGAATAAAGTTCGGAAGCATCAATCGAACGAAGTTCGAAGACTAGCTAAACAGCTTGTCAAGTTAACGATCAGATTCCACAAGAAGCTCCTCTTGCTAAAATTCAACATGAACCACTACACTACTAATTCACCTTTTTGTATTTTGTTGTGTATGCAGAAAATGGAAGGAAACAGTGGATGAATGGGTCAAACTTAACCCGCCTGGTGATCTTGAACCTCCGAGTTTGATAGGTTAAAAAAAGAATCTCATTGGTCTTCTTTATCTTTCCCTAAGAAAGAAATTAGCTCAGATACAATCAATCTCTTCTTCTTCATTGTAGCTGATGAGGACTCACCGCAGCAGAGAGCAGCTCTCCGTAATGGTTACCGTCAACAGGTTCCTGATTTTGGGTATTCACCGGTTCCTCAATCTCAGAGTAAGTTTTGTTGAACTTTAATCTTTATATACATTTGTAATACAATCTATAAAGCTTATTCCTTTTCCGGTTTTCGACAGATGGGTATTCAAGTTCAAGCAGGAACAGTAACGTTAGTAGCGAGCCAGAGAGGAAGCCAAGACCTGTTGCTCCTCCTCCTAGGAGAGAGTCTCCTTCTCAAGCTAAACCTTCTCGTCCCATTCAGGTACCAGCATTGTTCAAACTGTATTCTAGTATCTTTCTTCAAAGTGTCTAGTGTCATGAATTTGATATGGGGATTATACAGAGGGAGAAGGAGCACAAAGAAATTGATTTTGACTCAGCTAGGAAAAGACTGCAACAAAACTACCGACAAGCTGAGAATGGTTCTGTTTTTTTTTTTTTAGTTTCAGATTATTTACTCAATTTGGATTGTTTAATGACTCTTTGTTTTTTTATGGTTTGAATGCAGCTAAAAAGCAAAGGACTATACAGGTGATGGACATTCATGAGATACCTAAACCTAAGAAAGGTGGATTTTTTCCAAGAAGAGGCGGCAGTTCTCAAGGAGGTGGTAGACACTGGTAAAATTGAGTATGAGAGAGAACAGAGAACAAAGCTCTGTTTTTGAGACACAAGAAGAAAGTGAAATCTTAATATGTTTCAAGAGTTTGGAGTTAAGTTGGTCGGTACACTTGTTTTCCATTTTGTTGTTACTTTTTCTTTAAAAAAAAACATCTGATTAAGAACATAATTTTCTTGGATTTTATGAATAATAGTTTCGAAAAACCAAGGTTAAGGTAATTTGTATTTTTTGTATTTAGCACAAATGATATATGCCTGTGTCTAATTCTTTATAGAAAATGAAATGATTTTCTTGGGAACTGATTCTTTTTGTTTAATTCCAAATAAAAGGTTTGACCATTTTAATGTTATGTTTTCGTGCAGATTCACGGGTTGCTGCAATTTTTTTATCAATTAATGTAAATTCAATTTCTGATTGGATGGGTCAATGCCAAATCCCCGAAAATCTTTGGATGTGTATGTCGAGCTTATCTTTTAGTTTATCGTATAGTTTAATCTCAGTCGATATAAGAAACAAACGGATATTTCTTTTTGACTTTATGCTAAAGCCTTGAGACTCGCATAATGAATGAGACACATTTTTATTATTGATTAACCGAATCATTGTGGGTACGCATAAGCTGTTTTGCTTAATTATTGTTTTATACCGGGAAATAACAATAATTAATTTTAGCATCTTTAAGGGAACGAGACAAAATTGCCTTTAAATAATTAGATAATTTCCTTTGTTAATCTATTTTGAAGTACTTTTATTGATGTTTTCTTTTAGTTAAGTGTCCACTGTCCATTGAGAAGAGTCAAATGGCAAAAGAATAGTCCACCAAGCATCTCCACATGCACTCCACAATTTCACTATAAACTTTTCTATTATCCTTTTTTTTTCTTTAAATGACATAAAAAGCAGAATATGGTTTACTAAACTCCATTTTAAAGGAAGTTTATAAGCAGTTAGCAAGAAAAAAGGTATTACATTAGATACTAATTTTGATTAGTGCTTGTTGACGTGTTTAACACCTACTTATAAGTTATAACCAAAACCATATACCATCCTAGAAGTCTTAATCTCTAGAAGTTTAATTAGTCGAAATAATGTTTAATTTATCATATCATTCTATCTCTCCATGGTGGCATGATAAACTCTTGGAAACCACGTGATATTTAAACTATTTAAACTTAGAAACCACATAGCATAATAAACTACTAATTTAGCAAGCAACTGCCAACTGCAATTCGATAATGGAACCTTCATGGACACTAAACTACACTTTCAAGTTTGAACCAATCCGACCTTATTTCGCATTAACCGGATTTGGTTTACCATAGACCAAACCGGTTTCTACGATTTAAGGAAAACACCCCCTTCCTCATTGGACTTGTGGCTTTGGCTTCCTAATGTTGTTCAGTGTTCACAAGCTTTCTCCATCTTAACTTCCCCATCTTCTGTTGTGATTTGTACACTCCGAGAATAGTGAGCTCAAACAATTTAAAGCATAACGCTGGCCATGGTTAGAGCCATTGAAATTTTGACACAGTGTGTTGTTTGCGGTGTTAGGTGTAATTTTGATACAATGTAATTTGAACTCATGTGAACTTTCTTTTTTGTGAATCGGGAACTCAATACCATATCCAAGAGTGTTTCTGGTGTAAAGCATATGACAATTTCTTTGATTTACATCATTATACTCGATTCCAAAAGATATAGTTATCCACAAAGTGCCACTTTGATAATCCATGTTTTCTTTCGTTATAGTATCTATCACGCTTAGGAAAAACTGGTATATCAAGTCCGAATAGAAAAAAACAGGTATTGTAGTTAATAACTTTGCTAACTAGTGTTTGCTAAAAATAAAACTAGTACTAGTACATGTTAATTGTCTGAAATAAGCATTGTAGTTAACAACCTTACTAACGACTACATTTTAATTGGTGAATATAAATAGTAAAGTTAATGTTGGCAACAAAAGCTTTCTGTCAGAACTATTTAAACCAGTTTGTGGGGCTGAGCTACAAAAGAAAACAATGAGACATATTCTTTTGAAATTGCATCGAGAAACGAGTTTCCATATGAAGTGGTACTGGAGGCTTTATTATTTGATTAGATTTAGATCTAGTGGACACCTGATTAGCCTAATCATGTTTAACAAACAAAGCAAAACTCGTGAAAACACAATTAATTTAGTGGTAATTAATATATAGTATAGGAAAGTACAAACATATGTAATTTTTATTCAATAAAACAGATTATTGGACAAAGTATTAAGTTTTTTTCTTGTAATAAAATCTGTAAGATTAAATCTATAATTAAGCTCAATAAAACAAGTTTTATATCCACCAAAAAAAATTAAATCACTAATTTCAGTTTTACAATATTGTATGGTGTATGGTGGTGGTGGTAGATTGGTAGGATGCTAAAAGATTGGATAATGAACCAAAACTGTCGATTCTCCTCCCCATAAAAAATTCACTCTCCCCCAACTATCAAAATCTCTTACCTTCTTCTTCTTATTCGTTCTCAAGTTTCATTTGGTTCGCTGCCGACTTTGTGACATCTGGCAATGTCGAGTAAGCTTATCCAGCCACCACCACCAATGGCAGCTTCACGAGAAGCAATCCCAAGAAGAACAGGAAACGCGAAGATGTTACTCTCTTTCAGCGATTTCAATAGCAAAACGCTGAGTTTTAGTGACAACCCGTTTCGTCTCAGGCCCATGTTCATCGGAAAAGTCACAGAACAGAGCTCTGCTTCCTCCCCAAACGAACAACAAGTAGATGAAGAAGAAGAAGAAGAAGATATTACTGTTCCACAGATTAAAGAAGAGCTCTACGAAGCTCTCCAAGGTGAGTTTAGATTCAAATCATTTCAAGTTCAGTAGGTATGGTGCAAAAGGTTTAAGAGTTTGATTTCAATGTTTTTTGGGGGGATGATGATGATAAAAGGGATCAATAGAGGGGTCTTCGGAGTTAAATCGGATAAAAAAACAGAGATCGAGCGTCTGGTGAAACTATTAGAATGTCGGAATCCGACGCCGGAGCCGACCGGGGAGTTAGACAAGATCGGAGGTTGCTGGAAACTCATTTACAGCACAATCACTGTGTTGGGCTCCAAAAGAACCAAGTTGGGTCTTCGAGACTTCGTCTCTCTCGGAGATCTTCTTCAACAGATCGACATTGCTCAGGTAATAATAAATCAAAAAGCGGATTCAGACAGCTTTTCCTGGTAATGATGGCGTTTTAATTTATTCTTTTTATTTTCTTTAACAAAGGGCAAAACAGTCCATGTGTTGAAATTCGATGTCCGTGGATTGAATCTACGCGACGGCGAGTTTAGAATCGTCGCCAACTTCAAGATCATATCTAAAACGGTATGTTTACAATTATAAACTTTTTTTTGGCTTTTTATGGTTTTAGATTTGCGTTTTGATGGATTAGCGTTTGTGTGTTTGTAGAGTGTTGAGATTACTTATGAAAGCTCAACAATCATGCCAGATCAGTTGATGAATATTTTCAAGAAGAACATGAATCTTCTGCTGGGAATCTTCAACCCTGAAGGACTATTTGAGATCTCGTATCCTTTTAATTTAATTATAAAACGTAATCTCATTAATAATCTTTTTAAATCTTGATTCCTTGATTCTGAGAACTTTGGCAGATATTTAGACGAAGATTTACAAGTAGGGAGAGATGGAAAAGGGAATGTGTTTGTATTGGAGAAAACAGAGAAACCCTAAAAGTCTTTTATACGAGAATGTCTACTTCATTTTTTCAAACTCATTTCTATAAGAAGAAATGCTTGTTCCTCAAGAAAGAAGTTCAACGTTTTCTTTTGTTTTGTTATTTTCTGTTGAGACATTTACATGTTCTTTCATATTATTTAGGGTAGGTGGATCGCTTTAGCTCTTTTCTAAGTGATTTTTGTCTTGAGAAAATTTGTAACGATGTATTGAAAAAATTGATAGCTCAATAATACTGTACAAGTAATTGGATTGATCTTATTCAAAATGGTTATAGATTGCTTTTTTTTTGCAAACATTTACTTAGCAGAAACCAGCTTATCTTTTGTTTTGTTTTGTTTTGTTTTGTTTCGGGCACTCAGACTCTATGCTTCTTGGTTCCTACTTCATATTCACTCTCGATAAAGAGGGAAAAGACACTGAACTTAAACGATTAGGAACGAGGAGAGTACCTTGAGAAAAGCTTAGTGTATGCAATGCGAACTGGTAGAGATTAAGCTGTGCAAATCTAGATTTACAGGTCATACAAACTTAATGGAAGTAACCAATCCATACTCAACATTTTAGACGAGAAAACTAATGTATTGTTCTTAATTCTTATGTCGTGCTGTAACCATTTTTCCCTCTTGCATAAGAACTAACAATAAGGAAGGATAGTAAGGACGTATTAGCTCGAATTTATCTCCTCGTTACTGGTTTCAGTTGGGCTTAAACTTAAACAGTATTGGACATCCTTACTTCTCCTTTTAACAGTTATCAAAACATAGGTTGTTTTGGCCCAAAGCTTATTATTGACGAAGACGTTATTAGATTCTTTGGAAGATTCGTTAGGAAAGTACAAAAGTGTACAGTTGAGTAATGCATCACACTCGATGAATAAGAAAAAGAGACAGATAAAGTCGGTGATTCACTGATTCTGTCCGGCGGCAACTACACATTTAATGTGTGTACATGAGTTGTTCTTTTTTTTTTTTTCCCACCAAGTTTTATATTAATAAAGGGCCAAGGCCATAACACGGCCGAAGCCCATGGATTACAACAAAAAGCTAAAGCCCAAAGCACCACATGCTAGCATTCAAATTACAAACCGGTCCATAGGCCCAACCCAAAGAAACCGGTCGGTTTTGACCGATCCACACGTCAGAGAGGGGAGACACGTGGGTGAATCCTCACCGTCAGCACGCCAAAGCGTTGCCCTTGCCTCAATCTGACCGTGCCCGCCACAAACCGCCGCCGGAACACCACGAACCACCTACGAACTCGATCGCCAGAGCTCAGAACCGCCAAGCCTCCAAACGACCCAACACCGTTCTTTACCGTTGTCTTCACGTCGGAGAGTTCAATCGAACCTCGAGATCTCCTCCGGCTTTGCACCACATCACACCCTAGACACGCGGATCTAGAACCATGCTTACTCTCTTTTAAACTCGTCACCTCACCGAAGCGTTTCCTCGTCTCACGAGATCTCCTCCGCCGTGACCAAACCCAAACTACACGGCATAAACGCCGACCTTTACCCAAAACGAAACCTAGTAACTTTCACCCAAACGAACACTGGGTTCCAAAGCGGCAGCGCAGAGCTTTGGTAGCCTCCGCTCTCCGTAACCAAAAGCCGACGAAGGTGGATCTAACGAAAACCCCTTCCTGGAAGTTAGATCCGGTGACTGTGGAGCTAGATGAGCCTCCATATCCCGGAAGAAAACAAAACCGACATGCAGACATCTCTCTCTCCACCGAAGACCTCGAGACGACAGTGTCTTTGTTCCAACACCGAAACATCGAAAGAGGTGAGGTCGGAATCAGAACTTGGACAAGGCGGTCGTTGAACGGACGGTAGAGAGAGCGGAGGAGACCAAGAAAAACTTGCTTAGAAACCGACTCCGGCGCCGGTATGGCACTCACGCGCCGACCGCGCCGGAGTCAAAAGAAAATCTCTCATGTGTGTACATGAGTTGTTCAATGGGTCATTTTTTCAAAGTATTCATTAAATATTTTGGGTGATTTAGTTGGACCGACCATTTCAAGTCTTTCCAACCGTAGGGATAGGCCTGGGTATTCGGGTCGTCGGGTCGGGTTCGGGCCGGGTCCTTTCTGGTCCGGGTCTTTCGGGTCTAGGAATTTAAGATCCGATAGGGTAATTTCAAAATTTCGGTTCCGGGTCGGTTCGGGTCGTACCGGGTCCGGGTCGGGTCTTATATAGTTGGATCCATTCGGATAACTAGAATTTATCGGTTCGGTTCTGGGTCGGGTTCGGGTCGGATTCGGTTCGGGTTCGACCTAAAAAATACCTAAAAATACAAAAAAAAATCTGAAAATATTAATATATCCGAAAATATTTGACATTTTATTTAAAATTTGTGTTTTTATTATATTAAAATGTGTATATATACTAAACTATGCAAGATAGAACAATAATTGGTTGTCTCCTAGTGGTTGACCCCTTTGCTTTTTAGACAAATAACCCGTCTTCGACTCTCCCATTGATTAATTTTATTTAATTTATATTATTAATTCGGGTATCCGTCGGGTTTCGGGTCGGGTCGGGTCCAAGACCGCTGATCTTCTACAACAAGACCCGATAGGATAATTTGATCGGGTTGGTTCCTATCCGGACCGGGTTTTTTCGGGTCGATTTCGGGTCGGGTCTTCGGGTCCGGGTAAAATGCCCAGCCCTACGTAGGGACAGACGGACGAGTAAAGTAATTAACTTTGTGATGTTATGTTTTTGACACTGTGGAAGTTCATCTACAAAAAAACTAACCAATAATATACGTTTCCTTCCACTTACAGAAATAAAAATAAATTGAAAACGATTGCTACTTGCTAGTCTTCATACGTATAATTTAGATTTGAAATGTTACTAGTTTGTGATGTATTGTGTATTGCCTGCAACCTGATACTTGATTATAATTCTCATATAAATGAATAATAGTTTCTAACGGCGAAAAGTAATTATAACTAGGACATCCAAACAATATTTATAAGGAAAAAAACCAAAAAAATTGAAACAACGACCAAAATATAATTTGATAATTCTTTTGCTTAAGGACAAAAAAAACAGCAATCACAAGCATCCTAAAGAGAAATAGAGACACGGATAGAACTAAAGTACACAGAGACTTCTTGACACAGCCAAAAGGTTCTAAAGAACCATATAACAACAGATAGTTTCAATTCCCATAATCAACTAGGGAAAGAGACTCGTAAACAGACTCACCACCACGAAACAGAGAGCATAGCCCTTAGAAGCACTTCCTGTGAACAATGGATGGACCCGACTCGTCGTACTCTCCCTTTGAAATCCACATCTGATTCAGACAAACAAGCGAGTTTAAGTTTCAATATCTTTTCACGCTTAAAAGGTTTTAATAAAGAATCATAAGTCGCTTTCTATACCTGTTGGAAAGTGCTGAGGGATGCAAGGATGGATCCTCCAATCCAGACACTGTATTTCCTCTCAGGAGGTGCGACCACCTTGATCTTCATGCTGCTTGGCGCGAGTGCCGTGATCTCTTTGCTCATACGGTCAGCGATTCCTGGGAACATGGTTGAACCACCACTGAGGACGATGTTTCCATACAGATCCTTCCTGATATCGACATCACACTTCATGATGGAGTTGTAAGTCGTTTCGTGGATTCCAGGGGCTTCCATTCCGATGAGCGATGGCTGGAACAGTACTTCAGGGCAACGGAACCTTTCAGCTCCGATAGTGATGACTTGTCCATCAGGTAGCTCGTAGTTCTTCTCCACTGACGAACTGCTCTTTGCGGTATCCAGCTCTTGCTCGAAGTCGAGAGCGACGTAAGCAAGCTTCTCTTTTATGTCACGGACAATTTCTCGCTCCGCGGTTGTGGTGAACATGTAACCTCTCTCGGTGAGGATCTTCATCAGAGAATCAGTGAGATCACGACCAGCTAGATCGAGACGGAGGATAGCATGAGGAAGAGCATAACCCTCGTAGATTGGCACAGTGTGAGACACACCATCACCAGAGTCGAGTACAATACCTATTAAAAACATCCAAAAACAAAAACTTTTAGCAAAGACATGTAAAAAAACTAAAACATTACATGTTATAAGTTGAGCACTAACCGGTAGTACGACCACTGGCGTAGAGAGAAAGAACGGCCTGGATAGCAACATACATGGCAGGGACATTGAATGTCTCGAACATAATCTGAGTCATCTTCTCCCTGTTGGCTTTAGGGTTAAGAGGCGCTTCAGTGAGAAGAACAGGATGCTCTTCAGGGGCGACACGGAGCTCGTTGTAGAAAGTGTGATGCCAGATCTTCTCCATGTCATCCCAGTTGCTCACAATACCATGCTCGATCGGATACTTCAAAGTGAGAATACCTCTTTTGGACTGAGCTTCGTCACCAACGTAAGCATCTTTCTGACCCATCCCAACCATGACACCAGTGTGCCTGGGACGACCAACAATACTTGGGAAAACAGCCCTGGGAGCATCGTCACCAGCAAAACCAGCCTGTGCATATATAAAACAAAGCTAAGAGGTCTGTCTACAGCAAAAAAAAAAAAAGATAAATAATAAAACAATCTTTAGACTCACCTTCACCATTCCAGTTCCATTGTCACAGACAAGGGGTTGAATGCCCTCACCATCAGCCATCTTTCACTGGAAAATGAAACCAACGCAATTAGATAAGCTCAACAAGTGAATGCTATGTATATCCTACGAGCTAATTCGTTTATTTTTTTAATTTCAAACAACACTGAATACATTAGTAAGAATCAGATTAAGCTGATACATATTCACGATTGATCAAATCAGATCTCGAAATTTACTTATAAACCATCATCTCCGTTTCAGATCGAAGTTATAAACCTAGATCAAGCGACGATTTAAACAAAAGGACGAAATCATTTCGAGTTATACAACTTCACTGAGCTTGAGAAAACGAAATGAAACGGCGATAGATCGAGCCAAAGCAATAAGAATCATCGAGAGATCCATAGATCTAAAACACTAAGAGATCGACGATTCATTCAGATCGATACAACCCTAGCAACCACAAACGAAGATACTAACAATCATCAGATAAAAGTGAACGCATGCTTCACAGATCTAGCGAATCGGCGAAGAGGAAGCAGCGATAAGTATAAGGAGTGCGAGCGATGAGTGGGAAATAAACGGATCTAGACTCACCTTAGCGAGGAAGAAGAAGATAACTCAGAGAGGACGATTCGAGAAGCAGAGCGGCCAGCAGCTACGCTAATGAAGTGAAACGAGTATTTATATGAGCGAAGATATAGGTAGGAGTATTTTTCACTCTTTTTCTTCTTTTTTTTTATTAATTTTCTGAAAATGCTATCGTGACTTGGCTTGACACTTGTTTTATCTCACGGACGCTTGTTTTCCCCGTTGGATTGTCGTAGGGTTTATCTCGACCGTTGATTTTGGATTCACTTCAAAGTGACTGATCGTTACGGCTAAGCTCGGCTCGGATTCTCTGTGGTTAGGACAGCGTTCAAACACGAAAATTAAATATTTGACAGCGACTGTTGTTGGAAGTGACGAAAGTTGACGGAGATATTATTATTATATTAGTCCATTATTTGGGGTCAATATTAGTCCAATTTTAAGACTGCTAAATTTCTCATGGTTCAAAACTATTTATATATGGTCTCTCTTGAAATCTTGATGATACGTTTTTCTCGTGGTTCAAAATTTTTAATGTATTTAAAAACATATACATACATTTATATATGTGTATACATATTTTAGATTGTTTGATCAGTATAGTCGCACAATCTGTTCTGTCCATTGGTACTATTTGGCAGATGTCCAAAACTAACGAGTTCAATATTTCAAACGCTAATCACCTTTTGGGATGTTTAAATTTATGAAAATTAATATTTGCAAATAAAAAAGTTTCATATACCACGTTGGAAGCATGTGCTAAGTTCATACACCCTTACCAATTAATAGTTGGAAAGTGGTCTTGATTGGTTGGCAGCTTAAATAATCAAAATTAGTTATATGACTTCTAATTTATGTGTCACATTTGATTTCCTAGCATTTTTTTTGTCAAATAACCTCGCTGATATAATTACAAAGACTGTTTTAAAAAGTGAGGAACTAACAAAAACAAAAGTAAATTCAAAGCTGTCATAATTTGTAGTTGTATTCAAAGGAAAGATAAGTTAAGTGTCCACTCCTCCCATTTTCACTTTTATGTTTGGTTGATTGCATATGCTGAGTTGCATCTTATCCTGATTAGACATGAAAATATCACTGGGTTCGTCAAAATAAACGGGCCGACTTATAGTGGACTGAGAGAAGATCAGAAATATATCTGAGATTCGACATGTTGCCGTTTTCGGCCCAAATATAAACCTTATCATCCAATGGTCCAACTATCTTCACGAGTTGTCACGTTCAATAACTCGTAACAGTTTACCAGATAATTAAAAGCCTTTCTTCTTTTAAACAAATATGTTTGTGTTAACAGTGGGTTAAAAGCTTTATCATATAAAAAGACTTGTAAACTCTTCAGAGAATTCGCGTTGAATCTGAAGAAAAAAGAAATTGAAACACATGTTCTGTGTGGTTGCGGTACCGTTCTTTTGTGTGCTTTTTAAGCTAAATGTAATTGTGTCTTTATCCGCGGAGGTTGTCAGAGTTTGACGTACGGTGATAAATTAACAGAGGTTGCGCATTTTCACATGATCCAAGTGGTAGATCATTGGATAGATTTCAATTTGAGAATAGTATTGTCATATAAATGTCATGTACGTATAGAGCGAAGTCGCAAATCATAAAAGCGATGTTCATGTATATAACATATATTTACAATATGTATGGATTATATACGATCAATAATGTTCAATCATTAACCAAAATATTGGGTTTTTGGAACGAGTATGTTCGTCGATGCGTGCATATGGATATGTTATAGATTTATAGGTAGTATATTACATTAATATATGTGATTCGAAATAATCGAGACCCTGTCCAGGCGGGACACACCGCACGTGTACGTGCACGTGGACATGAGTACACACGAATGCATGAACACATCACATGTCGCATATCCATCGTAATATACACTCTAGCATTTGTCACATCGTTTAGGCCATCTTTGCTTGTTATTTTATTCATTCCCACACGGATGCTTTGACTAATACAGCGTTGCAGGTCACCAAATTACAGTATCTATACTAAACTCATTACAATAAGACGTCCAGTACAAAACAAGAAATATAAGTCATGCATCAGTAAGTACTAATCTATAGCTCATGCGTTATTAACTTTTAATTAATGACCTAAACTAAAGACCTAACGATCGAGACAAGAAGCTAAATAATTAAATTCGAGTCAAGGACCCTCTTGTTCATGAAAAGTATAAATCATCACATGGGAGTCCAATAAAGTTATTCAAAGTTTGAATGAGAAACAAGCGAATATAATTTGATTTATTTTTAAAACTATGCAGAAAAATGTTCCAGCCCCATTCACTAACCCCAAAAAAACGTTCAAAGACCATCTGGAATTCTTAGGAGATATCACATCAAATCCGTTGCTAAATCGCATCCACGATCGACTACTCATGACATTATTCTACAACTTTACGAAAGGATAGATCCAAAATAATCAATTATTTGTATAGTTCCAATCTTAATCACACGCTTTAGTTATAACGTATACTTTTAGCGACTAACCATTCTTTCACGCACGAAAACACATTATTAGTGTACTTGAATGATTATATTTTATTTCAATATCATTCAAAGTATATGTTATAACTAAAACGTGTGATTAAGATTGGACTTATGCAGTTTAAATTCCAAGTACTGGAACTATTAATAGTATACCAAACGAGTCAGTAATTAGCCTGTATTTTGATTGGGACTTATATCTTAATAATTGTAATTACTGATTTCGATACAGTATATACCATCATCATTTCGGATCAATCAACGATTATAACTTAGTATGCGAGCCTTATGAGAAACTTAAGCATGGGCGCGCGCGGAACATTCCTTTTTGTCAGAAAATCAAAAAGAACAATGATTGTTTGTACTGCAAAAGACCCTTATGTCTCCACTTTACAGTTACGTACATGCACCATCTCAATGGATCTAGCCAGTTCCAATACTAGAATCTTAAAAACAAAAGCTGGTCTATCCATATCATTGATTTCCCAGAAATAAATCGAACTAAAATCCTACTTACATCCGTTTAAACCAATATTAAACCACAAAACCTAGAGAAATAAAAAGAGACTGGTTACTTAAATCTTCTGAGGGTCAAGGAGAAGATCGAGTCGTAGTAGTACTAGCTAAACCGATGTCGTTATGTTTTCTTGAAGGACCAGAAGCTGGAACCGGAAACTGACGTGGCATGGACCCCAAGAACTGTACACTTTTGTGATCTTGTACTTGACGAGTGTGATGATGATGAGGTGGTGGTGAAACTACGTCGTTTTGCTCCGGTGGTGAACTCGTGCTAAACAAGATCGTGGTTCTTGCTCCACTGCAGCAACTCAAAAGGACAAAAAGAATACTGAGAATAAGTGTTGTTTTCGTGAGTTGATTGGTTCTTGATATGGGGTTTCGAGAAGACATATTTGATGGATTAAAGATTGGAGCCGATGACGGGAAAAAAGAGAGCGAGAGAGAGTGGGAAAAGATTTGTGTTCGAAGCGTTTTTGAGTGGAATTGTTTAATACTATTTAAAGGAGTTTTTGGTTGATGGGTGATGGAATGAAAAAGAGGAGGCTGTGAATTGATGACAGCAAGATTCATGGGCACGTCGAGAGAGAGAGAGAGAGAGAGAGAGAGAGAGAGAGAGAGAGAGAGAGAGAGAGAGAGAGAGAGAGAGAGTGATTGAAACAGTCTATTAGGATGTTGACTTATGGTTTTGTTTACTTATGGTTCTATTCGTATGTTTTTTTTGGTATAAGACCCTACACAACCTAAAACCATTATCATGAATTTACTAGTTTAAACAGTCTATTAGGTTGTTGTTCAAAAAAAAAAAACAGTCTATTAGGTTTAGGGATGTTGCAATGGATGGTCGATTTAGAAATAATAGTAAAATATGTTTTATGAAGTCTGCAAGTATTATTAAAATTGGTTCTGTATTTAGGAAGATTAAGGAATAGGAAGATTACGAAATGAAGTTGAAATGAAGTTGAAGTGGTATTAAGAATATGATAGTTTAAACAATTTTCGTTGATTTGTAACTTTTTATTGACCCACAACGAATTTCAAAAAGAATAGAGGAAGACTTCTTTACAGCTGTCTTTAATTAGGTTCACGAGCAAGTGTGACATATATTTCAGAGATTTTTAATTTTCTTTGAAAAATATATCTTTTTGTCGTTATTTCATGAGAATGACTAATATATTAGGATCCACCAGCAATGAAAAAGAAAGAGATGGAAATGGCATTAACGATAATTAGTGATGGGAAAAGCCTTTTCACTTCATGTTATGTCAAAAAGAAAACAATTATATTCATCTGCTTTAGTCCGATATTGTGTACAAACGATCTCTTACAATCAGTTGAGCTAGCTAACGCATTTGCATAGATGTTGTATACTTAGATATATAATATATTGACCTTTTACATAGACTGAGACGTGACTTGACGATAACTCGATACAGCAACCATACCACAGACACGGAACAACCAATTCTAAATCGTTGCCACAAAATATCATATCCACTCATAATTACCTCTTCGACATGTTCCACAGTGTAATCTCGTGGATTATACTAAACCATGCAGATCTAATAAGTTGTATCCTCTTTCGGGGCATACGTATATAAATGGAATGACCAATATTGCCGACAAGATGTTACAAGAATAGAAGGAAACTGAAAATAGAAGGCAACAACCGTAGTTATGTCAGAAGAACAACAAATGATAATCTAAAGCTAGCTTGTCCAAGTTCCTTTTAGCACTTATGTACAACTGTAGAGAGAACAAACCCATCTCTGACACTTACTAGTGTTATATATCATGAGATAATTTCAACATTAACGTTTTTTTTTAAATAATAAATAAGGGACAGACTAATCTATGTATTATTGGTTATAGAATTAGTGATAGAGTAGTTACAACTTTTTTGGTTTAATTGTTGTCTGATTTAAGAATGAAACTCTAATTCCTTTAATATGTTTTTGGAGAGCTTTGCGAAACAAGATATTATTTATTCTATACTCCCTCTCTGTGAATTTATCATCATATTGGTTAACAAGATTACCAATTAAAGCAAAACTACCACCTCTATAACTAATTTGATTAAATAGAATATTTTTATTGAAGATTGTGTTATTGGGCCCAAGATGTTTTTTTAAAAGCCCAGCCCAATACTAAGACAGTACACATTTTACCGTCCACACTCTCCCTCCTTAGGGTTCTTCTCTCCGATCACTTCTCCGACGCAGCAGGAAATGACAAACTTCAGGAAGCTCGGCCGGCATGCGGGTCACCGTATCTCCATGCTCAGGTACCCATTCTCTCCTCTCTCTCTCTCTCTCTCTCTTTTCCCATGTAAAAAAAAAAAGCTTTCTCCTTTTGATTTCGAAGTGTTTGGTTTCGATCAGGACACTGGTGTCTCAATTGGTCAAGCACGAGCGTATAGAGACCACCGTCACTAAGGTATTGATTCCCTCTTCCTTCCTCCATACAGTTTCATACTCTTAACGTTTGATTTCTGGGTTTATAGAATCTACGAATCTCCCTGCATGTAATGTAACTCAATTGAATTCCATCAGATTGATTGTTTGTGTCTGTATTGGTGAGAAAAGGAGACTCCTTTCTAGCACATTTTTTATTGTTGAATTTGCTTCTTTTTTTTTTAATTCACTTTGAAACTTGTCTATAGTGATTAGTGATCACATATATTGTGCTAAAGAAACGTTGTGTGTGTTTTTTTTTGGGGGGTAAAATGTTAAATTTTATACCAAGAGTTTTAATTTTTTACAGACATTACAGAGAAACACTGGTAGCAGAGAACGCAAGAAATTAAACTAACGTTGTGTGTTTTTGCAGGCTAAAGAGGTGCGTCGTCTTGCTGATAACATGATTCAACTCGGTAAAGAGGTATGTTGGTTGATTGATTTATTCTCTATGCCATTTTTGTTTAGATATATCATCCAGTGAAGTATCTGCTTGGTTGAAAGATATATAGTTTTTTTACTTCCATTAAGTATTTTACAGTTTTTGTATCTCGTTATCTTATAGTATTGGATAACTGCATCTTGATGATAACACTTTTATCAGGGCTCACTCGATTCGGCAAGGCGAGCAGCTGGTTTTGTAAGAGGAGATGATGTCCTTCACAAGATTTTCACTGAACTGGCTTACCGATACAAGTGAGTTTTCTTCAACTCTCTTGTGCCCATTGTTAGCTGTTGTTGCCTAAGCGCTTCATTTGGATTAATACGATTTTGTTACAGAGATAGAGATGGTGGATACACGAGATTGTTACGTACTCGCATTCGAGTCGGTGATGCTGCTCCAATGGCCTATATCGAGTAAAATTAGTTTCTTCTTTATCATTGCTACTGTTTACGTTAATGATCTACGTAATAAGTTACTGGTGAACTAAGTGGGGCATATACTTTGGGCAGGTTTATAGACAGAGAGAACGAGCTTAGGCAATCGAATCCAGCAACCCCTCAACCACCACAACGTGTGCCGTTGGACCCATGGGATAAATCCCGCCTCATGAAGCAAGTTGCTCCACCTAAGGAGGAGAAGATCTCTGATACCGAATTATAATGTGGAAAATAATTACAATCTTCTTTCTGCATCATCCACTATTTACCATAATATGTTTTTACCGAGGTAAACAATATATTTAGGCTTTTTGTTGTTAGTTCTGAACATTTACAATGGTGTCTTGAATGCATCAACAGTTCTCATGAGTCTTTTTTTTTTTTTTTTTTAATTTTGCTATCTTAAAACTGCAAGTTAAAGTTTAATCTAATTTCAATTTGAGTAAAAAAAAAAAGTTTCTCTTTTCACTTGCTTCTACTACAAGATCAGGTTTGAGTTTGTGACCACTCATCTCTTAGTGTGTGGCCCTGTGATCTACCAAAACAGTTGACTCATGTGTCTAGTGCATGGGGCCCTGTCAACTTAAATATCTTTAGGTGAACCACTTAAAAAGAATTCTAAAAGCATGATCAATAGTGGTCTAACAGGCTAAACCCTAAATTGGTCTAACTGCATCCTCCTGACTTTTCTACAGCCAACTCTCAAAAACATTGAAATGATGGTGATGATGATGTCTAGGCTGAACAAACTCTGCTTTAACGTCAAGCAAAAGGCATCAGATGCTTCCCAGCTCACAACTAGAGATTTTTTCTCCATACGCATTTTTGATTACATTCCAACACGCTAACCTTTGACAGCTACATACATACAAGTATAAGCAAAAAGGCCCAACCTTAAGAAATTTAGTTTAGATATTCTGAACTTTCAATTTATATAAACTAACGTGAATGCCAAGTTCTTAATCTTTTTTTTGTTCAATCTTATAAATTTTCTCAACTTAAGTACAATGGTTAAAACTTCTTATAATTAAAGCTTTTCCTTTAGTCATGACTTGATCCAACCAGACTACATCAAAGCCCACTCATCGCCTTGAATAAAGTTAGCCACCGAGTACACATGAACATGCTCCTCTGGTATCTCACTGCTCCACGAAACCCTCTGTGACCTATCTGATCCCAAACCCTTGTTCTTAGACTCTCCATAATACAGCGTCTGAAGAGCGAAATCCCCACTCCACGGTAGCCACCCATCAGGAGTTATCAAAGCCTCCATATTGCACCCTATAAACACAGTCCTCGAGTAGTCTTTCCACGGCCTCCCCAAGAAGTTCTTATGCACCTTAGGGTTAGCTTTATACAGCTTCATGTACTCCTCCGTCCCGTTTATCAAACAGTTCAAGAACACGAACCCCGTCGACTGCGACGGGTCAATTCTCCCATGTGCAGTGACAGCGTTTTTCTCGCCCTTCTCGGGGTTAAGCTGACGAGGTGCAATAAGGATCTCGCAGTCTTGGAAGACGCAAGCTGAGTTTCCGAAGATGAAGTCAACGTTCCCTTGGATACGGCAGCTTTTGTAGAACTGACGAAGTCCATGTGCGTAGAGTGTGTCTTGGTTCCCAAGAAACTCACAGTTCTCGAGCAGAGAAAAGTCGCTGTCTGATCTAAACGCCACAGCTTGGTGAGCGTCTGGTCCCGCCGTGTTTTGGAAGGTTATATCACGAGCCATGAATCCATCTCCTACCACTCCTATCACATCAAACATGTAACAGTTTATTATAATTTGTGTAATATTCAAGTACAATTGTCGTTTTAAAAAAAAAAAGAAAATTCAACAAATATTGACAAGAAAACACTCAATCCGTTCAATATTTTCACGCATTTCAAAAGAAATTTATGATATACTCCCTCCGTTTCTTAAAGATTGTCGTTGTGACATTTTTCACACAAATTAAGAAAATTGTTGAAATATATGTAAGTTGTAATTAATTATATCTCTTTAACCAATAGTATTTTAGATAAATAAAATTATTTATAAAATCAATGCAGTTTGCAATTAATTTTCAGCTAAAAATTAGTATAATTTACATTGGAATTGTAAAGTGACACTCTTTGTGTAACAAGAAAATGAGCGCATAGTGATTCTTATTATGAAACAGAGTGAATATTAATTAGCATACTATATAAAATACTTTTTGATTAATATAAGTAAAATAAATAAACAAGCTGTTTTAAACTGAAAATATTTTTTATAATAAATAACATTATAATATATACTTTCACGTGCCCAGTGCAAAACCCACATGATATTTATCCCCATCTAGCTGAATAAAAAGTATAAATGAACAAGAATTTTCAACGCTTATTGGTCAATAAACAAACATTACGTTGCTTTAGCATTAAAAAGACGTTTACTTCATAGTAGTAATAATAAAACTCACCGACAGTTGCAGTGTTGTACGTGGTCATCCCAGGCATCCCGACGTTCAAGGAACCCGTAATGACCGTTTTGCCCATGCCGTCTCCGACGAAGACGACGTTCTTCTTCTCAAACGGAACCCTAACGGTCTCCTCGTATACTCCTTCGATAATCTTGATAACGAACTTTCTCTCTCCGCTGTTATTTGGCGCCGCGTTAACGGCGTCCTGAACCGTCTTGTAACCGCACTCTCCGGTTTTGCAGACCGTCGCGTCTTCTTTCAAACCGGAAGGGAAGCCCAACAAAGCGCCCGGATCCGAGCCCATACCAGGCCCAGTCTTCTCCCAGAACCCGTCTCGCTCCGTCGCTGGGGGAGTCCACGAGGCCAAGTCGTCCCCGAAGTTATCGTACGAGACCATCATGCTGAGCGCGTTGCTGGTGACGTGGATGAGCACTCCGTCTAGAAACGACATCGTTTCGCCGACCTGCGCCGTGTCGTTGACGTACTTGAGCGCTGACCAGGTGTCGTACTGGTAGACGAGGGAGGCGCTCGTCCAGGCGCGAGCGTCTTTGATCCGGCCACGTGTCAGAGCGTAGTCAGTCGATAGGGTGCGGTGTTTGGAGTAGGAGAGGAGCTGGAGACACGTGTTCGCGGCGTTGGTGCGGTTTAGGTTGCCTGCGGAGGCGTCCAGGATGGACTTGAGTTTGGACTGAGCTGTTTCTAGGTTTTGGAGAGAGAGGGAGATCGCTGAGCGGATGATCTGGGTCGGGTTGGGATCCGGAGGGAGGAGACCCGGTTCGGAGAGGGAGGAGAGGCATTGGTCCGGGTAGCGAGTGGCGTTGCAGGCGAGACGGATCTGAGAGGCGGTAGACGAGGAGGGAGTGAGCGGAGGAGACTTGCGGTGGTGGTAGTGATGGTGGGGACGGGAGGAGAAGGAGGTAGAGGCGAAGAGGAAGAGAGAGAAGAGAAGGATGAGAGTGGAGGACATGGTGATGGAGTAGTTTAGAATAAGCCATTAAGAACGGTGTGAATATATATATGAGTATGGAAATGAATTAAATTCTTTTGGAATTGTGAAAAAGAAATTGGAAATTAAGATTTAAAAATGGAGAGAGATGGATTACAGTCACAGACCATTAGAGTCACGGGCGATGCGTAGTGGAACACTAATGCGATGATCATGCGCGCAGAGAGAGGATAGAGAAGATGAGGTTGGCATTTTGTGATTGTCTTTTATTAAGTACGGTTTGATTATACAAGAAAGGAGATCAGATTGTCCGGTTTAGATTTCGGTTTTTATCGGTTTAGTGTTTAGGTCTCAGAGTCAAGTCAACCTTTATTGATCTGACTTTAAAGTTGGTAATTGTTGTTTTCTTTATGGGGTCTCTATGTTTCTCTAATATCGACTCGTAGATCTTAGTTGTAAAACTTTTTACAATAGCATGACTCTAGTAGCTAATGTATTATCTATGTTGGAGTTAGCTAACACTAACCATACGTCTTAGTAGTATATATATGTTTTATGCCATTGGTACAACATAAACTGGAACTATATATGGGTTGCTTCCACAGACTTGGGAAGATCCATCTCAGGCAAACGCTGAAGTTGAAGGAGCTTTTGGTGATAAATGATCCAAGGTTAACTTTCTGATACTTGTTCTTTTTTATCTACTGGAATATATATGAATAATATCACTTGAATTTTGTTACCAACCTTTTTTAATTCTTGGTTACGGATTTGTAGTTGATGTTGTTTTGAGATTGGTGAAACACAAAGGAAGATAAGCGAGGTTCTAAAAGCTCATCTTGTGAATGATGTTGAGAAACATTTCCCTGTAAGAGGCTAATCTTTAGTAGTAGTAGAACAAGACTAAATTCTCAGGGTACACCAGCAGCCATTGGAGACTGGTTTAGAGATTACAAGATACCAGATTGAAAGACTGCCAATAGTTTACAACATAATGATCACAATGTGACTAACAGCATTTTTATTTTACAGTACAATACAATAGGTGAAGATTAGATAGTAGAGTTCAATACAAGTTATCTGAATTACATGCAAAACAACAAAATACAAATACACAAACACATACTTAAAGAAAAATCAAGCAGACATGCATCCAACACCACGTCGAGTGGTCGGAAAAACAAGAAACAGAGCACTGCAAACGATTCCGACCATCAACGGGAAACTCTCCATAACTTGATCCATCTCTTTCTCTTTCCCTGGAACCAAACAACCCGTGACTCTCCTGTCCGAAAACGCGATCGCCATAAACACCAAAACGCTCATCACCGCATGAACAAAGTCGTTAACCTTCAACTTATACCTCTCATCATTCACGGGTATCTCCGCTTCCGCGATCACATCTCCTCCGCCTCCGAACTCAGGCGGCGGCGGTTTCATGAACACGGCGAGTCCACGCGGCGTGACGAAACCGTAATAGATTTTCTCGTCGGCTGCTTTGAAACTGTCGGTGAAGTGGAAGAAGAAGCAGGAGGTCGCGCAGAGAAGGAGGAGGATATGGATCATGAGCGTGTTGATTCCGTTGCAGTCTCCGTCGCGGTAGATGGAAGGGAGAACCATCTCGAACATCAGGAGAGTTCCTGTCGGAAGGAAGTTGACGATCATCGATGTCTTTGAAACCGTTTTTTGAACTCCTTGTGCGACCATGCGGCGTTTGCGGCCTCTTCCTCCTCCGGCTGCGGCTCCTGGGGGAAGTGAAGGAAGTGAAGAGATTAACAAGGGTTTGGGCGAACGAGAGGCTGGTGATGGTGATGGTTTTTGCGGCGTGTAGACTCTGATCCCGACACTTTCCTCTGTTTTCTCCATCTTTTAACTTTTTGCGTGTTTTCTCTGTTTTTTTTTTGTGATTAAACAGTTTCTTTGTCTTGTGTGAAATGGAATGTGTCAGTTTATATAAACAGTTATGTTCCGTCGAGACTGTAACTGTTTATATTTATCAGAAGAAATGGTCTGTGGAAACAAGAAAAAGGGCAAATCAGACTTCACAGAGGAAAACATAACCGTTCTTTCTGACAGGGTGGGTAGAAGAAATAAAACGACTTGATTGGTGTTTAAACCGAATTTAACCGTAAGAAAATTGAGCCGCGTAAACCGTAATCCATGTGGAAAACCAAATTGATAATCTTCATGGATATTTTGAGAGCTATGACAGTCAAGACTCGAGAGAAGAGTGTAAGTGTAACATATACATACATAAAGAAGATAAAAGGGATAATGTTTCTTACAAATGAACAACATTTTTTTTCCCCACAAATTATTATCATCCATAACATGTCCTGTCTAATGCATTTCTGATATTCAAATCCAGTTACCATTTATTTTCTTTTCACACGCACTTGTCATTGGAAACAGAAGATAGTCAGTGTGTGAAAAAGATAAAATAAAAACTGAAAACATATGGAAAACCGTAATCCATGTGGAAAACCAAATTGATAATCTTCATGGATATTTTGAGAGCTATGACAGTCAAGACTCGAGAAGAAGAGTGTAAGTGTACAACAATACATACATAAAGAAGATAAAAGGGATAATGTTTCTTACAAATGAACAACATTTTTTTCCCCACAAAATTATTATCATCCATAACATGTCCTGTCTAATGCATCTCTGACATTCAAATCCAGTTACCATTTATTTTCTTTTCACACGCACTTGTCATTGGAAACAGAAGATAGTCAGTGTGTGAAAAAGATAAAATAAAAAACTGAAAACATATGGAAAACCGTAATCCATGTGGAAAACCAAATTGATAATCTTCATGGATATTTTTGAGAGCTATGACAGTCAAGACTCGAGAGAAGAGTGTAAGTGTAACATATACATACATTAAAAGAAGATAAAAGGGATAATGTTTCTTACAAATGAACAACATTTTTTTCCCCACAAATTATTATCATCCATAACATGTCCTGTCTAATGCATCTCTGACATTCAAATCCAGTTACCATTTATTTTTCTTTTCACACGCACTTGTCATTGGAAATATAAGATAGTCAGTGTGTGAAAAAGATAAAATAAAAACTGAAAACATATGGAAAACAGTAATCCATGTGGAAAACCAAATTGATAATCTTCATGGATATTTGAGAGCTATGACAGTCAAGACTCGAGAGAAGAGTGTAAGTGTAACATATACATACATAAAGAAGATAAAAGGGATAATGTTTCTTACAAATGAACAACATTTTTTTTCTCCACAAATTATTATCATCCATAACATGTCCTGTCTAATGCATCTCTGACATTCAAATCCAGTTACCATTTATTTTCTTTTCACACACACTTGTCATTGGAAACAGAAGATAGTCAGCGTGTGAAAAAGATAAAATAAAAACTGAAAAAACATGGCTTCGCCCGGGTTCGAACCGGAAACCTTCAGTGTGTTAGACTGACGTGATAACCAACTACACCACGAAACCAATTTGTTAACCAATTCTACACTTTTAAGATTCAGACACGCATTGTAATTGGTATTACCTAACCCGACAAAGCCCACGTGGTTTATTATTCACTACGGTTTGTTTTCTTCTTGTCCGAACCAAATCCTATACCTTTTTTTTTCCAATTTATTTGTTTTCTCCGTGGAGAAGAATAAAAAGAGAGAGAGAGCCAACGAGTGAAACGAAAGGCCACCACCGTTCTTCAATCTTTTCTTCTCCACAATGGCGGCCACAAGAGTGATTACTGCAGCTTCCGCCACCACCTCGTGTTTCCTCGCCAAACGAGCTTTCCTTCTCCCGGCGAAGAGATCATGCGGCGGCGGCGGCGCTCTATGCTTCAACAACAGAAGAGCTTTGGTGCTGAAATCGAAGCGACCCTTCTCTTGCAGTGCCATTTACAACCCTCAGGTTAAGGTCAAAGAAGAAGGTCAACCCGAAACCCTAGATTATCGCGTCTTCTTCCTCGATGGCTCCGGAAAGAAGGTACTACCTTGGTCTCTTACTTCTCCTTCGTATTAAAAAGCCAAAGCTTTCTTCTCTCTCTCTCTGTTTCGATAACCAACGTTTCTAAAAGTTTCTAACTTTATGAAATGCTTTTGATTCATTACTCTGTTCTGTGTTAAAGCTCTGTTTTTATTTGTTTTACCAAAATCCAAAAAGATTTGAACTTTTGGGTATATATCACATTGTTATTTGGACTACTCTGGTGGTTATTAGATATACATTGTGATTTTTTTTTTTGAAAATGCTTTTGATTTGTTACTCTGTTTTGTGCTTTCTGTTAAATGTTGAATAGTCATTATATGCATATTGTGTATAGGTTTCTCCATGGCATGATATACCATTGACCTTGGGAGATGGAGTTTACAATTTTATAGTTGAAATCCCTAAAGAGTCAAAAGCCAAAATGGAGGTTGCTACCGATGAAGACTTCACTCCTATTAAGCAAGACACTAAGAAGGGAAAGCTCAGATACTATCCGTAAGTGAGATAGTTTCCTTCAGTTATTCATCTAGATTCTTGAGGCTTATGCATCTTGGATATATCCAGGTACAACATAAACTGGAACTATGGGTTGCTTCCACAGACATGGGAAGATCCATCTCAGGCAAACGCTGAAGTCGAAGGAGCTTTTGGGGATAATGATCCAGGTGGGTGAACTTTGTGTGTTTATCTACTGGAATATGTTGTATGATATCTCACTTGAAATGTTGTTATCAAGCTTATGGTTCTTTGGTTATGGATTCGTAGTTGATGTTGTTGAGATTGGTGAAACCCAAAGGAAGATAGGGGAGGTTCTAAAAATCAAGCCTTTAGCTGCTTTAGCTATGATTGATGAAGGAGAGCTAGACTGGAAGATTGTTGCCATCTCATTGGATGATCCAAAAGCTCATCTTGTGAATGATGTTGATGATGTTGAGAAGCATTTTCCTGTAAGAGCTAATCTTAGTAGTAGAAGAAACAAGACTAAAATTCTCAGACCTTGTTTTCTGATCTTTATATAATCTTTGGTGTATGTATCAGGGTACATTAACAGCTATTAGAGACTGGTTTAGAGACTACAAGATCCCAGATGGAAAGCCTGCTAACAGGTTCGGTCTTGGAGACAAACCAGCAAACAAAGTAAGTTTACCTTTACAAACCAGCAAACAAAGTAAGTTTACCTTTACAAGTTTACCAGAGAAGCTATAACACTTGTGGTTTGGTGTTTTTTTCACAGGACTATGCATTGAAGATCATTCATGAAACAAATGAGTCGTGGGCTAAACTTGTTAAGAGATCAGTTGATGCTGGAGACCTTTCACTTTTCTGAAGAGTTAATTGCAGTGTTGTCCAATTCATTCTTGTTTCTCTTTCTTTCAAAAGGGATCTAAACATTGAGCTTTTGTTTTTCACACCATTGATGACTGAGAAATAATAAAAGATACATTATTGTAAAATTTATATTTTGGAAATCATAAAATGAAGGAACCTTATCTAGAAAACGTAACGTATTTTATATTGAAAATATTTTGCACATATATATACAAAAAAAAGGATTTGGGTATAAAATCAAATCTGAACAGAAGCTAGATTTGAGTACCTAACAACGCATCTTCTTCTCCTATTTGTACGTGATAGTGACCTACCTAACAATCTTTCTCTCATATGTGTTTCAAGTTTCCGTTTCACTTCTTCCTTCATTGGTTATTGCTGCTTCGTCTCTCTGATAACACTCCGAAACCGAAACAGAAAGACTTTAACGTCGCCTTCACGGTACTGCATGCGCATCTTTTTATTTTTCTTTTCTTTTCAAACAACAAACGATTAGGTTTCCTTGTTTTGGTTTGATTAGAGTTTAACCAAAAGATATTGTTGGTGAAATCCTGACTGATGTGTTCTTATGTTTCTCGTTTGTTTTATGTTTGAAACAAACCGTGTCTTAATGTTGTTTGATCACCAAATTAACTAAGTTGCACGTTGCAGATTAATATCAGAAGAAGAAAAAAAATGGATAACATCGCTACAGTGAAAGATGGGTTTAACCAAGTTGCTAAGAGACAAAAGCATTACCACTCCACTTCCCAAGCTGTCACCGACCGAGCTTTCGAAGGATTCGTGGAGTCACTGGTTCAGATCCTAAGGAAAAACGACCCCAAGACGGTTCTCACCGAGCTGAAGCTGAAGCTTGGATCTCTTTTACCGATGGACCAGCTCCAAGAGTCACAAAAGGAATGGAACACGAGTCTCGCCAAATTTGAGAAAGCTCTCGGAAAATCCGACCAGCCTGATGATATGTTTCCAGCCTCCTCAAGAAGTATTGATTTGGATCACGAGCTAGTGGACAAGATGCTTGTCGAGTATTTATACCGACAAGGGTTGTTCGAAGTTGGAGATTGTCTGGTTAAGGAAGCTCAAGTAGAAGCAGAGAACGAGGCTAAAGCTCTATCTCTCGAACTCCACCGAATAACCGAGCCACTGAAACAGAAAGACATCGAGCCTGCGATGCAATGGATCTCTGAGAACAGGGAAAAGCTGAAGCAACACGGTCAAGAACTGGAGCTGGAACTCGTGAGTCTGAAGTACTGGGAGATGTTAAGACAAGGGAAGCGTTGTGATGCCTTGAGGTTTGCAAGAGCTCACTTCCCGAAGTTTGCTACACTCCACTCTGGAAAGATACAGAGGCTTATAGTCGCTCTGTTATGGATTAAAGATCTCGAGAATTATCCTCACGCAGAGGAGGAGCTGTGTTGGGACAAGACAAGCAAAGAGCTGACCAAGCGGTACCACCATCTCCATGACCAACCATCTAGTTCTCCTTTAGCGGACGCGTTATCAGCTGGTATACAGAGCTTGCCTAAGCTTTTGAAGCTGGTTCGCGTGATGGGTTTGAAGAAAGAAGAATGGGGAGAGATGAAACAGCTTCCGGTTGATCTGGAGCTAGGGGATGAGTTTCGGTTTCACTCTGTTTTTGTGTGTCCGGTTAGTAGAGAGCAGAGTGATGAATACAACCCGCCGATGATGATGCCTTGTCGTCATGTTCTTTGCAAGCAAACGATCTCGAGACTCTCCAAGAGCTGTAGTACTCGGAGATTCAAATGCCCTTATTGTACTTCACAGACCACAGCTTCTGCATGCAGACAGTTATACATTTGAGAGACAGTTTGGTAACCTTGCTCAGACTCATCAGAAGTAGAGTACTATTCTTGTTTCAGCTCAATAAGTTAGAAATGAACAAAGACATTGATCTTCTCTTTTTAGTATCTAGGGAAACTAGTTCACAAGATATGGATTGTGGAACTCGGTAGCTAAGTTAGGGCAATAATCACGTGTATTCTCTATTTTGGTGTTTTATCATTGGGACTAGCTTTCTTTACTTAATTACTCCCAAGTAAACTTAAACGGTTAGCTGATAAACGTTTAAAACACGTCACCACAACAAAAGAGGAACATTAACGCAAGTTAAAACTCCAAATGAGTTTCGTTCATTACAAAAGCTTATTCCAGAAAGAGATCCATTTCTAAGACAAAGGTTTCCTTGGAACATAGAAATCAAACCACGATCTAACCTAATCTCTTTAACCCAAACTCACAAGAATTTAAGCAGACTCTTCACTTCTTCACTTCCTCGTAGTCAGCCTCTGGAGTTTGATCACTGCCTCCCTGAGCTCCTCCTCCTCCTGGTGCTGAATCCCCACCAGAACCCCCACCGGACATGTGCTCTCCTATCTTTGAAACAGCTTTGTTCGCCGCATCGATCTTGGCCTTGATCTCATTGACATCATCTCCAGACGAAGCGGTCCTCAGATCCGCAATAGCATCTTCGATCTCCTTGGCGACTTCACTTGGGATCTTCTCTCTGTACTCACCGAGGCTCTTCTCTATGCTGTAGATCGTCGTGTCGGCTGTGTTCTTGGTGTCGATCAAGTCTTTCCTCTCTTTGTCTTTCTGAGCGTGCAACTCTGCGTCTCTCACCATCTTCTGGATGTCGTCCTCCGAGAGTCCACCAGATGATCGGATTGTAATCTGTTGCTCTTTGCCTGTCGTCTTGTCCTTGGCGGAAACAGTGACAATGCCGTTTGCGTCTATGTCGAATGTTACTTCGATCTGAGGGATGCCTCTTGGAGATGGGGGAATGCCCACTAGATCGAATTCTCCCAGTAGCTTGTTGTCTGATGCCATTTCACGCTCTCCTTGAAGTACTCTGATCCCAACTTGCGTCTGGTTGTCTGCTGCAGTTGAGAACACCTTCAAGACAAAGAAACAAGAGACAGCATCATCTTAGTACAAACTTGACCAAACCAATAGATAGAAATGGGATTATCCATTAACCAGCAAATAAGTGTGTAATCATTTAGGAACAATTGCCATAAGAAGACCATTCCTTGCTAAGTAGCTATAGATCTAACTCTAATAGGTGCTTCAAGCTACCCTAGTTTTCTCTACTCTTATGTGATAAACTAGAACTGATCTTTCCTAGTTACTCGGTGACTTTCAATCAAAAGGACAAATCTTTACAAGCATACCTGACTCTTCTTCGTGGGGATGGTTGTGTTTCGGCCAATCAATCTTGTAAAGACACCACCAAGTGTTTCAATACCAAGCGAAAGAGGAGTGACATCTAGAAGCAGCAATTCTTTAACATCACCACGGAGGATACCACCTTGAAGTGCAGCACCCATAGCAACAGCCTCATCAGGGTTGACACCTTTACTAGGAGTCTTCCCAAAGATCTCCGCGACAACAGTCTGTACCTTAGGGACCCGAGTCATCCCTCCAACAAGAAGAACCTCATCGACTTCTTTAGCGCTTATACCAGCATCCTTGAGACAGTTCTTGCAAGGATCACGAGTCCTCTCGATCAAGCTGTTCACCAGAGCTTCGAACTTCGACCTAGTCAGAGTGATGTTGAAATGCTTTGCTCCGGAAGCATCGGCTGTGATAAACGGCAGATTAATCTCAGTCTGAGAAGTCGACGATAGCTCAATCTTCGCCTTCTCAGCAGCTTCTCGAAGCCTCTGCAGAGCGAGCCTGTCCTTCGCGAGGTCTATCCCTTCACTGGTCTTGAACTCATTCACCAAGAAGTCCAACAGAGCATTATCAAAATCCTCTCCTCCCAAAAATGTATCACCATTGGTAGCTTTCACCTCGAAAACCCCATTAGAAATCTCCAAAACAGATACATCAAACGTCCCACCACCAAGATCAAACACAGCGATCAAACCTTCCTTATTAGTCATCCCATACGAAAGCGCAGCAGCCGTCGGCTCGTTTATAATCCTCTCCACATCCAAACCAGCGATCCTACCAGCATCTTTAGTAGCTTGCCTCTGAGCATCATTAAAGTAAGCCGGAACCGTAACAACAGCTTTCTTAACAGACTTCCCCAAGTAAGCTTCAGCCGTCTCTTTCATCTTCGTCAGCACAAACGCTCCGACCTGACTAGGAGAATACTGCTGACCGTTGGCTTCGACCCACGCATCTCCGTTAGGCGCACGCACTATCTTGTAAGGCACCATCTTCATCTCCTTCTGCGTCTGCGGGTCGTCGAACTTCCTCCCAATCAAACGTTTCGTTCCAAATAGTGTGTTCGTTGGGTTAGTGACAGCTTGGCGTTTAGCTGGTGTCCCCACGAGAAGCTCTCCTTTAGGGTTGAAAGCTACTACCGATGGTGTGGTTCGAGCACCTTCAGCATTTTCAATGACTTTCGGATTCTACAAAACACACACAAAGGTTAAAACTTTACAAAAGCTCAGAAATTAGAAAAAAAACATTTATAATAAAAATCTCACCTTTCCTTCCATAACTGCAACACAGGAGTTAGTAGTACCCAAGTCAATACCGATGACGTCACTTCCAGCAGGCTTCGAGCTGAATTCATTTTAGAAAAGAAAAGGTTCAGAAACATAAAACAAAGTGTAAAGATCTTTGGTGTTAAGCAAATAGATGGGAAAGGTCAATTTACCTAAATGCCCTTGAGAAGCTTCTCCAGTTCTGACCACCGTTCAGTGATGCTTTCCCGCTGCTTTGAATCTGCAACAACAAAGACAAAATGATTGACCAGATCAGGCGACAATTGAGGTGGAATTCGGATCGGTGAAGATAGAAGAAGAAGATTTTACGAATTTGTAAGCTGACAGAGGAGCGGAAGAGACTTCACGGCGTCGAATCGAGCGGAGGAGAGCGGCGGTAGCCATGATTCTTTTTTTAAGAAATCAAGGGGGCGATCGATTGATTAGAAAAGTGCGTCGGTACGATTTAGGGTTTAGGGTTTTTGAAGGTAATTGAGTGATAAGAGTGTTGTGTTCGTTTCGGAGAGAGATTTGTAGAGGAAGAGAGAAGGTTCTAGGAGGTGGGGCTTCTCGACTGTACTGTACACACAAAGCTTAAGAGACGACGCCGTTTGGAGCTCAAAAAAAGCGTGGATCTGGTAAACTGAGTAAACGGACGTGCTGTTACCACGTGGAAGACTGAATACGAAAATATTTTCTACAAAACCGCTCATGTTGAGCCGGTCCGGTTAGGTGATAATTGATTAAGTAACTTTAAATATATGAATTATGATCATCATACAACAAAATTTTAATAAGGTTAGTTGATTTTTTTTTAATATAAAACTGCTCAGGTCATGGTACTAAAATTATAAATTAGGGTAAACAATCAGAAGAAAGATGGCCAGGAAAAAAAAATGAAAAACAATCAGAGATATTTATGGTAATTTACAGTTTACTAAGACCATTTTTATCGCAAGGTCCTTCATGCGTCCTTTGTTAGGAAAGGGACCACAAATCACAGAAAACAAGGGAGACCAAGGAGAAAAAGTTTTTAAACAAGGAACGTCTTTCGTCGTCCTTCACTATCGTCCTTCTTGTTCTTTTTTCGTCATTTGCTTTTTTTCTTTCAAGGATTTGAAATTGTCCTTGCGATAAAGATGGTCTAATAGTTTAAGTGTTGCCATGTTATATTGATGATACACATGCAGTTAGGTGTCCATCTTAAATATTAAACTATTTGTTTTAGTTAATGCATAAATTGTGGATATGTAGTTAGATTTCTCATATTTGTTCCTTATATTGATAATAGATTTCAAATCTTCTGTCAAAGTGATCCATTTGATGAATAAATTTAGTATTGTAAAAGTTCATATGTAGTTATATTTCTCATACTTTTTCCTTATATTGATAATTAATTTTAAGTGTTTTCTTCAAAATTTAAGAACGTCAACAAGGAAAGATATTATAAGTAAGATGAGCAAAAAGGTACTTTAAACTGTATCAGAATAAAGAGAAAGAGTCACATGCAGTTTAAGAACTCTGGGTGCAATAATAAAAAAAGTCAATCAGTTTTCTGCAGCAGCACTTGCAGCACTCAAGTCCACAGATAAATCAAGAGTCTGCAGAACAAAAAAAGAAGACACAGAAAATACTCAGTGTTCAAAATGTAGCGTCTACTTGTGAACCAAGAAACATATTGATGAGTTTATCATTACCTTTCCAGTGATTTTGGTGTACATCTCTAGTACATCCGCAACTGTACTCTCGAAATGTGTTGTTGCATCATAAGTCTAATAATAGACAGACACAAAGGCATTACATGTAAAGACCAGGACAAGATTTCTTATAATATATGATGTATTCTGATGTTCACTTACACCAGAGATGAAGCAGTTATCTTCTTCTTGTTGATTGGTAGGAACATATGTGTCATAAGAATGGTAGAAGATCTCATCTGTAGGTCCAAGCAATTCGATTCCAGGTTTAAGCTCTTCCTCTGGATTGTCAGTTTCAGCTTCTGCAGACACAAAAGCAATGTATTTGCCCTTTGGTGCCACGTTGTGAGCGTATGAACAACAGAACAAGTACCTACAAAGTCCAAAAATCTCAGAGGTTTCATCCTCATATGCTTAAATAGTTGAGTGTGCTATTTGATTATGATGATGTCTTACATGTCTGATTTGCGGCCGAGTTGCTTTTGAGGAAGAATGATTTGGACCGAGTGAGCATCGTTGGTGTCTGGAATAGGATGGCTCATTATACACACCGCTCGAGCCACCTTCCCAACTTTCTTAACCTGTAATACAAGGAAACTGTCTTAGACCCGTAAAGCAAGTAACCTTTGTAGGTCAAATGGGGTTTAAGGGTTACCTTGTCAGACAAGTAAGAAGGATCACAGACAAGTTTCTTGCATTTAGCAGTTTCTCCTGCGGAAGTGACACCAATAGCTTTTCCAGAGCTATCAAACTCAACCTGTTAGGCACAGACAATGTTAGAGATTCATGAAGTTCTAGCCATCTGCAATAACAATATATACATGGATCGTGTGTAACCTTGCATTCAGGCTTGTTTAGCATGTAAGTCCCACCATAAACAGCGCTCAAACGCGCAAAAGCCTGTGGCAACTCTCCTAGACCGTACAATGGGTAGATGTAAGGAGATCCTCCTTGGAACCGTGCCAAAGATTCCGCGTAGAGCTTCACCACATAACAATACAGTGACATTGAGATCAGAACATGTCCTTGTTGAGGAAGAATGTAAAACACTTTACCTTGATTCTCATAACAAAATCAATGGCGGGTTGATCCAAGTAGTCATCATCATTGTGAAGTGCTAAGGCATGGCCTATGAAGTCAATGGTATCATCTTCTAATCCATACTTCCTATTTAAAAAAAAAAAGAAAAAAAAAAAGAAAAACAGAGAGAGTCAAAGCTTGTATGGCAAGAAACTATGATGAAATGATTTGATATGTGTGAACATGTGTTAAACGCACGAGATTATCTCTCTGGCAGTGACTTTGCTGAGGTCAAGTCCTTCGTGAGACTTGGGATCCTTCTCATCGTAGTCTTGCACATAGATAAAGAACTTTCTCGCACGTCGTTTCTCGAACAGACCCATCAATGGCGACTTTAGGGCTTCCACATCAGTGGCTGGGACTTTATAGATCTGAATTTAAAAAAAAAAAAAAAACTGAGTAGCTATCTTGTTTTTAAAAGGTAAAATATACTTGGTTTACTACCTTGCCCTTCTTGTAGACGAAGCTACCATCAACGGCTTTGAAGTTAAGGTACTTGGTGACATCGGTGTGAATAAGGGTTTGAACAAGGGTTCCATTAGCCATTATGAACTGCCGAATCAAGGAATCATCATCTCCATTAATCGATCCACATTAACATATATGTGCATATTCTGATATTTACATTCACATATGAATTTCTATATAAAGTACCTTTGGGATCATATCGACATTGTATTCTCTGATAGCTCCAAGATTTTCTTGAGGAGTGTCACTTCCCCTGAAACGCTTCCATAGCTGAGTGAGGTTAAGAGAGCTTGATTCTCCTCCATAGTAGTCGTTTCTATCCATGTGCAGTACCTATATAAGTTATTTTATCATGCATGTGTTTCCAAAATAACACATTTCAAAGGTTAAAAAGTGTTCGTTGGATCATTATATATATTTCATCTTTAGGTACTTTATAGCACATTCATAACTATATAAAACAAAAGCAAGAACTAAGCGTAGAATTTAATTAAGCCTTATATTTAATGTAATGCACAAAAACAAGCTGAATTGTGAAGGATAAAACCTTGAGGCCATCGACAGAAAGGAGACCACTAAGGATACACTCCTTGAGACCAGTCCCAAGAACAATCACATCATATTCTTCATCCATTGTTGTTATCAATATCTATCTCTATTGTTGATCTTCTTTAAGTCTTCTCCGATCTCTAATAGATTATGATTGAGAAAAAGGTGTGTGGTAAGAAAAGAAATAGAGGATGATGTGTGGCTGTTAAACCAGTCTTACCACCACCTCCGATCTTATCGTTTAACCCCATTTGAGAATTTTTCTCGTTAATTATTATTAAAACCGTATTGCTAGGTAAAAGTATTCGGTTTGCTATGTATAAAACTGTTAAAGGCACAAAAGTTTACTATATTTATACGAACAGATTGGCAAAATATGTCCTGATTACAATTCTGTAACTTTTCTTTTGTAGATTTGTATGAAGATCATTATTGAGCACATTGTACCTTTATGACTTTGATGACAAATAATATGTAACCTATCTACAATGTCAAAGGATCTAAGTTGTTATATAGATTACCAGCCAAAACCTAAACATTGTTTGTTTATTTTTTTTTCTTCTAAAAGTGCCTTTCATGCTTGCAAATTTGCCAGAGCTTTTTAAGATACATATAGAATAGATCAAACCTTGATCTGATTTATTATTTATTATTTACTTTTTTTAAAAGGATAAATAGTTAGATGACTGTTTTCAAGATTAGTTTCTTCGAGTTTACAAAGTTTAAGCATTTTCTATAATATACGTGTAACAAAACATGAACACGTAAACACTAAAACCTAAAATTCAACTAGATATACAGATAGAGCAGTTAAACGAACTTTTTTATTTTAAAAAGTCTCTCCACATTTTTCCCACCAACCTCCATCTATATTCTTCCTCAAAAAAACCTTTAAATAGCCATTCAAATCAAAGATATAATTTCATCACAAACCAACAACAAACAAACACACCACAAAGCAAAAGAAGCATACAAAAGAAAAAAAGGTTAACTTCTCACGCAAGCAAGCATGGCACTGATGAAGAAGAGTCTCTTTGCTCTTCTCCTCTCATCACCAATTCTGATCATCTGTCTTATCGCATTGCTGGCTGGTCCAGTTTCAGTCGGAGCTCGCCGGTTAGTGGAGGAGGTCCCTAAACCGGAGCTGCCAAAGTTTCCTGAACTTCCTCACCCGGAGCTACCGAAGTTTGAAGTTCCCAAGTTACCGGAGCTCCCTAAACCAGAGATGCCCAAGTTACCTGACCTTCCAAAGCCTGAGCTGCCCAAGATTCCTGAAATGCCGAAGCCTGAGTTGCCAAAAGTACCAGAGATTCCCAAGCCTGAGTTGCCTAAGTTCCCGGAGATTCCAAAACCAGAATTGCCAAAGATACCGGAGGTTTCTAAGCCTGAGATGCCTAAGTTGATGGAGACTCCGAAGCCTGAGGCTCCTAAGGTACCAGAGGTTGCAAAGCCTGAGCTACCAAAAATGCCAGAGATTCCTAAGCCTGAGCTACCAAAGGTGCCAGAGGTTGCAAAGCCTGAGCTACCAAAGGTGCCGGAGATTCCAAAGCCTGAGTTACCAAAGGTGCTAGAGGTTCCTAAGCCAGAGCTACCAAAGATTCCAGAGGTTCAAAAGCCTGAAGCTCCTAAGTTGCCAGAGATTCAGAAGCCGGAGCTACCAAAGATGCCAGAGATTCCAAAGCCTGAGTTGCCAAAGATGCCAGAAATTAAAAAGCCGGAGCTGCCAAAGATACCTGAGGTTCCAAAGCCTGAAGTTCCTAAGTTGCCAGAGATTGTGAAACCAGAACTGCCAACCGTTCCAGAAGTTCCAAAAGTTCCAGAGATTCCAAAACCAGAACTACCAAAGATGCCTGAAGTTCCCAAGTTGCCAGAACTCCCAAAGGTTCCTGGAACTCACTAAGCCTATTAGAACCAGGCCCACCCTATGATCTTAAACTACTATATCACACTTGTCTTGTCTTGTTTTGTCCATTTACAGAGATATACACTTGTGTCTGTCTATCTCATCATCGTTTCCTTAGTAGCCATACTTCTCTTTCTTTTTTGATACATGTTTTCCTGTATTCTGTTATATTTGTATGTTTCATACATACAAATTTCTTTGTATTTGATATACTTTTAATTAATGGATTGTGTTGTTTATTGATGATATATTTCTTTGACTTGCCAATGTTTGAACAATCAGTTGTTCTTTTTACACTGTTCTTTCTCAGTTCTTCTGATTATTCTTTCTGAGCTATGTGTTTCCCTTTCTTGTGTATGTGTGCTTCCAAATGAGGTTAACTCATAAATGCTTGAGAAGTTGTGTGTTCGTCCTATGCAAATGCAACAACTCAAAAGATTACAGATTTTCTCTTGCTTCCATAACAAGAAAAGAGAGAGACCAGCTAATTACTTGAGGAACATGGTAATTATGTTCTAGGTATTGGTTTGCCCGGTCAATAATCTGTAGTTGATAATCTGTTCTAAAGATAATACTGTTATGATCTAGCTAGCTTTTCTCATTTATATTTTGACTTGGCTAGTTTTGATTTATTTATTTTATTTTGGAAGTCTTATTTTCCGAAAAAAGAGCTCCAATAAAAGATTAAAAAGAATATTTTTTTTACTTAATGGAAATGATACTAGGGTTTTCCAAGGTATATAAGGGCTGCCTACGTAAAGTTGTTTTGTCGTTTGCGCAGACACTGTTTTGAGGCTTTCGATTTGTAGGGTTTTCAACAATCTGAACAATGGTTAGTCTCCTCGATCTCTGTCTCTCTCTATCAAATTCTCCTGATTAGATCTGTAATCTCTCGACATGTGAATCCGTAGGCGGATGCAGCTGCTGCGACTGGGATCGTGAAAAAGAGAACGTTCAAGAAGTTCTCCTACAAAGGAGTCGATCTCGATGCTCTTCTCGACATGTCTACCGATGATCTTGTCAAGCTCTTCAGTTCCCGTATTCGCAGAAGGTCCGAACTAGAATTGCTTTGTCTTTAGTTTGTAAGATCGTGTCTCTTTAATTTGGTTATGATATTAAACTTTGTTTGTGTGTATAGGTTCTCTAGAGGGTTGACGAGAAAGCCTATGGCTTTGATCAAAAAATTGCGCAAAGCGGTATGTAAACTATCTCCGTATATGCATATGTTCATGCTTCTTTCTCTATGCGTTTTTGTGTTTGCTATTTCAAACCAAATGGCTTTAAACACTATAGAGGTTATGACTTTTTGAGCAGAAAAGGGATGCACCAGCTGGTGAGAAGCCAGAAGCAGTGAGAACCCACCTAAGGAACATGATCATCGTGCCTGAAATGATTGGAAGTGTCATTGGTGTGTACAATGGAAAGACATTTAACCAAGTCGAGATCAAACCTGAGATGATTGGTCATTACTTGGCTGAGTTTTCAATCTCGTATAAGCCTGTTAAGCACGGTAGGCCTGGTGTTGGTGCCACTAACTCCTCCAGGTTTATCCCTCTCAAATAATTAATCTACTCCAGTCTGTGTTATTCTCCAAAATAACATTTTCGTTGGCTTTTTCTTTATAACGTTGTGTCTTTGTTTCATTGCTCTCCTTTAGATTTTTTTTTGTCTAAGAACAATTCTTCATGCTTTTAAATAATAATAATTTTTTTAATATCTGTATTTTGGTATGAGTATTAAAGCAGTATACTTCATATTGCACATATGAGCTGTAACTGGTAAATTAAAATGGAATCAAAAGAATAAAAATAAATGGAATTCTAGGAATGGAATATTGCTGAAAATGAAATGAAATTCATTCCATTCATTCACGAACAAATTTGTTATGGAATTCATTCCATGCACCCTAAGTTATCTTGTAATGTATAATGTTTACAACTTTAATTTCCCAACTAAACTTGGGTTATGCATATGAAAAGGTAAATATGAAATATAGTTGAGTTTGTTGAAGACTAACATCACATTATTCACAACCATACATATTGTTTTCTCACCAAATAGATCTCTTGACTCTTCTGAAATCTACATTCTAATAACTTTCACCTCGGTATTATTTAAGAACCCATTCTTATACACAATACCAAAACATAATCCATTGAAGAAAGAAGAAACATATATATCACAAAAGATGATTTGCATTCGCCATCGTATTGTCCTATCTTCCATCTTTTTCCTTGCCTTCGTCTCGTCGTTCTTTTTGTTTGCTACGCATAGTTTTGCTACTAGAGTAGGTCACTCTCTGGTGCAAGAAGAGATCACAAAGGTTCCAAAATATAAAAAGCTTGAGGAGCCGGAGATTCCAGACGAGCCTGAGTTGCCGCTGCCCGAAGAGCCGGAGATTCCAGAAGAGCCTGAGGTCCCTGAGGAGCCAGAAGAGCCTGAGGTTCCTGAGGAGCCAGAAGAGCCTACATTTGAATTTCCGTCATGGATCCCGAGCTTTCCTTTTCCCGGTGCTGGCGGCGGTTCTCTAAATACTGAGAAGACAAAATCTACTTCAACGGCTGAAAAGGTTAATGTGAAAAGCACAAGTGTTTCCGAGGAAACTTCGAATGGTTCGAACAAGAGTCCATAGATTCATGGCCTAAGAACGTTAAAAGGGCATCTATATAGTGAATGCTCTTGCATGATATATTAATGATGATATAAATTATAAAGTAATAATAGTTTGTCTTGTGTCTAATTAAAAGTCAAGAAAGATCATCTATATATAGAACCATATTTATGAAGAGTTTCATTTCAATTCATGTATGGGGTAGTCTCTAGCTCTTCTTGGATATAATCATGTACTGGTCATCTCTCGCAACTTATGTATGTATGAAAATTATATTTAACCATTAGTAAATCATTTGACCCAAAAACATTATTGGTAAGTGGTAAGTATATAAGATAGTTGATAACGTACCAATTACATTATTTTCTTTAGTGACAAGGTGTGCATGAAGACAAAAACGATAGACATTGTGCTAAAGCATGGAACCCGCAATGCAGGACTAGTACACAAATACATTTCGCTGCATTATTTTCTTTTCTTACCTATGACTCTTGTCTTCTTTCACTTCCAACTTGTCCAAATTCATTTTCTCTTCTTTATTTTTTTTTCCTTACAAAAGATCCAATCTCTCTCAAACTCTTCTCTTTCTTTTCATATACTCTATATCTCCTCAAAAATCAAATCGTCCTATTATCAATGGGATTTAAACCATTTCTCGAAGGTGGCATCGCCGCAATCATCGCCGGAGCTCTGACTCATCCACTAGACCTCATCAAAGTCCGTATGCAGCTCCAAGGCGAAAACCCTTTCTCTCTCGACCAAAACCCTAACCATAATAATCTTGATCTTAATCTTCCCGTTAAACCTTATAGACCTGTTTTTGCTCTTGACTCTCTCATCGGCAGCATCTCCTTGTTACCTTCATCCACTCCCGCACCGTCCACGTCTACGCGCTCCAGCATGACCCCTTTCGCCGTTGGGGCCCACATTGTGAAAACCGAAGGACCCGCCGCTCTCTTCTCCGGCGTCTCCGCTACTGTCCTCCGTCAGATGCTTTACTCCGCCACTCGTATGGGTATTTACGACTTTCTTAAACGGAAGTGGACGGATCGACTCACGGGTAATGTTAATAAATTATATTAGTATTAATTGTGATTATACATTTATATACAAAATGCTTAAAATATTAATGCTAAAAATACGACAGATTGCGGTGTATAATCCTAGTTTTTTTCTTTGATAAAAAGATAATCCTAGTTTTTGGTTTCGTTTTTTTTTGGTTCGTTTCGGTTTTCTATTGATTTAATCTTTTTTACATTCAATTTATAAGATTGGTTACATTTTTAAACTAATTACAAAAGTTGTCGTTTTATACTTTTGTTACACCTAATTACATTTTTAATTCGATTACATATAGTTTCGATTTTCTATTGGTTTAATCCTAGTTCTATTTCGCCAAATTCTGTTTTGTGATTAAAAGATATAACCAATCGGTTTATTAATTAACAAAGTCCGGTTCGGTTTAAGCATTCTAATTAGGCTTGGTTCTCAAGTTAACTGATCCGACATAATCTAATTACAGGTAACTTCCCATTGGTCACAAAGATCGCAGCTGGACTCATCGCTGGAGCCATCGGATCCGCCGTCGGGAACCCCGCCGACGTGGCGATGGTGAGAATGCAAGCCGACGGACGTTTGCCATTAAACCGCCGCAGAAACTACAAGAGCGTCGTGGACGCGATCGAGCGGATCGCGAGACACGAAGGCGTCTCGAGCTTGTGGCGTGGCTCGTGGCTGACTATGAACCGAGCCATGATCGTGACGGCTTCTCAGCTCGCCACGTATGATCACGTCAAAGAGATCATGATCGCCGGAGGCCGTGGAACGCCGGGAGGAATCGGAACGCACGCGGCGGCGAGTTTCGCGGCGGGGATTGTTGCGGCGGTGGCGTCGAATCCGGTAGACGTCGTGAAGACGAGGATGATGAATGCGGATGTGGAGAGTTACGGTGGACCGTTGGATTGTGCGGTGAAGACTGTGTCGGAGGAAGGACCGATGGCTTTGTACAAAGGGCTTGTTCCGACGGTGACGAGGCAAGGACCGTTTACGATGATCTTGTTCGTTACGTTGGAACAGATTCGTGGATTGTTGAAAGACGTTAAGTTTTGATTAGTTAAGATGATTAATAAATTTTGACCATATTCTATCAAGTTGCATGCATGCATATATTTCTCAAAGATTTAGTAAATGTTCACATTTTGATTCAATGTTTTTTTTTCGAACGGTTAAATGTATATGTTTATATTTTCAAGCCAAATATATACTCACGTTAATTAATACTCTCTCTTTTTTTAAAAGATGCATGTTCTGGAAAAAATATTTGTTTCAAAAAAATGTATTTTTTATGTTTTCTATATAAAAATTGCAATTTTCAATAAAATTAATTGAATTTATTGAAAGATTATTGGTTAAAATGCATTGAAATTTGATATTTTCTAAAAACAATGCATGATTAATGTGTTTTTTTAATATGTGTGAAAACTCCAAAACATACATCTTTAAAAAACAGAGGGAATATATCTTAACTAAATTAATCATATGTTTAGCTTGAAAAATGCCAAAAGTGATAGTGATACAAGCTGTAACAAGTTCTGGTTTGTGTAAAAACGGTAAGTTTTGGTTGAATTACACATATATTTTGAAATACTTGTATCGTTATTTTTAGTACTATGTATCGCCTATATAAGTTAATATATTATTTGGCTTGAAAATGCGATAGTGATTGAAGCAAAAGAGGCTTTGTCGATCGATCCAAGTCTCTGGGGGCATATACTTTTGCTGGGTACCTTCAGCTGGTATATTCCTTAAGTTGGTATCTTTTGTTTTTGTGGTTCTCATAAAATATCTCTTTGGAATTTAATTAGAAATATATGAAAATATTCAAAAAATGTCCAAAGAAACCATATAGTAAATTGCTTTCATGTGGTGTCATAGTTGTTTGGTGCTTGTTTTGTTAATATGAAGAGCTCTTCCATGTGCAATTCTACGTGTTCTATTGTATAAAACTATTGATGAAGTGTTTAGTACATTTTTATTTTCAAAAAGAAGTATTTAGTACATTTTTCAAATCTTGAATTACAGCATTGGTTTGACCAAAAAAAGAATGAGAATTACAGCATCTTGGAAATTTGAAGTAATTTGTATTATGAAAAAGACAATAATGTTTCTATTTTTTCTGTTTTATATTTTGTTGCTAGTAGTATATTTTATACTTGTAATGTAATAAACTTACAGGAGTTGAAATAATCAAATAATTTCCTAAGAGTATTTTCCCCATAGCTCGTCAAGTCAAAGACACAACCCATTTATAATGCTTTAGCCCATCAAATCGTTTCCATATACTAATACATTTTTTTCAGCCTACTGGTTGGTTTATATACTGAACACAACATTTCAAGTTTTTCTTGTTAATTTATCAAATGATTGTAAGTTAAGAATTGTCCCCTTATTCATGCAGACTATATATACTGTGAATTGAATCACTAATGGTAGATCACCAATGTTTGTTGCACACACAATAATCGTGTTTATGATTCCCTTATATGGTTTCATATATTGAATACTAACAAAAAAAAATCATCCTCTCAAATGCAGTAACAGGAAATAGTATAATTTACTTTTCTTATAATCAAATGTTTTTTTTAAAATAACAAGGAACACAGTATTTTCACAAAGAATCAATGAGAAAAGATTTCAAGTGTTTGAGAAACTCTTTGGACTTCTCCAAATTCACAGCATGTCCTGCCTTCTTGATCACCACTATCTCTGCATTTTCTCCTATATGTCTGTCTCACCATGATTTTTAAATACATAAATTGTTGTTTCACTGTAAAAAAATGGTAAAAACTCAGATGATAAATGTACCTTTTCAATCTGTAACCAAGTTCCAGTGGAAATATTTGATCTTCTTCTCCCCATATGACCAAAGATTTCTAAATCAACCCAAAAAAAAACAAGAACACAATCTTACAGCAATTGCAAAAGAAGAAAAGTAAAGAAGTGTAATGGTTCACCTGTTTAATCCTAGGAAGATCTACAAGTCTCCGATCTTTGAGTATCGATTTGATCAAATCTCTTTTCTCATCCACAAACTCTGTACACATCACATCGATAAAATCCCAAAGAAAAAACGAAGGGACACCTTTCATCGGCTTAACAAAAGAGAATCTAATGAGCTCCTTAAGCTTCTCCGGCGTCTGAGGAATCAGAATCCCCGTGGCTTCTTCAAGATTCGGAACCTTAAACAACCCATCCTCCATATCCTTCTCCTCCAAGCAAACCCCTGCGCAGCACAGCACCAGCCTCTCGACTTTCTCCGGAAACTGCGCCGCTAAACTGTACCCGACGAACCCACCGTAGCTTATCCCGACGATGCTCATCCTGTGCACGCCGTGCGCTTCCATCAGCCTCATCAGACACAGAGCCTGGAAAGACTCGGTCCGGTTCTGTTCCGACGTGGAGGATAATCCGAAAAAGAGGAGGTCAGGGACGTAGACGTTGAACCGGCCGGTGAAGGCTCGGAGATGTTCCCCGTATTGCCACATTGCGTTGGCTCCGAAGCCGTGGAGGAGGAGGAGGTTGGGTTTGGATCGGTTTGGTGTTTTGGGGATCCAGCAATGCATGGTCGTTGATGCGATGGAGTTGCCGTGTGAGAGATCGGTGACGACGGAGCGGAGGCCGGCATTTGCGAATGATTGTCGGAATAGCCAATCTCGCGACGCCGTGAAGCTGAAGCATCGCAACAGTTTCATATGATCGAACATTTTTAGACGAAAAAAAAACAAATTTCAAAAAAAAAATGAAACAGAGGAGAAGAGAAAAGGCGTGAGACGATGAATCGTAAGAACAGCTGTTTTTTCTGTTATTTGTCGGGAAAACGAAAGAACAGCTGTTTTTATTGTCCGTACGTGAAATTTACGAAATTACAGTAATAGACCCGCGGGAAATTATAATTGTATAAAGCACCGTATTGAAAACAGATTTGCAAAAAAGACCCAGATATCACAAACCCATAGCACACTAACGAGATCCATGTCACAAATCATGAAATTTCCTGAAATCGATAGTCTTCCTCTACTATGATGCTATATAGATTCTCTGACTCTTCACAAACAATGCAGAAACATCGAGGCAGCTTACAGGTGTTAAATCTATGGACAAAAAAAAGAAGGAAAGAAGCTCAGACCATGTATGTCATGTCAACCTTCATCAGATGCGACTGAGGCACACTCAAATTAGCTGTCCCTCTTCTGCAATTTTTCCTCAGGAATGCGTAGAAGTAGTTTATAACTAACTTCTTGACAAACCATGAATCTTTTCTTGCTCTTATATCCCCGTGTCCGAGTAGATACACGACTCCTATCTCTTTCGCTTTGTGTATGAACGATAACTCTCTCTCCAGGCTTTGCTCCGCTTCAGATACAGAGGATTCAGACGATGTGTCAAAGGGATGGCGGTTCGTGTGATTAGACGAAGTGGTCAATTCCGTGATCGGTTTGTTTAAGTTTCTGTACTCAGAGAGAAGAGGGACGCCCATTGAGTACATGCTTCCGTTGGGGCCCATAACGAGCGTTGAACCTGAGAAATCTTCCTCCGAGTCTGAATCATTGTGACCGTCGCTCTCCAGGGAACGCTCTTGAGCTTCTCTCCGGATAAACTTCTCGAGGCTCTCGATTAATAGCTGCTCAAATGCTTGGTGGTTCTCCTTTCTTACATCCTTGTAACCATACCTTCACCAAATATATAACACAAACAGTGTTTGTAATCTCCTCATAAAGTCACATCTAGCGTAAGGAAAAGTTGAAGACCGACCTGGCAATGCAACGGAACAAGTGGTAGCTTTTGGTGCAGACGCGTCTGAAGAGGAACCTCTCATTCTGGGGTACAACTGGAACAGGGACGTACTTGATGCAAACAAAAATGACCATGGAGTGGATTGCAGGGAGTGTAGTCAGAAAATGGCCAAATATTGCTGGTACTCCCTTCACTAACTCATTGTACAACAAACCGATACCAGGGGCTCTGATTGTTCCCAGGTTGCTCCCAAGTTCTCTCATCAGATCCATTGACATCTTCTGTTCGACTTCAGTTTCATACCTGAGCTTACTTCCATAGTTCCAAACATACATTATACCAAACATGATCACGGCAAAAACCAATATTATCCAGCTTCCATCCCCAACACTCGCTATAACTGACGAGAAAAAGATTAGTTCCACTCCAAGGAAAACTATCAGAAAGGCAGTGACGATTACGATGTTGATCTGCCATATGAGAAGCATGATTAACGTCACTAGGATTGTCGTTGTCATCATCACTCCAAGCTCAGCCATCCCTGGGAAATCGAAACGAAATTCGATATCAGACCACAGAAGCTTCAAAGAAAGGAAACAAGAACATTTCTTTTATAATTACCATATGCATTTCCAATCTCATTGATACTTGAGATTGAGCAGACGACGACCAGGCAAACGGCAAGCAGGAACCAATTTAGGACAGGTATATAAATCTGACCCATAAATTTCCGAGACGTGTGGATGATTTTGAGACGAGGGAAACAGCCCAGAGCTGTCGACTGTTTAATACATGAAAATGTTGCTGTCGTCATTGTGCGACTGGCAATCAGAGCTGCAACATTGGCTATGAAAAGGACGGGCCAGAATGCAGCACCTGCAGAACACTATGATGAATCAATCACTAATACTAATATCTAGAATAAGTCAGTAGCCTGCAGCATGAGATAATCCTCTTTCCAGAGGCCAAAGAGGTATGTATATAACTGGTTGAAGAAAGTGACTAAACTTTACCTGGAACAGATGAAAAGAAAGCTTGACTAGCATCTGTATGATTCTCCATCAGGTATGCAGCTTGTCCCATATAGCCCAACATGAGGCACGGCAGGACTAGACACACAAATGTAAGCTGGAGAAAACAACTACGAATAAGTAAATCAACGTTGCAGAAAATTAGAGCAAAATGCATACGAATAGAAAGAAGGTATAACATCAGCCACCAACGGCCATTCTCCTCTTTGTTTACCTGGACTGATCGAACAGAAAAGTAGCAAAGGTCTGCAAATAATGCCTCTGAGCCTGAAAAAAAAATTACATGAACAATCAACAAAGGAAGCATCACAGTATCATGCAGAGCATTGAGCATAAAAAGGCTGACTCGGTTCTGTTAGCACAATGGAACTGATAGACTTACCTGTAGCACAGAGAATGCAACCTCCAAGTGCATACCACGCGTTTACCGAATTCCTCTTAAAGAAGTAATAGATGTGGATAGGGTTGAATGCTCTGTAAACACTCCTATCGTATTTGAGCATGTTGTGGATTCCAATACCAGCAAGACAACAGAACCATATAAGTAAGGCGGGACCGACTACCAGTCCCATCTTACTCGTCCCATACTTTTGCAGACTAAACAGGATCACCAGAAATGCAACTGATATCATCACCACTTGATCTGCAAAGAAAAAAAACAAGAGAAAGGTGAAGAATATCAAAAGATAAAACGACCGAAAACAAAACAATAGCATTGACAGCTTTGAAGTTCTGCCGCTACCTTGCTCAACTGCATCAACTCCAACCTTAAGTCCGCCAACAGCTGACATCACTGCAATATGAAAAATCAAGTAATTCGGATAAGTCCACATGGTAGTAGCAGCAAACCCCGTTTGCAATATACAACAGAGTCATGTCTATGAACATACTTAAGAAGAGAGATCGTATAAGAAGAACCTGACATCGCAGGAGTAACAACCCCATCGGCAATCACCATGGACGTTCCCGCAAGAACTAGCACGAGGAGAAGTTTCTTCAAAACTAACGAATTCTCCAGTTTTTCTTTAAGATTCAGTGATCTCTCGAGCTCAGGGCAAGGCACCTTCAGTCTAAAACTCGAAATCCGAGTATCCGAGCGAAGTTGATTGGGAATAAGACTAATCTTGGCATGACGTGAGATTAACGAATACAACGCAAAGGTCCCCCCTAAAAAATATCGCACTCATAATAAGTAAAACCAGACCAATTGGCACTGTAGGAGACTAGGATAGTTAAAAGGCAATACCTTCACCATCATCATTTGCCCATAGAACAACAAGAACATACTTAATAAGAGGGATCAAAAGTAACGTGTATAACACCAGTGACAATGCTCCAATCACATCTTCTCTCTCTTTCACAGGTGATTTACTGAACATTACACTGAACGTATACAAAGGACTGGTTCCCACGTCTCCAAAGACAACCCCTAGCGTCTGGAACGCAAGCAACACTCTCCTCCCCACCGTCAAATCCTATATCAAAAGTAAAAAACAAAAAACACATTCATATCTACTCCATATGCAACAAATATCATCAATCAATCACACCTCGTAATCAATCCTTGAAACGCCGGGAACCTCAAGGGCCTCCACGTCGAAGGAGTCAACACGACGACCGGTACGGATCAGGCGGTGGTGCTCTGATATCTCCTCGTCCTCGGATTCGAGTCCGGTCCCGTAGAATTCGTCGTCGTCGTCACTGTCGTCAACGCCGTTCACCGAATCGTCGTCGTCGTCTTGAGTAACCCATCGAGATTCGATAGAGTCCATTGATCCCAAATCTCCGAGGCCGTTTCCTGAGCTAGCGATCTCTTCCTTCTCGGAACCATCGAAGCTGCTCTCCTCCGCCATGCTTGCCGATGATCTCAATCTCTGCTGCTTTACCAGTTACTACTGAACCGGTTAGATTGGGTTATTGGGCTTTGGTTGAAATTAGGCCCACCAATGTCTTAGTTGAAGAATGGTACCGGATTAAACTAGAACTAGATTTTGACCCGCCCTTAAAAAGGCGGGTATATTCTTTTATTTTAAATTTAATTTTTTTTATATTTGTTTTTTTCTGATTATATTTGTATTTTTGTAATCATATTTGTGTATAAATTTAGATCAAATATATTGTAGTTTAAAAATTGATCCGATATACGTACGGTTAAGGCTGAGTTGCGGGTCGAACTCGCCCTACTAACCCGCCAACCCGCGGATTTTCAACTTTGTTTTGGTTAAAAATATGACCCGCACAACCTGCAAACAAATAATATTGTACATGCATCCGCTCTACTTAATTTTGTGGTTATCCGTGGGTTATATATATTTTAAAAATCATTATTTAATTTAACTACTATAAAAGTATATTTATAATAAAAAATTTATACATGACTTAAATTTTAAATTATTATTTTTAAATTCTTGCATTTAAAAAAAGTATTTACTTTTTAAATTTTTTTTTTAAAATAATTTGCGGGTCGACGGGTAGCCGCGATCCAAAATCCACCAACTCATACTAAGTCCGCATAAAAAAACTCATAACCCGCATCCGCAAATCAATTTTTCAAATAGTTGGACGAAAAATAATTAGTTAGTGAAAGGATTCAACAATTTTTTTCAGTAAATTTTTTGGTAGTGATTCCCTTTTAATAGTATAGATGAGGTACAATATTGTTTTAAATTAATTCCACACCATCATTCGATACCAAAAAATTATATAAACATTAGTAATAGAAACAATGGTTTATACAAATCTTTCTTACGCACATATTTAAAATTTTAGAAGTCAACGGTTTAGATTATAGTAACATTTAAAGTCAATAACAGTAATAGGCTTTATTTAAATGAAGGAGAATCTTATTAAGTTGCTATAAAATAGGTTAGTTATAAGATTTTGTTATATCTAATAGGTTGGACTAAAAAAATGAAAGGGTCCAAAACAACTTGTATAAGTCGACTTTTCAAAACTGCTTCCCTTTTAGTAGTATAGATAACTGATACACGGAGTAGATATCATTTTTCTAGTATATATTTCGGTAACTTAGCATAAAGATTCCTATAGCCTGGTGGTTATGTTACTCCACGTTCGCTTTGCAAGCTTGGTTCGAAGCCTAAGTGTTGCCTTTCCTTTTTAATTTTTTTTTAAGAAAAAGGGCAGTGAGGTCATTTTCTATTCATCTTCTTCTCTGGACCCTGCAACCCTAGCTATGGCCGTTTTCGAATTTTTCAACACAAAACTTCGATTTTCTTAATGATTTATGTGGTTAACCTATGTTTCTTTGTTCTTAGTGACAAATCGTGATATTTTCAAAGTGAAATCAGCAATTTCGAACTTGACAAACCCAGAAAATTTCTTCACTGATTATATACCCAAATTAGATAGAATCTCTACAGATCTAGGAAACATTACCGCCGAGTAATCACTCCAGTTAGAAAATTAAAAGGGATCCCGATTTTTATGGACTTGAGGTTACAAAAATTACAGTTAGATGCAGTTAAGAAATATAAAGTTGATTATTCTGTGTATGTATCGTTTGAAAAAATAAGTTAGACACAACCTTTAATCAATTGGACATGTTGAAGAATTAATAGAATAGATGAACCGGTTAGATTGGGTTATTGGGCCTTGTAGGCTTTGATTGAAATTAGGCCCACTACATCTCGGTGTTGAAGGAAATAATTTTTTTTCACACCTTTATTCGTGGTTTTCGCCCGTGGCTGTGAGAGAGCAAAATGGAGGAGGCTTCACGGAGCGACGAACCCAATCGGAACCCTAACATCGATCGGAGCTCGAATCCGAATCCACTGTCGTCTATAATCTCTTCCGCGCACGTTTGGCCGACGATCGACGGTCCGTTGGGGTTAACGGAGGAAGCATCGGTGGATTACGCTCGTCGATTCTACAAGTTCGGATTCGCTCTGTTGCCCTGGCTCTGGGCTGTCAACTGCTTCTACTTCTGGCCTGTCCTCCGTCACTCTCGTGCTTTCCCTCAGATCCGCAATCGTAAGTTCCTTTAGATAACTATTTTCAATTGAGATCTTCTTTTGATCAGCATTGTGATTTGCCAGTATTCAAAAGTGTTTCTATGTATTCTGAGAGACGGTACTGTAGATTTGTTACAAGTGTTTGTTGGATTGATGTTGTTGCCTTATGTAAATGTAGAGAGGAAGTGATGAGTATTATTGGCTTTGAGTTGTGATTTGAGATAGTTTCTTTGTGATTATTTGTAGATGTTGTTAGATCAGCTATTGGGTTCAGTGTCTTCACAGCTCTGCTTTCAGCGTGGGCATTGACATTCTCGATAGGGGGAGAAGAGCTTTTTGGACCTGTTTGGGATAAGCTGGTTATGTACAACGTTGCTGATCGTCTTGGCTTGTCTGGCTTGGCTTAGCCTCTCTCTCTCATTGTTGCTCTTGTTTCCCTTCTTATATATGCTTAGCAGTACTTGTTTGAGGAGATCCATGTTGTGAATATAAGCTGGATATTCAACGTTCTATGAACCAAACAGCTCTTGATGTATGATCTCTGTTGTATCTGCGTAGACCAAATAAGCTAATGGGCTTGATAGTGTAATGATTTGGCCCATAGATAGATGATTTCGGTAGCGTTTGACACGATGGACAGTGATCACGTATTCCCAGAGAGTACAGTAGAAAGATCCCATATAATAAAATAAGGGATCGAATATGTACGAAAAGACAAAACACACTCAACAACAACTACTACCACCAACAACCACTCTCTTTCTCTCCGACACAAGACATCATCTTCTTCAATCAATCGAGTTTCTGTCCTAACAGAATCTTTTCTTCCATCACCAAAAATGGCTCAGCATCTGAAATCGTCTTCATCGAGATCGACTCTCCTCAACGTTCTCAGACACAACCTCGGGCTCGGTTCTCCAAGCCACGCGTCTCGTCATCTCCGCCACAACCTACCGCATAATCCTCCGAGCACACGAGTTTCACCGAATCCACTAACTCGTTTGTGTAACACCATGGTGGATACGCTCTCCAGTACTAGTTCACACGAAGACGCCAATAGTCAGGTTAGCTACTGTTTATAATATACTCGTGTAGATTTTTAAGAATATGTATTGAGATGAGTCTCTTTTATACAATCTCCAGGTGATGGATTTCCCTGGAGGTAAAGTAGCTTTCACACCTGAGATCCACTTCATATCAGAATCCAACGAACAGCGTGTGCCTTGCTACCGTGTTCTCGACGACAACGGCCAACAGCTCACCGACAGCCGGTTTGTTCCGGTTAGCGAGGAAGTTGCGGTGAAGATGTACAGCGATATGGTTACTCTTCAGATGATGGATAACATATTCTACGAAGCTCAAAGACAAGGCAGACTCTCCTTTTACGCTACTGCTTTCGGCGAAGAAGCTATTAATATTGCTTCCGCCGCAGCTCTCTCTCCTCAAGATGTCATCTTCCCTCAGGTTTTTAAAATCAATAATGCTATCTTGATTGTTATATAGGTGTGTCTACTAGTACTAAGACCATATCCAATGGTTCACTCTATTTTTCGGTCTATAATAGAAATTTTTATTTTTATTGAAAATCCTAATACTATCTTGATTGTAATATAGATGTGTCTACTAGTACTAAAACCATATCTAATGGTTCACTCTATAATAGAAATATTTTTTTTATTATAGAATGAAAAATAGAGTACTGGTTAAGCATTTTTTACTTTAAACTTTATTTTAGAGTGAAAAAATGAGGTCGGAGATGTTCTAACAGTTTTTGAACTGAGTTGTTGTTGTATATGTGCAGTATAGAGAACCTGGTGTTCTACTATGGCGTGGCTTCACGCTTCAAGAGTTTGCAAACCAGTGTTTTGGGAACAAATCTGATTATGGAAAAGGAAGACAGATGCCTGTTCACTATGGCTCTAACAAGCTTAACTATTTCACCGTCTCAGCCACAATCGCGTATTTATTTACTGACTCAAAAACTAGTTTTATAGTAATCTTATATGGTTTGTATATACTATGGTTGCCTGATGATATCTCTTTCGTCTACAGTACGCAGTTACCAAACGCCGTTGGTGCTGCTTATTCCTTAAAGATGGACGGGAAGGAAGCGTGTGCGGTCACCTTCTTTGGCGATGGTGGCTCCAGTGAGGTGAAGTGAACTTGAGCCCTTGTTTTCATTTTGGCTGATATCAAAATAATGTCTTGTTTTTTTTTGGTAGGGGGACTTCCATGCTGCTTTGAACTTTGCAGCGGTTATGGAAGCACCTGTTTTGTTTATATGCAGGAACAATGGATGGGCGATCAGTACTCCCACCTCAGATCAGTTCCGAAGTAACCAACTTATTTTGCTTTTTTTCATTTTTTTGTGTGTGTGACATGTCTTTGTCTTGAAGTCTTTCAGATTTTTTTTCAACATACTTTGTTTTGTGGCCAAAACAACAGGTGATGGTGTAGTGGTGAAAGGCCGTGCTTATGGGATTAGGAGCATACGTGTGGATGGGAACGATGCGCTTGCTATGTACAGTGCGGTGCATGAAGGTCGCGAGATGGCGATTAGAGAACATAGGCCAATCTTGATCGAGGTTATTATTAATTAGATGCGACATCAAAAAAAAAAAAGACACAGACAGCTTTAAATCGATTCTTTGTTTTGTTATGTGTGTGTGTTAGGCCTTAACGTATCGTGTAGGACACCATTCAACGTCAGATGACTCCACTAGGTACCGCTCTGCAGATGAGATAGAGTGGTGGAACAAAGCAAGAAACCCTCTGTCTAGGTTTAGGACTTGGGTTGAGAGTAATGGCTGGTGGAGTGATGAAGCTGAATCTGATCTGAGAAGCAGAATCAAGAAAGAGGTAACCGAAAAAAAAACTCTGGCTCATTAGCATTTGTATAAGAAGCATTCTTGTTTTCTTTTATATATATATATATATATATATGGTTGTTCCTTTGTAAACAGATGTTAGAAGCTATCCGGGTTGCAGAGAAGACTGAGAAACCTAATCTGAATCACATGTTCTCAGATGTGTATGATGTTCCTCCTTTGAACCTCAGGGAGCAGGAACTTCTGGTGAGGAAGTGTGTCAAAAGTCACCCACAAGATTACCCATCAGATGTACCTCTTTAGGTGGACACATATATGAAATACTCCCATGTAATAAAGTGTAAAAGATTATCTACACTGTGAATCATAATCTTTTCATTGAAAACTGGATCATCATTAACTCAAATGCGTACAACTTGTTCATAATCTGGTAGTAATGTGTGTGATATAATATAACACCAGTTACCATTTCAGACAGTACATATATTTATTACAGTGTCAGATGTGCATCTCTTCTTCCACCTGATAAACAAGTCAGATAGAGATTCAGATATTGCATTTGCTTACATGGTTTTTTTTTTTGAAAGAATGTTAAATTGTATTCCTCAAAAAAGCCTGTTTGCAGTAGATGCAACCCTTAGTGTATCATCACACTTTACAAAAGCTCAGATAAAAAACAAGAGAATTTAAACTCTAGTACTAAACCAATATTGTAATGCTTTTTCCATCCCCTTCACTTTCTTAGTCTTCAAAATGCTGAGCTTATTCCTTATGTCTTTGTCAATTAACTTCTTCAAAACATTCACAGCAAGTAGCTTCTCTCCATGTTTTACTTTGCTTACATGGTTTATATAACATATTTCATAAATTTTATTACAAAGATGATACCATACGAAATGATAACTTACATTATACACATTTTCAATTTCTTTTTTCTTCCAAATGCTTACTATAAACAATAAGCTTTATACACCACTTTTCTTTTGTTCTTGGTCCATACTCATCATCAATCATCAATAAGTAGACTGGAAGGGCTTGTAGACCTTAAGATCAAGCATTACTCCAGCGATTGATCCAACTCCAGCGACCACCGAGATCACAAGACAAGCAACACTAAGCATCTGTAAACAAACCCACCTCGTGCTCCATTTCTCCACCTTCCTCTGCTTTATATACATCTCCACCGGGAAGTAAACGGTCAATGGCCAAAACCCTAAGGCTCCCAAGATCCCAACCACGTCGTTGAAAAACGGCATTAGCATCGATATCACGGTGGTTAGAACGACGAAGCAGCACCGGAAAACTACCCTGAAAACGTTTGTTTTGTATGGAGACCTAAACCCTGGGATCTTGATCTGGAGTTCCTTGGTGAGCAAGTCATTGTCTGGAAACCTCTCTGAGACTGATTTTTCAACGAATGCGAAGATGGGCTGAGAGAAGACTTGGTAAGCTCCTATGAGGTGGACTACAATGGCGGCGTTGGCTATGTCGAGGAGCCAAAACGGGTTGTAGAATCCGAAACCCGTGAGGAGGTTTCCTGGTGCTGCGTCTCCAAAGGCGGCGTAGCCCATTGAGCCACATAGCATGTAGAAAATTGTGGTGACTGCTATGCTGATCTTTGTAGCTTTCTTCATCGTTGTTGATTCTGCTGGTGGGGATCTTACAGTATCCTAGATACCAGATAACCAAAGTTGAATATTTTTCTTTAGGGTTTTAGAAAATTAAAGCTTGTGTACCAAGGAAGTTTTTTTTTTAACCTGAATCTCGATTAGGACAACAGAGTATGAGTAAGCAAATGCAATATCTCCAAGTGCTTGAAAGGTTCTCCATATCTTCTGCGTTTGAGTCACTGTTTCTATGCTTATTCCTGTGAGACTTCCTTTGAACACTCCATTTGCTGAGAGATTACAAATCAAGATTTAGCACAATTCTCATGAAGATTATGTGGGGTCTTTTTATGCAGTTATATCTCACCAGCAACTTGAACGATCCCTAGAGCTAGACCAATGGCTGAGTAAGTGAAGGACATGACAGCTGCTACAATGGAGATCCACCAAATCTGGTCGAAATCAGGAACCTGAGAGAGCAAGATCTCTGTCACACCGAAGATGATCATGTAAGGGTTGCTCGACATGTGACATGGGTCTTTTCCTCCGCTCTTGTGGAAACAGTTCGATCTCTTGATTGCCCTGCATGATTCCATCAAACGTTAAATATATAAGTTGTTTTGAAGTTTGTTTCGTAAGTAAGCTAAGAAACACTTACATCATGCTTATAGATGCTGCTATTGTGTAACCGATAGCGATACCAAAGAGATTCAAGTATTGAATCAGTCCACATATCTTGAACTTGAACCCACCTACAATTAAAAAAAAATAGTGCATAAAAACAGAGCACTGAAGTCGTTTAAGGTTTTACACATGGATTTAAAAAAAAATATTTTATGTTTATTTCTAATATATTATATATTGTTTTTAATTAATAACTAAAAGTAAAAGTAAAACTAGAAAATTATTTAATATATGTATTAAAAATGTAAAACAATATTTATGATAAAAGAAATTTTAAAGGCTAGAACGATATGATAACTTAATATATAACATGGAAGGACTATAAATCAAAAGTAATTACCGAGAATGGATCGAACTGCATCCATGTAAGTGTAGTTTCTCTTGCCGGAGACTGCATCTCCAGTTCTGTAGCAATCACTGAGAAGTGTTGAAGTGTATAGAGTAACAAACGAGAACAATAGCATCACCACAGGTCCAGCTATCCACCCAAGCTGAGCAATGGCCCATGCAAGCGAGAGGACGCCTGAACCGATCACTGCTGTAATTATATGAGCACTTGCGGTCCAAACAGTACCTAGATTATCATAAAAACACGTTTTGTTTTGAGTTTCAGCGGTAACGTTTATAAAACAAAGTTTGATATTATTATTTTGGTTAGAATTGTAACCAGTTCTTTTGAGACGGCCGTCATCGTCAAAGCATTTGAAAGCTGGTTGTTGTGGGACGGACACGTCAAAGACTTGGTGGCCGTGATGGTGGTGGTGATGGTGGTTGTTGGCGGCAGCGGTTTCACCCATCTGTTAGTAAGTAACCAACATTAGCTTACTTGTTTTATTTCCCATAATCAGTTTTATTTATATGACAAGAAGTGAAATGTAGTATTAGTACCTCCTCTTATTGAGCCTTGCGAGAAGTAAGACTGTTTATTACAAAGCTATGAACAAAAAGAAAGAAGAGCAAAATATAACTAAAGGAGATGGGTGATATGATAGGAGTTGCTGCTGCTGCATTTCGATCTTGTGTTTGGTCACTGTCTTATATAAGCCACGAAAAGTGAGGAATAATAATTAATTAACTAAAAATAAATAAACTATGCTTATGATAATTATTTCAATTTTTGACAATATTTGCTTGTTGGGTATTTTCTTTTCTTCTCAACCATCACTAGTGAAGGATGCATCAAAATATATAAAGAGAGAATCAAATGCTTGTTTCTTCTCATCCGTACCTTTTGCGGTCGACTTAATCAATCGTATACAATATACTATTTTATATTGATAAAAGGCTAAAACCCCATTATTAAGGATATACCACATTTATGATTATAAAATTAAAAAGAGTTTATGCTGCTAAGTGCTTGAATATATCATATTATATATTATAATATGGAATGTTCATCGAGATGTTCTTCCTCCATATACCGTGGAGTTTCTCTACGCATGAAACGTGTAATGTTCTGTTCAAAAGCTGAAACAAAAAGAAGAAAGTTAATCATGAAACTTTAGTAGTTTCGAGAACGATATATATTTTATTCATGCACCTAAATATGAATGTGAGCTACATGGAGTGTGTTAAGAAATTTAGGTTTGTTGTGTTTTCTTTGAACATTGATAACAGCCAAGAGGCAATTACTATATGTCTATATGATTGTCGTAATCTCGTGGATGAATAGATTCTGATCTTGATCGATAAAACGAATCCTCTACCATTTGAACTTCGCCAATGGACGGACTATAACACTATAATCCCTTTGGTTATGTTGTCTATTTATGTATTTTAATTTTTTTATGGAACATTAAAGTATAAAAGCTTAACGATCTTAAAATGATGTTTTAAAATTTGATAGATGAATAAAAGTATAAATTGAGCCAAGTACCACTACCAACACCGTCCAATGTCGTAGTGATGGATATGATTATACTGGTAAGGAGAATCGAATTTGTCTAGTGCTTCAATCCAACATTTATACCATTAATATTACTTTTAGTATTTTTGAGCATCTTCGAATTTCTTCATTAGGAAATTAGACGTCCTTTTGAATTACAAGATTCTGTCTTCCTATTAATTACTACTCTTCATTTACCAAAATAAATAAATAATGTCTCCTCGACAAAAAATAAATACTGACTCACTGTTCTTTTTGCACTTATATCTAATTCGTCAAATTCATGTCCTTTTTAAACTAAAACTCACCACATGTACAAGTATATATTTGCAATTTTTCAGAATTGAGAAAAAAAAAACTACTGCTTGATCAGTTTAAGTTCAAGTAATTTACATGACAGTTCGATAACAGACGTACGGTTTAACTATCTTCGGCATTAATCGGATGGATTCCAAATTTGGATTAAACAATGTAGTAATAAATTCATTCTATGGTATCAAATAGTTTTTTTTCGAAGCTGACCGGATCGGTTGACATAAAAATCCTTTTCATATTTGTTGTAATTTCTACGTGCATGTTTAAGTACTCGGTACTTGTAGTTACTGATATTTTAATGATGGAAATGACCAATCTTGATCGTGGTTATGCATAAATAACTAAAGATATGATGTTTGTCATTTTACCAAAATTATTGGCCAGCTTCAAATGTCTAGCAACCTATCTACATGACCATTTGGCCATACTTGTACTTTTGAAGTCTAATGAATAATGTTTAGCGATCATGTGATAAGATCATGTTATATGGTTACATGGGGAAATGATGTGCGTAATTGCAAAAACATTGAACTACAGGAGTTAAATCCAACACAAAACCACATAATATAAGAACAAAAAAAGACAAAATATGTTAGGATCGCGAAGAATATTACAGTTTACAGAAGCCCAAAATAAAATCTACAGGAATAAGCAGGCATTACCATGAAAAAAAATTGATAGGGGTAGATTCATCTATCTTATTAAAACAAAAACATTCTGTTGGACCTAACATTTATTTTGTAAGTTTTTAAATTAAATACATTTTTATATTTTATAGTTAAACCTACATTAAATTATTAATGTTTCTTTCTTTATACTATTATCCATGTTTCCAAATAATATACTTATTTCTTTATACTACTATCAATGTTTCCAAACAATATATTTTTATACTATTATCAATGTTTCCAAACAATACAATAATTAATCTTAGTTATTTTATATCTATCATTTTCTCTTTAAAATTTTGTAGAAACGTCATAATTTCATAAATTTCAAAATAATAAACTTTAAAATTTGGATTATAAGATTACAAATTATGAAACTATTATAATTTAAATCAAATTAGATTACATATCGGTCATCCAACAGTTCAATTGGTTAGTCTCGGATTTTAATGATTTTTTTTAATATGAATATTTTAAAAACTTAAATTGAATTGTTAGATCTCCGGATTAACCGGTACAATCACAATCGGGTTGAATTAAAAAACACTGATTTAAATGCAAAAATATTCTAAATACATTCTTTACAATTACCAAAATATTTGTTATATTATTAGTGAAATTTTTCATCGTAAAATATTCTGCGCTTCCAAGCGCGGATCAAAATCTAGTTTGATTCATTAATTTTCCTACTAAGATAAAGATGCACTACGGTGAAAAAGGGTTTTTTGGATTGAATAGACGTGAATTTCATTCAGGAAAAAACACACAGAGAATTTGGGTCGGATGTTGATCACCAGCTACTCGACCCGGTTTAGATGATGACCCAGATTAAGGCTCAAACTTGGCCCATTTTGTTCAAGTTGTAGTGACGAGTGATTGATTGACAGAGAAGAGAGTGACCAACGTGGCCCATTAGTGACGAGTATATAACAAAAATGGTGTGACAAATGATGATTTGATTTCTGATCTTTTTTTGGTTGCATGTTATACTTCAAATTTTAAAATTAGTGGATGCAAAAAAATTAAACATATTTCTGTGACATGGAAAATGATCTGTTGCTTTGTTTTTCCACCACATACATTAATGTAGTGAAATTCTTTCTTCTCCAAATGATGTTATCGTTGGTCTGAAGTTAAAAAGTTATAGAAAAAACAATTTAAATGAATGAGAATTTGTTGGTCGAATGAAATTCAAGATGCAGACGGTGAAACAAAATGTATATATACATAACATAAGGGTATTAGAATCATTCTTGTTGACTATCTTTTTTTCTACGCTCACCCCTCAAAATTCAGAAAATCAAATTTGTTTGAAGAAAAATTGCAATTAGTTTGGTTCTTGCGGTCAAAATCAAATGGAATCATTAAAAATCTGTGTGAGCATTTTATTTTTCATGCTATAAATCATTATTGCAAGTTTGACAAATTTTGTTTCAGAAGTTCAATAGTAGAAATCTAGTACAAACTTAAAACTACTTCTCAGTAAAAATTCCAGAATACAACAATCCACGATTTACACAGCCATATCCATTATATATTATTTATCGTACTATAAGACAACTAGTCATATGAATAGTATATATGTGATGACGTTGTTGAAGATTATGTTCTAAGTTTCGACAATGATGTCCCAGCTTACATCCTTATCCAATTTCTTGAAGCATATTCCCGAAAATCTAAATACGACAAACCAAAAAAAAGGTAATAATCCATCACAACATATATGTTTAGGTCAAGTTAGGCAGCTATAACATCATGTTCCACGAAGCTTCCTATTTCGATTTACACAACGAGGACAACCGGAAGAAAGTATAATATTGATTTGTCTTATATAGTAACAAATTCAAATCAAGTCCAGATACAATTTATCTGATTTTTATAATAGGAAACCCACATTTATTATATTGGGCTTATGACTCTTATCTCTTCCTTTTAGACTAGTGTTACCACCCAAAAAGCGACAATTAACAAATTACATGCATATGTTTCAAAAAAGAAAGAAGTTACATGCATCATGATGGTTTCATTTTCTTTCTTGTAATTTATAATTTAGGTTTCATATGTACAAAATGATCAGGGAGAATTAGGGATGGTTATTTATTTAAACAGACGTGTATGAAACTATGCGACTTGTATAAATATCTACGTTCTTATCAACAAAATGAATATTGACAAAGTCATGTTTGACCAAAAATATTCTTATTCTTCATTTTCTAATACAAATATGAAAGTCCATATCTTAAAAACACAATGTTGAAATAGAACATAATAATAATTTATAGTGATAGTAAACGTAAGTGATGATCATCAAAAAGGAACAAGCCCACGTCAGTCTCTCATACACACCTACCACAACTTCTCTATTCAAATATTTTTAAATAGAAGATTCATGTGCATTGTTTAAACAAATCGCATCAGTTAATTAGTTCTTACGTAATGCGGTTTAATTAGTTCTTAATCAAGGATTGAAATAACGGCTTAATACCTCTTATAGACTTATACCCATTGTTTTATATATAACCGGGAAACAGTAGCCGAAGTGAAAACACATTTTTAAAACTTAAACCGAGTTAGAACCGATCCCGGAATTTTAGATTTATAGACGATTTAATAAAGATTTTAATAGTCTGGAGATCTGAATTTTTTTTTTTTATAAATTTGATGACCTATATGTATGTAGTTTCTTTTTTAAAAAAAATGGGAACATATAATGAATATTTCATCTAAGCTTAATCCATGATCGGTCTTTTTTCAAGTACGAGGCGTGTGAACCAAACGATATAACGTTGGATGACGTCACACGCCATGACGTGAACGTCGTTCAAAGAGGAAACTGTAATCCGCCGTGGAGAAGCTCACCGTAGTTACATCAGCTGTCCACCGTGCCGTCCCGAAAATTTTGGTGGCCTAAAGCATATTTATAAACAGTGGCCTATGATTAATTGTATATATTCTTACAAAATATTTTTTTTTTTAAAAACTAGCATATCAGTTTCGTTTTAATTAAAAAAAATTAGGCGAGTACTAGGCTCTCAGTTATATTGTAACTATAATATTTTAGTTTATTTCTCAACAATTAAAAATCATTTTTTAGATCAATTACTTGAAAATAAAAGATATAACAAATCAGAATCTAAAACAATCTAGAAATGCATACTTTAAAATACATGGTTTGCAATCATATTTTTTAACCAAAATAGAATAAACAAACCACGCAGTTAGAAAAACAACTACCTAAATTCAAATAAGAAATGAATGTTGTTTTCTAATCATTCAACTAATTTTTTTTTTTTTCAAAATATGACCTTAATAACTGTAAATAATCTGTGGCCTAAAGCTCATGCTTTAGTGGCCTTATGGGAGGGACGGGACTGGCTGTCCAGTAATAAGGATTAAGGCACATACAAAACTTCCAACACAAGGAATGCCGACTTCTCTTCAGCAAGTGTCTCTTTTTTTTTATGACTATAACATAACAAAAAGTAGTGGCTGCTGAGAAATTATATGACTTTTTTAGAAAAAGAAACATAACAGTCTTAAAAGATCTTAGCAGTAGACCTCGGCACAGAGGAAATATCCAAAAAAATCTGCGGTAACTATGATCCGTTATGTTCTACATGAATATTTACGTTTGTGATTTGTTTCGGTCTGAAAATTTTTAGATATCTAATTTTTTAAAAATATTTATAGATTATTCGATTTGATATGCTAATTATATTAAAAAATAAAAATAATACATAACATTAAACTAAATATTTTTTTAAAAACAATATTCTTCTAAAGTAATATCATACTAACAAACTGATATTTTTAACAGAAGTTGTAAAGCAAAATTCAATATTAACAAGTCTAAAAAAACTTATATGTTAACATTTGACTCAATATAAAAATTAAATTAGATATACAATAACCAAAACAAAAAAATTAACTAATTATATTATAAAATACGTATAGATATAATAGTTTGTATATATAATGTATATATAATTACATTATATATCTATAAATATACAGATCAGATCAGAAAGATATTCATGATTTAGTTTGAATTTTATAGATATTATATTTTGTTATTTTCTTTGCTTTCAAGCTTTACGGATATTTCAAAAATTTTGGATCTGAAAAAATCAAATATAACAAATAATTTGCCCAAGTGCTATGTGATAGTGGTTTAAGTAAAGCGGCAAAAGGGATAAGCTACACTGAGAAGCAGAGGATTAAGGTGTTGTTGACACTTAAAACCGGTCAACAATCTACGAGGGCTGCGAGTGACGTAAGCAATGACATCATCACTGTTTTTCATTAAGCCGAACCACCACCAAAACAACGCCACGTATGTCAACGGTCAGCGTAGAAAAGAAAACGGTATCTTTTGCCGCACGTGCTTGCTTGCAAACCTCATCTCCTGTCTTTTTTGTTTTGTTTTTAAAAATTAAGTTTCGGCGATTCTCGTCCTCTTATAAAACCTTCGTCGCCTCACACTCATCTCCTCGATTCCAATCTTCAGCAGACGACGAAACCCAGAGAAAATTAAAAAAAGAAAAAAAAAAGAAACTTTTGGAGGAGAATGAAAGCAGAGCTAAACTTACCAGCAGGATTCAGATTCCACCCCACGGACGAAGAGCTCGTGAAATTCTACTTGATCCGTAAATGCTCATCGGAGCAGATCTCAGCTCCGGTTATCGCCGAAATCGATCTCTACAAGTTCAACCCTTGGGAGCTTCCAGGTAAATCATTTAACGGTAAATATTCTTCCTTTTTTTTATTTCGAGAATCGTTGTTAAATTCGTTCGCTCTTTTCTTTGAACAGAGATGTCTCTGTACGGAGAGAAAGAGTGGTACTTCTTCTCGCCTCGAGACCGGAAATACCCAAACGGTTCGCGTCCTAACCGGGCAGCAGGTACCGGTTATTGGAAAGCCACCGGAGCTGATAAACCCATCGGTAAACCGAAGACGTTGGGGATAAAGAAAGCGCTCGTCTTCTACGCCGGGAAAGCTCCCAAAGGGATTAAAACGAATTGGATCATGCACGAGTATCGTCTCGCTAATGTCGATAGATCAGCTTCTGTTAACAAAAAGAACAACCTACGAGTATGTTATGTTCTGTCTTTTTATTTTTTCTTGTCTGAATGTGATGATGATTTTAATTATTAATTAACTTTTTTTTTTTTGGTTAACAGCTTGATGATTGGGTGTTATGTCGAATCTACAACAAGAAAGGAACCATGGAGAAGTACTACCCTGCTGATGAGAAACCGAGGACCGCATCGTCGCCTTTTGACACATCGGTGTCGACGTTGCAAGAGGAGGATTGTAGCAGCTCGGGAGGACACGTGGTGTCACCTGATGCGAAGGAGGAGGTTCAGAGCGAGCCTAAATGGAGAGAGCTTGAGGATGCTTTGGAGGCTTTTGATTCTTCCATGTTTGGTGGTGTTGGTGGTTGTTCCATGGACTTGTTGCAGAGCGATGCTTTTGTTCCTCAGTTCATGTATCAGCCTACTGATTGCTTCACTTCGTTCCAGGATCCGCTTGAGCAGAAACCGTTCTTGAATTGGAGTTTTGCTCCGCAGGGGTGAAGAAGATGAGATGGTTTGTCTGTGTTTGTGATGTGCTAGAGAGAAGTTTCTCAATCAGCTTTTGTTTCTTTGTAGTATAAAAGATTGTATTAGTGTTAATAGTTGTTAGCATCAATCAATGTCTCATTGATAGGCAAATTCTTGTAATTTCATTAGAAAATTTATATGAAAAAAAATATAACACATTCTTCAAGATGTTGGTTACACTTGTGTAGATATAATATAACTACAGAACAACCTTTTGGGTTTAGAATCTTCATATTGGCTTATTTCCTCAATGCCTTTTGGTGCGTCTCCCTCTTCTCCCTCTCCTCAGGACCCTACGCTCTCCTCAAAAACTTCAACGATGCATCTCAAACCGCCGCACAGGCGTCTTACGCTTACATCGTTAAGGAGTTAGTTGTGAATGTTGATGAAGGTGGGACGTTGAACATGACTTTCACACCAGAGTCAACGCCTTCTAGACTTCTAGTAGTGCCTATGCGTTTGTCAACGGGATTGAGGTGACTTCAATGCCTGCTGATATTTACACTAGTACTGATGGGACGTTGACGACTGTTGTTGTGATTCCTCCTCATGAAGGGAAAGGTCTGTGGCTTGCTCTTCATCCTAACCCAACCACCAAGCCTGAGTACTATGATTCTATTCTTAATGGAGTTGAGGTCTTCAAGATGAATAACACTGGTGCAACAAAACACACCATCAGCCACAGAGATGTGAAGACCACGAACATTCTACTTGATGAGAAATGAGTGGCTAAGGTATCTGACTTCGGTCTGTCGAAGACTGGTCCCTACACACACGTGAGCACTGTGGTGGTGAAAGGAAGTTTCGGTTACCTTCACCCAGAGTACTTCAGAAGACAGCAACTGACTGAGAAGTCCGATGTCTACTCCTTTGGTGTAGTTCTCTTGGAAGCTCAATGCGCACGGCCTGCCTTGGTCCTGACGCTAGCTAAATAACAAGTGAGCTTAGCTGAGTGGGCACCGTACTGCTACAAGAAAGGCATGCTTGATCAGATCGTTGATCCTTTTCTCAAGGGGAAGTATCACGCCAGAATGCTTTGAAAAGTTTGTTGAAACCGCGATGAAGTGTGTGCTAGACCACGGCATTGAGAGACCGTCGATGGGAGATGCTTTGTGGAACTTGGAATTCGCGTTGCAGCTTCAGGAAATCGCAGAGGAGAGTGGGAAAGGAATATGCTGTGTGATGGACATGGATGAGATTAAGTATGATGATGACAAGTGTAAAGGGAAGAACGATGATAAGGGCTCTGATGTTTATGAAGGGAACATGACTGACTCGAGGAGCAGTGGAATAGACATGAGCATTGGTGGTCGGACTTTTGGCCAGCCGCAGATGGACTCACTCCAAGTGTTGTGTTTCCTCAGATCATGAATCCTAAGGGACTTTAGAGAGAGAGAGAGAGAGAGTCTTAAAACCCGGTACAGTACCACCTTTCTAAACCGACTCCATCCAAAATGATTGTGCATCTGATACTACAACAATCATAAAGAGCGTAAAAACTAATGTGTTTTATTATTTTTTTATAAAATATGAAATATTTGATTACTTTCAATGTACTTTTTGGTTTGTCTTCACAAAAAAGTGATCAAAATGATTCAGACATGTTCTTTATCAGCTAAGAAAACATACCAATGAGATAAGTAATAGGGATAGTTGTCACCATCATCGACTAGAGGCAAACAAGAAACATCAAGCTTTCTTCTATTTCTTATCTGCACTGCTTTTGCATCTTTCCATGCAAATTCAGACATACACACAGTGGAATGAGCTTTTTATTTCTTTTTTATTATGGGCTAAAGTGCGCTTCACATTCACCAACAAACGAAAATAACGAAAATGAGAGAATTTCATTGGATCCATCTTGTCTTTACAAGTGGGGAGAGATTGAAACATCAACATTTGTCTCCTTTATTCCAAGTAAAAAACTACAACGAATGAACCTGTTTTTTTTTCCTCAGTGCATTACACTACTACACATATTTTTGTGTTTTACACAAAGAGCCACAAGTTGTTTGGAGAGCACTTTTTCTGAAATCAAAGTGTAATATGATCGAAAATACATTCCTTGCTTGCAAACGTAGAAATGTTTTGATTTTGTTGTGGTACTGTGTAGTTAGAAATCAGTTTAGGTTGTAGTTAGTTTTAACTTTTTTCACCTATCATATTTAATTATTTATTATTGCAATTCTAATATGTTAACAAAATATGTAATAACTGTGCAGAAATCTATTTTTCTTATCATTTTGTTATTCATTTACATATACTTTTTATTTATATATTTAATTAAATTTTGTAAATTATAATTGATTTGACATGTATTTTATGGACGTGGACATAGAAATTGTGACTAAGAATTTTTTATATCGAAAAAAATGTGGATGACGGAAATGTGTACATGTAAATTGTGTATAAACTCAAATCTCTTAGAATCCTAAATTTTAATTAATTATATGTTGATCGAACCGTATACGTTTGTTCACAATTTAATGTAGAACTAGATTTTGACCCGCCCTTTCAGAGGGCGGGTATATTTTTTATTATAAATTTTATTTAAGAAATTTAATTTCTATATTTGCAATTTTTAATCAGATTCGTGTTTAATATTAATTTAGTTTAGCATAATTTTTGGTAACTATATTAAATATGTCAAGTTGAATAACCATACACTTATTCCATGTGCATTTCAGAAATTATTTTTAACTTTATTTCTAAAGTTTGCAACATATTATATTTTATGAGTAGTTATCTAATATAATTAGTCAACAATATGCGTACCCAGAAAACCTGATTCGGAATCAATCCAAAAATCTCATACTCCATTAGATCTAGTCTTTATACTCGAACGGTTCTTAAAGTATTATATCTGAAAACTAATTTCAAACCAATCTGCACGGAAAACCGAATAATTATTTAAAAAATTATTTGGAAAATAAAATTTTAATATATTCTGTTAAATATGTGTATCTAAGTGGGTTAATATAGTTTTCACTAACTGAAAATAAAATTTAATATATTAAAAAATATTTTTAATTGAATAACCTATTTAAAACCTGTTAAAATAAATATGTTTATATGAATATTTTTTCGAAACTCAAAGAATCACAATTTTAAAACATCTTGAGTTTTTAATTTGGAAAATTTCAAAATATATATGGTTACAAATATGTTTTTAGTGTGTAAATGCTTACAAAGTATGTTTTTAGTTTGTAACTAAATTAAATAAGTCAAGTTTCATAACTATGCACTCATGTCATATGTATTTCAAAAAAACTATTTTTAAATTTTATTCATAAAATTTGCAACATATTATATATTTTAGTAGTTTTTATATTATATATACCAGTTATAATTGTCCATGTTTTATTACTAAACTTAAGTAGATGTTTTATAAAAAACATAATTGATACAGGTCACCACGTTAATTACATCTCACGATGTCAAAAAAGAAATTACATCTCAATATATAACTGCTTGTTTTTTGTAACTGATTAAATTGAGTGGGTGGACACTAATATAAAAAGAAAAAATAATTAGACGCAGTTAGAAAATTAAAGTAGATCCTGATTTTTATGGTTTTCCTAAGTGGTGGTTACATAAAATTATATTTTTGGGAAATATAAAGTTTATTTTTTTGTGTATGTATTGTTGAAAAAAAATAATTGGACCCAACTAATATCAATTGGTCATACTTCAACTTTAATAGTATTGATCTTGTAACCGGAGAGTGGGGATATAGTTAGAACATTCATGAGAAAAATGTGAATTAGAAACCATGAATAGAAAAATATGATAGAATAATTGAGGACAGTTGAACATGGATATAAGATTTTTCATATAGAATAATAAACATGAATACGATAATTGATTGTTTTTATAGTTTGGAAAAAGAAGATGTAGATTTTTGTTTGTAGATCATGAATGTATAAATAAAATATTGTGGAGCAGAAAGATGTGGATGTTAATAGTTGATTCTTGTGATTTTAAAATATTTAATATCTTATTTTAGTATTATCTAAGTATATTTAGATAAGATATGATTGTGAACAAAAAAATTGTGTATTAAAGATATTAAACATATGGATGGTTCTTTAAGTTTGCAGAAGCTTTTGATGTGAGAGTTCAAAACAAAAATAACTAGGTCGGATGGTTAAAAGGATAAAAAGAACAAATCAACACCAGAAAGTGTTTCTCATTATTTGAGAAGTCATGTGTCTTTCATTGTAATGTTTTCTTTTTTCTTCTTCTCCTCCTATCTCTCACACTCACAATAATGGGAATCCAAATGCATTCGCAGCTCGGCTTAAGACATTGCATTTGTTTTTCTTTTCGTTATTGTCAACAAAAAAAAAATGAAGATGTAAAAAGTATTAAGCATCCGACAGAGGTGAACCAATTTCTTAAGCTGCTGCCTCCTTGGAGATCTTCTCTGCCTTGGCAACCACCTCATCGATGCCACCAACCATGTAAAACGACTGTTCAGGAAGATCATCGTACTTACCATCGAGTAAACCCTGCAACAATATACAATTCTTATAAGCAGACAATCATGGAGCAGGGAAGGAAAGAAAGTCAGCATATATACCTGGAAACTGTTGATGTTTTCCTTCAGGTCGACGTATTTTCCGGGGGCACCCGTGAAGATCTCAGCGACATGGAATGGCTGACTCAAGAATCTCTGGATCTTACGGGCACGGGCAACAGTAAGCTTGTCATCTTCACTTAGCTCATCCATACCCAGAATGGCAATAATATCTTGCAGATTCTTGTAGTTCTGAAGCACTTTCTGCACACCACGAGCCGTGTTGTAGTGCTCCTCTCCCAGAATGTGAGGCGACAGCATACGGGATGTTGAATCTAGAGGATCCACCGCAGGATAGATACCAAGCTCAGAAATCTTCACATGGGAAAGAAAATAAGTATAAAGACGTCAGCTTTATAAGACTTGCCACAAAATAATAATGAATTGAATATCATCAAAAGGAGACAAATTCAAAACCTGTCTCGAGAGCACAGTTGTGGCATCCAAGTGAGCAAATGTTGTGGCTGGAGCAGGATCTGTCAGATCGTCAGCAGGAACGTAGATGGCTTGGACTGAGGTGATTGAACCTTTCTTGGTGGTTGTGATTCTCTCTTGAAGAGCACCAAGATCAGAAGCCAGAGTTGGCTGGTAACCCACAGCAGATGGGATACGTCCGAGCAAAGCAGACACTTCCGAGTTGGCCTACACAAATGAGAGAGTAGTACACCACGTTACATATACAGTCTCTTCTCTTTCATCAATGTATGGCACACATGTGCCAGAGGTAACGCAAACAAAAAGGCTCACCTGAGTGAAACGGAAAATGTTATCAATGAAGAGCAACACATCTTGGCCTTCGGCATCACGGAAATACTCAGCAACAGTCAAACCAGTAAGCCCAACACGGGCACGGGCACCCGGGGGCTCGTTCATTTGTCCATACACTAGAGCACATTTGCTCTCAGACTGTTTAGATGGGAAAATAAAGAGAATTTAGTAACAAAGATCAATCAAATGCCGCCGTTTGCTGGGAAAAAGAAAGGTAAAGGCAAATGCAAAATATTTGGAGAAAACCTGTTTCTCGCCTAGCTTGATGACACCACTCTCAATCATTTCTCTGTACAAGTCGTTGCCTTCACGGGTTCGTTCTCCCACACCAGCAAACACGGAGAAACCACCTGTTTTGTTCATCAAAATAAACCAATTAATAAAATAGAACCGGGGGTGCCACTGCAGAAACTACTTCAAAACTCCAAGAGAAATCATACCATGAGCTTTGGCGACATTGTTAATCAGTTCCATAATGAGCACCGTTTTCCCGACACCAGCACCACCAAAGAGCCCAATCTTTCCTCCTCTTTGGTAAGGAGCAAGCAGATCAACAACCTGGAAGGAATGAAAGCAACAAAAATGTTAGCTTGGAACATAAACGAGAACACGTGTATCTCCTAAGGAAACAACACAAGCTGAAGCCCAGGATCTACCTTAATACCAGTGGCGAGGATCTCTTGCCCAGTAGCTAGATCAACTAGAGCCGGAGCATCTCTGTGAATGGGTAAGTAATGCTCCGTCTCTGTCCAAGAATAAGAAACAAATTATCATTTACAGATTAACAGAAAGTGAGACAAAGGCTTAAGACTTTCTTACTAATTTCGCCTCTCTCGTCAATAGGTTCTCCAAGAACGTTCATGATACGACCAAGAGTAGCCCTTCCGACAGGAACCTGCGTAAACACACATAACAAGAACATGAATAAGATCGAAAGAACGAGACTTTCGTTAAAGTCAACCAAACGAGTTGAGTTCCCCATAACCGGATTTTCACAGATCTAAACCAATTAGATTTAAATAACAACAGATCTAAACACAAAGCTGCTTACAGTAATCGGAGCGCCGGTGTTGAGCACGCGCCTTCCACGGACAAGCCCCTCAGTACCATCCATAGCAATCGTCCTCACAACATTCTGACCCAAATGATGAGACACCTCAAGCACCAGCCTCGTCGGGTGATCCTGCACTTCGAGTGACGTCATGATCGGAGGCAGACCTTCCTGATCCTCGAATCTCACATCGACGATAGCACCGATGACCTGGCATACCTTCCCGATCGCGCCTTTTCCGCCGTAGTCGTAAGTCTTCTTCGCCGCCTCATCCTTCGCAGGAGACGACGGCGGAGGAGCCGGGGAAGAGGTCGAATACTCCGCGACACGGCCGAGGAGAGGAGCGAGGCGACGCGCGGGACCTGGTGACGGCAGCCTCGGGTTGCGGCTGCCGAGCAAGGAGGATTTGGAAGTGGATCTTCCCTGAGATGAACGGAGGAGCGATGATAAGATCCGTCGACTCGCCATCACTGAGATCGAGAGAGAGAGGGAGGGAGCGGCTAGGGTTGAAAATGAAATGTTCGTTGCGCTCTTCTCTATGACTATAACCAACGTAGACCACTTCTTCAGTGACACGTGTTTGTATTTCGATGGTGCACTTCCCTGATTATTTTCCATATCGAGCCATTGGTTAGGAGGAAATAATCAAACACATGATATCACAACCAAAGGTAATGATTTTCAACGTTTCGGACAGCAACAAAACAAAATGAAAATGTCTTAAAGGTGTGTTTCACAAAAAAAAATGTCTTCAAGGTTGTGAATGTAAACTACGGGAAGGTGTGGGTGTTATAAAATATCATGTAACTTTTTTTTTGTTTGTCACTGATAAAATATCATGTAACTAAATTAACAATATAATCAATTTTCAATAAAATATAGGTGTTATTTTATTATAGGAATCAGAATAACAAACTTGTTTAAATGATAACCGATGATATCTAGAATTTGATGGCATAATATTTTGAATAAGGAAAAGAGCGAATATAATTCACAAAGTTTTCAGATATATATAATATTCTAAAAATTAAATATAAATTTGTTTAAATATGTCCGTTTCACTGATTTTTTATTTATAAAATATAAACTATGAGACATTTCATCTACATTCAAAAGCACATTTGCCTATTTTGCCAATTAAAACTTCAGATCACCTACTTGGCAAATTACAAACTTAAATTTTGCTCAATTCTCCAATATTTTTTTAAAGTCTGAAAAGACTTTTGTTACTAGAAATGATATTTTACCATTTTTGGTTTCTTACTAACAAGTTGTAGTGTTTCTTCTAAACTCGGATGTGAGCATGACTTTCACTTCGGATGCATCAAGGAATGGTTAATGACCAAGAACATGTGTCCTCTTTGTAAGAAAAAAGTTCTTTAATTCGTTTCATGAAGCTAAAAGCTGAAGTGTTGGATGTCAACATTGATTTTAAGTTGTTTAGTGCTTGGCAGTTCAATGAACAATAAAGAAGTTCCATTTCACAAAATAAACAAATCTACTGGTATGTGTGCCGTTTATTATCACCTTAGGCACTTTCCTTGCATTTTAACAGATTTAGTCATTCATCGCTACGGCCGCACTTTTGCAATCAAATGACTAAAAGAGAAAGCTCAAAGTTGTCCCAATCAGTTTGCTTTGGTTAAGGCTTAACTGATTTCTAACTAGATATTTAACACACTTACACAATAGCAACGTGGGAATCAAATCACCAACGGCGAAACCACGCAACCCTGAAAATTAACTCTGATATATGCACTAAAATCCAAACCACGAAACCACGCAACTACTAGTTACCAGATGTGAGTATTGATTTGGCACCAAGATTTAAAATTTGGCGACGAACATGTTAAGGTTTTCAACGGTAATTGCTTGCGTACGTGATATGACATGTATTGTTTGTCACACTTTTTAAAAAATATTCAGTTTCAAAAGAAAAACATATAAACTCTATATCCTCAGTAAAAATCATTCTTAAATCCATTCGTATATCAAATAATCTAACAAACAAAAAAATAAAAAACTCTGCAAGAAACAAAATCACTTCATCAAGACTGAAGAAATTAAACTATACTCAAACAAAAAAACTACTAATAAGCAACTCCAAGAACATACCATTGGGTTCTGCTTATATAATAACATTTTTTCTCAGGCCATTCGATTCTACTTGTAGCAAGATCGAAGACACCGCAGACCGAACCGTGATGATCATCATCACTATCTGGCCAAACATCATCTTGAACGAAATTTATCGAACCACTCTTGATTCCATGACCAAAATCGTTAACCGGTGCTTTTACCGTAACACCTTGACCAAAAATCAACATCTCGTTGTCTCCAATAGAATATACTCTCTCCCACATGCAACTCTCGAGATTCATCTTAAACACGTAAAACAAAAGCTTCTCTCGATTTTTCTTCACTTCTTTTAAGCTCAAGACGATGAGAACCTCTCCCGACTCCTCGATAGCTAGTCTCGTCTTCCAAGTGTATTCCCACGGTTTCTCATC